>NC_040082.1:22331063-22634093 GCF_003369695.1 Bos indicus x Bos taurus
TTAAAAGACGCTTACTCCTTGGAAGGAAAGTTATGACCAATCTAGATAGCATATTCAAAAGCAGAGACATTACTTTGCCAACAAAGGTCTGTCTAGTCAAGGCTATGGTTTTTCCTGTGGTCATGTATGGATGTGAGAGTTGGACTGTGAAGAAAGCTGAGCGCCAAAGAATTGATGCTTTTGAACTGTGGTGTTGGAGAAGACTCTTGAGAGTCCCTTGGACTGCAAGGAGATCCAACCAGTCCATTCTAAAGGAGATCAGTCCTGGGTGTTCTTTGGAAGGACTGATGCTAAAGCTGAAACTCCAGTCCTTTGGCCACCTCATGCGAAGAGTTGACTCATTGGAAAAGACTCTGATGCTGGGAGGGATTGGGGGCAGGAGGAGAAGGGGACGACAGAGGATGAGATGGCTGGATGGCATCACTGACTCGATGGATGTGAGTCTGAGTGAACTCCGGGACTTGGTGATGGACAGGGAGGCCTGGCGTCCTGCAGTTCATGGGGTTGCAAAGAGTCAGACATGACTGAGCGACTGAACTGAACTGAACTAAGGTAGTAGATAAAACTGAACTGACCTCTGCAGGATAAGTTGGATTTGAAGATGAGGGGGGAAATTTTAAAGCCTCACCTTTGATAATAATAATTCAGTCAGTCAGAATTTCCCTTGGTAGATACTTCAGAGACCTTGTTTTGAAGAATGACAGCAAGTGCTCCTCAAAATAAATAAATAAGCAAAGAAGTAAACATTCTGTCAACAATAAGTTTGGAAAGCAGGTTGAAGTTTTTAAAAGTTGCTCAGCCCTTAAGATACCACTGTGCCTCATTTCCTACATGTATTGAGCCATTGAACTTTGGTCTTAAGGAGAATTTTATAGAAATACTGTTCTACAAAAACCTGCTGAGAAGCACTGGACCACAAAGTGTGCAGGCTTATGCTTAAGAAAGTTCATGGTTTTGGGTGGGCAAAGCGGAGTTTACTGAAGACTGAAACTGGGAACAGTGAAATGCACGTTTGTAGTTGGTAGCATTGGCAGGTAGAAGTGTTTCAAGCCAGAGGAGCTCTTGTAGCCGACTCATTAGGAAGAAGAGGCAGTGACAAGAGTGAGGTTTTGAAGATTAGGATGAAATGAGGGAATGGTTTCAGACAGGAAGATTGCCTAGGACAGGAAGCTGATAAAGACGGGAATGATAAAGACGCCTGGGAAATAAGACGAGGAAGCGTGAACCTGAGAAACATTTTGAGGAAAGGAATTATGGGGTTTGGTAATAGATTGGAGTAAAAGAAGGGAAGGGCAAAGATAACAATAGAATTTCTGGCTTGGGAGAGCAAGAAAGGGACACAGAAGAATGAAACCAAGACCCTAACAGTGTTATGGCTAAAGCTCTTCCCAACTCCCTGCTGGATTTCTAGAAAACAGAATATTACTCTGTCGGAAAGTACAGTAGGATCCCTTCAAGTGTTTTCAGTTAAATGGCATGAGACTAAACAATTTTGAGAAGTTTTAAACACAGATCTAAAATACTATGTCCATAATGTCATGTCCAGTCTTCGAGTAGCCAAAATACAAGCTCCAGATTTATAATTAAGAAGTATGCTAACATTGCTCAACAAAACAGCTCCCAGGTCACCATCATTATAACGCCTTACACAAAATCTGGCATTTACAGTTTCTGTATTCAGCAGCAAGTTGCTGCTGCTGCTAAGTCGCTTCAGTCGTGTCCAACTCTGTGCAACACCATAGACGGCAGCCTACCAGGCTCCCCCGTCCCTGGGATTCTCCAGGCAAGAATGCTGGAGTGGGTTACCATTTCCTTCTCCAATGCACGAAAGTGAAGAGTGAAAGTGAAGTCACTCAGTTGTGCCGGACTCTTTGCGACCCCATGGACTGCAGCCTACCAGGCTCCTCCATCCACGGGATTTTCCAGGCAAGAGTACTGGAGTGGGTTGCCATTGCCTTCTCTGCAGCAGCAAGCTAGAAATCACAATTCTAAGCAGAAATTGGTTTTAGATCTCTTTGCTTTCTTTCCAAATGCGTTCGTGCCAAGGGCTCTGATCACGACACACTTGGTGTTACAAAGGGAAAAAAGTACTGTTTTGTTTTTCAAGGCGCGCTTTTTCTCTCTGTTTTAAAAAACCCGCCTGCTTGCTTTCTTCCAGGTGACGTTTACAAAGAGGAAATTTGGGTTGATGAAGAAGGCATACGAGCTGAGCGTGCTGTGTGACTGTGAGATTGCGCTGATCATTTTCAACAGCACCAACAAGCTGTTCCAGTACGCCAGCACGGACATGGACAAGGTGCTGCTCAAGTACACCGAGTACAACGAGCCGCACGAGAGCCGGACGAACTCAGACATCGTGGAGGTGAGCGCGCATGCGTGCCTGATGAACCCCAAACTTAGGCAGAGCCGCTCGGTTCAGCCCTTCCCTCCTCTCTTCCCTGCCTCCACACAAGCACAACTTCCTTTTCCTAAAATGTTTATATGCCCGCAGGTGTCCCCAGAGTTATTGCCCCGGTTATTACTCCACCCTCTCTCTCTCTATCTCAAAATGCGAAGTGAGCGTGGCCTGGTAGTAGGGACTCCGTGAATCTGCTCCTTGCTAGGAATCAGGCATCTTGTCAAATTATTAATCTCATCCTTCTTGAGCCGTCCTTGTCCACCCCAGTGTCAGGCCACCAGAAATGGGACGTGTGG
This sequence comes from Bos indicus x Bos taurus, assembly GCF_003369695.1. Lineage (NCBI taxonomy): Eukaryota > Metazoa > Chordata > Mammalia > Artiodactyla > Bovidae > Bos > Bos indicus x Bos taurus. The sequence goes on from NC_040082.1 coordinate 22,333,758, forward strand.
CTACGGGGACAGCTCACCCACATTTTAGGTGACTTCTCATGATCTCTTTGAAGTATATACTGAAGTATATAGTACTCATGGTTTCTTTTAAGTATATGCTTTGGCAGCATAGTCAAAGAAAAAAATTAAAGTGAGCTCACCGTAACTTTTCATTTGTTTTTCACTTTATGTCTCTTCTAATTCATTCGTCCTAATGTATTCTTGCTGAAAGAGTAAAGACAGTTATTCTCCCAGAAGTGTTTTTTCCCCCAAATCATATAATTTAATATAGCGCTATTGATACACGTGGAATCAGAAATCTGATGAAAATGAATTTCTAAATGTCACTTGGTGTTTTATCAAAGTTAGATTTAAAACATGGTTCCATTGTGCCAAAAATAAGTAAGCACCATGTTGAAACTCAAAAATATTTTTTATCTCTTACCATAAGTAATATTGCCATACAATTTTAAGTGTTTCCCACATGTATCCTATTTAAATGTTATTGCCTTATAGTACCCTTTGTAAGCAATGAATACTAAATCAAAAGGGAAGAGGTATAATGAAGTATGTATCCCCATTATTCGGAGATAAGATGTCCCCATCTATTTTATCCACCTGTCTTTCTCCTCATGGTTTCCTTGATTATGACTGCTTTTCCACAATTAAGAGAAAATAAATGTTTCAGAAGTATGTATTCAGAATCAGTCTACCAGAATACAAGTTATTCTTGCCATTGCTATAAGTGGTTCTATATTATGAAAAAATGTAGTTCTAATCCTGATCAAATTAATCTGCCTCTTACATCCATCTTCTCTTTACCTGTTATAATTGTCTAAGATTAATTCTCATTTCTTTACTTTTACTTGAAAGTTTTTAAATATTTTTTTGATTTTTTGCCTAATAAGACTAAACAAATAATTTCAGAGAAACAAAAGTAGATGATAAGTAGACCTAATATGTGTATTTTAAGATACTTTCAGATTTGCATTACTACACATTTAGTGTTTCACTGACCAATGATTTTAATTGTGGGCTTGCCTTGATCTTGAAATTTAAGATCATTTATAAAATTTACCTAGTATGTATTTCAGATAGCATTTTATTCATGCACAGATATAAATGTGAAAATACATAAATATTAACAGTTGTCAAACCTCATAAGTGTTTTCACATGTGAAAGTGCTTTCACAGGCATGCTTGTATACATTCACACACAGTAAACGTGAGTTCTGAAGACAGAACTCTATACTCAAAACTCCACTTCATTACCAAAATCATTACAATGAACATTGCAGAGCAACAACAAAAAATTGAATTGGAATTTGTCATCAAACTTGAACGGCTCCTGTCCTTCATATGGTGGGAAATGAGTTGAACTGTATTAATCTAGGTGAAAATTTGACTTTTTAGATTTGTTTTCTTAGGAGTTTAAAAATCTATAAAATTATCTTCTATGGGCTTTGCTCAGGAATATACTCTGTGGTTTAAAGGAGAGTTAAAACTTCACATACTCTAGAGATTTTCATATTCTGGGACAGATGGGGGTCTCACCCAGACTTCTTCATGGTCATAAGAAGAACACTGAGTTGAAAGTCAAAGGGCTTGCACTGGAGCCCGTGCCTTGCACAGTCTTCCTGGGTGACAGACTGGCTACTTCTCAGGTCTGAAGTTTTCTCTTCTCAAAAAAGAGGACAGTGAATTTGCAAGTTTTGTACAATGTAATTCTTTAAAAAGCAAAAATAGAGTAGCAATTCCATCATTATGTTGCCCTTAACATCAATAGATTAAAGTTCTGAATCTCTCAAAAAGACATTCTGAGGCTCCTAGATCAAAACTAGAGATGCTTTGATTCTCTGAAAATCACATATAAGTCTATCATGATTCGAGACTGGCCTGCTCTACTACCTTAATCACAACAGGCTTCACCATTTGGCTTTCCCACACTGCAGTAATAACTGAGATGATGGAGAAAGTTGGATCCCTAAGCTTGACAAAGTTTGTGCCAGAAAAATACAGAGAGTACTTTTCAAAGTGCATTTCACTGAAGTCAGTGTGCCTGAGATCCTTGGTGAAGAAGAAGGGATCTCGGTGGGAAGCTGTGTTTGTAATAAGTTTCCCAAAGTAATTCTTACACACACGAAGTTTGAAGACCTCTGCAAGACGAAGACATAAATTGTGTTGCAGGCTAAGAACCTGTGATGCATCAGGGACTTGAGAAATCTATTCTTAGAATAGATCTAACACAAAGTTGAAAGTTAGGATAGTTTACTACTCCTGGGTAAAATTTTAAATCCTATTTATTTTAAATTAATGGAATACACTTAACTGAGAAAGTTTAATGAGGAGCATAATATGTTTCATGAAGGGTCATTAGTTTTATATTTCCCATTTGGACCATTACCCCTCTCCCTTAACCCTCTGAAAACAGTTTACTCACAAGAAAAAAAAGATTGGTGAAGAGAGAGGAATAACACGATTCCCAGTATTCAGCCTGAAATACAAATTTCTGGGCCATACCAGAGTAGTGTTACAGGGTCATAGGAAATTGTGCAGCGCGTGGGTGTTGAAAGAGATTCCTTCTTTTAGCAAAAAAGCTCTTTGTAATTATCATGTCTTTGCTTGATAATTAGCACTACAGTTACAATGACACAAAGACTTACAAAGACTTAATAGACAGACTGGGATCTGGGTTTTTTTATTATTATATTATAATGCAGCTTGAATATCTGTTTAGATACAATATATAAATATGCCAGATTTTGTAAATGTGTTAAGTTTTTAATCCACTGGTTAGGGAAAAAAAACAATCATTGTATTAAAAATGCCTCCTTTGAAGAAAGCCCATCTTATTTAACTCTATGGTAAGTACACTAGGTATTTGCCCAAAATGGTAGCTTGTGAGGCTGTGGAAATTCAGTGGAGGCTCTGATGGTATTCAGAAACGGCTTCCTTCATCCTCATGTGCCTGTCTAGCGCACTCCGAGTTCTCTTGGCTGCCTTCCGACTCCCACAGTTGATGCTGGGGAAGGAGACGTGGGGCTGAGCACTTCAGGATGAACTGAAGATCTCAGGTCCCAGGGGACATGCTGTAAGCCTGTAGAGCCATTTCTTCACTCAACAAGGATTTAGCAGGCACCGGCTTACGTTCAGCACCGCTCAAGGACTTCTGAACCAGGAGACAGGCATTCGTGTTAAGGATATGAAACAGACAAAAATTAGCTTGGGAACAGTCAGAGGGCAAAGGAGCAATAATCTCATTAAAGTAATACAAACTGCTGAAAGGAAGGCTTCAGCTAAACAGTTCAACAAAACTTCAGACAGGTCGTTGATCACCAGATCATTCCAGGTGATCCTTGGAGAGACAGAAGTCCAGACAGGTTACCTCATATCCAGCGCATGTTTTCTAACCACAAAACCCACTTGGGAGCATCACTTAGCACCTGGCCAGGAGGGAACCTCTCACCCCTCAGTGACTCAGTAATTCTGTTTGAGCTGCTCATCTAGTCTGGGCTGGTGACTAAGTGACTCTGTGTGGCCATGGGATAAAACATAAGAACCCGTGCCGCTCTCTGGGAAATCAAAAAGATGGATGTAACCCCTGCAGAAAGAACCTCTGATTCACAGCTGTCTCAGGAGAAGATTACTGGCTTTTCTTTTTGAGGTGCAAGGATGAAAAGAAGAGAGTGTGTGTGGGTGAGAGAGGGAGCATGTGAGTGAGGTGGGCAAAAAGAAAGGGGAGAATGAGAGGTGATATTTACATGAAATTTTATTTTCTGTTACCTGATTCCTGTTTTTGGATTTAAAGACTGTTCTAGCAAAATGTCTCCTTGCACAGTAATAATTAAGGCCTGAATTGGGTCTGCAAAGGCCTTAAAATAGCTAATACGCTTTAGTATTCCTCAGTGCTCCTGGAGGTTATCAGTAAGTTAACTTCCTTTACATAGTTGGTAAAAATTAAGAACAATTTTTGTTGAAAAGCAAATTCAGCCAATAGTGGAACTGGACTTTACAAATTCTGTATTACAAAAGTCAGGAGTAGATATAAAATATCAAAATATGTCTGTTTTACATGAGTTTTCCTTATATAACCCAAATAGGTTTCAATTTTATGCTTATAAAAATATAGATACATGAAAATATATATGCTTTATATGTGTATGTTACACATACTTTTTCTAAAAGAAAAAGAACATTCACTTATATGTTTGATGATTTGCTTAATTTTCATTCTTTCATGCATTCACTGAACAAAGATTGGCTGAATTCCTGCCATGTGCTATGTGCCATGGAATGCATGGAGATACGAACGTAACCAAGGTCCCTCAAGGTCTCTTGGTCAAGATTGCTCACAAGGTCATGTGTGATCTAGCCTCTGTAATTCTCTTCTTCTCTAGCCTCACCTTTTGTTATTTCCCTCAGCCACCCCCTCACCCAGTTCCCATCCTATACTCAAGCCATCTAAAGATGCTTACATCCTTCAGCTTCTCCAAGCCCCTGTTTGTTTTGTCTTCAACATTCCTTACTCAGCCTTTGCTTGGCTTTTATTAATCCCTCATTCAAGTCAGGCCCCAGTTTATACTTTTGGAAATATCCTGGAGATGCTCTGTAACTTATGTTTATTGTCTTTCCTATATTATAATATAGGACTCTAATATGTTCTGTTTTCTCTATCATCAAAGCACTGTTGAAGCTATTATCCAATTTCTTGTTCCACACTAGATTTTTTAACTTCTGGAAGGCAGGGCCAGTGCACATTTTGTTTTCCATCACATCTCCAGGGCTTAATGTGAGGTTGAGAGAGTGTTAGGCCATCAGAATACATCTGTAGAAAAAATAAACAGGGGAACAGTTATAATAAGATATAGCCATGGGATTGTCATATAGCATAATGTTACTCGTTTAAAGTATAAAAATGTTTTTATAGCTCCAATGAAACAGTTCACTAAAATTTTATAAATTTCATCAAAGCACTATCAAAAACTACAGTGATCTAGGTTGTACCATCTAATACAGTAGCTACCGGCCACATGTGGCTAGTGACTGGCAGATGGGACAAGGGAAGATGGAGACTACATGGATATCCAAAAAGTTCGTGAGACAGCACTGGTCTAGACTGAAATCTGAAAAAGGAGGCATTTCAACTAATTGTGTTTTCAAATCAACACCAGGATTAATTCTTCAGTGTGAAATTAGAACAGTGCATTTCAGAGGTGAAGAACTGTGTAGCCTTGAGATTTTAGAATCCAAAGCATAAATGTTCACTTTGAGAGACACCAGTCTGGAATTACACACTCATTGTAAAACTGAAAGCACATTTTGCCCCCACACCAGTAACCACAGAGTCAATCAGTAAGCTTACCGTCTGGTTCGAAAGTTCTTTTGAGTTGTCCAGGCTGACAGGGAGCACTAGCCACGTGAACGAGGTAACGTGTGCTGTTTTTTTAAATGTGAAGCTTGTGAACGGAAGGATGGTAGGTCTTCCTTGTTACTATTTTAAACTTACTTGAAGCAGCAAAGGCTAGTATTTAACTTTATAATTAGTAATTAATTTCTTCAGAAAAGCAGTTTTTTCCCAGAAACTTAGAGAAGTAATATTCTTGAGCTACATTAAAAATTCTTCTTAGATTACTGTGAATTATAATTAAAATAGTTCTTATTGCGAGTAGCTCAGTAATTCTGCCTTGTCCTCTGTTAAACTAAATATATAATTGCTTTTAGATAGATAGTATTGAAAATTGAAGGATTAGTATATTCCATAAAGATTTAAACCTTCAGTGTTGAGGCTTCTAAGGAAAACAAGAAAAAAGTTATTTTGTTAAAAACAGTAAAAGAAAAGGTTTTGCATATTTCTCCTAAGTTGTAATGTTTGTTTTTGTTTATATATCTTTAAAAGACTTTTGTTTGTCTCTGTAAATCAAATTTATATTTGTTCCCCAAAGTCTAAAAGAAACAGGTCTAAAATATATTCATATTTCTCATCAATCCACAATGAATTTCTGTATGTCAAATTTGAAAATCCATTCCTTTTTAAAAATAATGCACTTGCTTAATTTGCATATAATTTATAAACATGAAAAGCTGCTTCACATGTCATTTATTAAGAAAATCACTGTTGAACAAATAAAGTGCATGTTAGATTACTCAAGTTATATGCACGAAGCAATAACACATTACCTCTCATCTCTCTCGTTACACAGCTCTAATGGCTTAGTACTAACAGAGTCAACAGAAAAGTATTTAATAATAGTAGGAGCAGAAAAGACAATAGGTTTCAAAATACAGCCCTTTTGTCAGTAGTGAAACTGCTTTATAATTATTAACCATCACCATTTTATCGTTATTATTTTACATGAATCATCTTGAATTGGAACAAACCAAAGGCCTCGTGGTTTTTTTCCTTCAATATCTGAAAGTGAAAGGGGAAACATATTTAGCCTGAATCATCATTATCAATATTTAATGACATTTACAGAGTTCACGACACCTACAACTTGGTGTTGGACTGCACATTTGAACCAAATGTTGCATTCTAGCCATTGACAGTCCTTAGGTAAAGGTAACATTATTTGGTTTTAAAACATATCAAATAAGATATCAAAGAGTGGAATATCCTTATTTCCTTAGGGTTGGTACTAAGTATATGGCTATGAAATACTCAAAAGTGAAGCTTTAGGAACAATTTCAGAGTCCTGCCTAGAGTCAGAATAAAAGATGATGAGTCTTTAATCAAAGGATGTTTATTATTTCAACTGCCTCACTGCATTTTTAAGAATTATTATAAACCTACTTCCTCTCTGTGAAGGACATGATGATGTTTTATTTATAACTTCAACTGCCAGCTCAATGTATGGCATATTGTAGACATTTAATAAATATTATATATATGTACATATATATGAGGCTTTCTGGGTGGCTCAGTGTTAAAGAATCTGCCTGTCAATACAGGAGATGCAGGAGACATGGGTTTAATCCCTAGGTCAGGAAGATCCCCTGGAGAAGGAAATGGCACATCGCTCCAGTATTTTTGTCTGGAAAATTCCATTGACAAAGGAGCCTGGTGGGCTACAGTCCATAGGGTCACAAAGAGTGGGCCACAACTGAGCGACTGAGCATGTATGCACAGATATATATATATATATATATATATGCATATATACAGATACATCTATACCTGTGTATATATACTTATGTATATATATAAAATATATATATATAAACAACTTACTGATGATCATTATGGTATAGATATTAAAAGTTACCAAATTTTCTTCATTGAAGTCAGATATGTTCTAATAATAATAAAAGGTGAGACTTTTTCAAGAGAACCAGAGATAGATAAAGGCTGTTGCTTCCCTCATCGCTCAGTTGGTAAAGAATCTGCCTGCAATGCAGGAGACCCCAGTTCGATTCCTGGGTCAGGAAGATCCACTGGAGAAGGGATAGGCTATCCACTCCAGTATTCTTGGGCTTCCCTTGTGGCTCAGCTGGTAAAGAATCCACCTGTAATGCAGAAGACCTGGGTTCGATCCCTGGGTTGGGACAATCCCCTGGAGAAGGGAAAGGCTACCCACTCCAGTATTCTTGGGCTTCCCTTGTGGCTCAGCTGGTAAAGAATCCGCCTGCAATGCAGGAGACCTGGGTTCGATCCCTGGGTTGGGACGATCCCCTGGAGAAGGGAAAGGCTACCCACTCCAGTATTCTGGCCTGGAGAATTCCATGGACTATGTAGTCTCTGGGATCACAAAGAGTTGGACATGACTGAGCGACTTTCACTTTCATCACTTTATATAAGGGAAAAAAAAAAGGCATGGGGACAATGTAGAGATATTTCTTGTAGTCCTAGTGGAAAGTAAAAGACTTTCAGACCAACATATGTAGATTCCTGGGAAAAAGAGAAGCGATGGTGGTACTTTGGCCAGGATCTAACAAGAGAGATCAGAGAGTCTCAGACAAAATGCCTCTGGCCCAGTCTGAATCACTGGGGGGATCTTGCTCAAAGGCTGATTCTGATTCAGTGAGCACAGGGCAGGGCCCAAGAGTCTGTATTTCCGACAAGCTCCCAGGTGATAACTGATGCTGCTAGTCTGTGAACCAAACTGAGTAGCAAGGAGCCAGAGCCTTTCCAGATATCTATTTTCTCCAGCGTGGAGTTTGAAAAGTACATTTGCGAACATTTTTCATACCATAAAAAAAATTTTTTTTAACTGATATATGGTTAAACTAACTCTTGAAAGCAAGCACGTTACATTTTTGGAAGCACAATATAAAAGGCCTGTTATCACACAGTGAAGTGAGCACTGCATCTCCGGGCCCTCCCTGTGCGTACCCATCAGTTGCTAGTGGCTCCCAAGAGCACGTGTCAAGGAAGATTCTGAGTTCAAGACCAGACTCGGCAGGCAAGTATGATGTTGGTGGTTAGCAGTGGGTACAGAGTGGTGGCAGCTATACATTCCTCATTACCCTCATGATCAAAATAATTCATAGGACATTCTGGAAAAAGACTCCAGACTCCATCATTAAAAGCACTGTAATTAGGCAAATGTTGCATATGGATGCAACAGATTGGGTGGATAGATTATCTTATTGGGAATATATCTCATTTTACTAATAGCTGTTTGGCATGTTATCCAGTCACGTCTCAACGGCATTTAGCGTATTCTGTGTTATCCCGAAGTTTAGCCACCTAATGGAAGTTTTCAATAAGGGAAAAAAAAAAAAATCCCTGTCAATTATTTCTAAAGGTCATAGAGTTAATGACTAGCTGGGAGGTTAATTAGATTCTGAAAGCCTCTTCATATCAATTAAATCTCTTATCTTTATGTTTTAGTAAATAAACTCAGTAACTATTTAGAGCTACTGTTTTAGGATAAGAAACACTGTAAACAGTAAACTCTACAATGAGTATTTGGTTTTTTCCCTCACATCTGATAAAATATTATTACAAAAAACTTATATACAAATGAATAATAGTAACTCTTATTCAAGAATTTCTGGATTTAAAACTTTATTTTTTGATATACCATACAAATGCCTCTTTCAGTTCAGTTGCTCAGTCGTGTCCGACTCTTTGCGACCCCATGAACTGCAGGATGCCAGGCCTCCCTGTCCATCACCAAGTCCCGGAGTTCACTCAGACTCACGTCCATCGAGTCAGTGATGCCATCCAGCCATCTCATCCTCTGTCGTCCCCCTCTCCTCCTGCCCCCAATCCCTCCCAGCATCAGAGTCTTTTCTAATGAGTCAGTTCTTCCCATGAGATGGCCAAAGTACTGGAGTTTCAGCTTTAGCATCAGTCCTTCCAAAGAAATCCAGGACTGATCTCCTTTAGAATGTTCTGGTTGGATCTCCTTGCAGTCCAAGGGACTCTCAAGAGTCTTCTCCAACACCACAGTTCAAAAGCATCAATTCTTCGGCACTCAGCTTTCTTCACAGTCCAACTCTCACATCCATACATGACTACTGGAAAAACCATAGCCTTGACTAGACAGACCTTTGTTGGCAAAGTAATGTCTCTGCTTTTGAATATGCTATCTAGATTGGTCATAACTTTCCTTCCAAGGAGTAAGCGTCTTTTAATTTCATGGCTGCAGTCACCATCTGCAGTGACTTTAGAGCCCATAAAAATAAAATCTGACACTGTTTCCACTGTTTCCCCATCTATTTCCCATGAAGTGATAGGACCAGATGCCATGATCTTAGTTTTCTGAATATTGAGCTTTAAGCCAACTTTTTCACTCTCCTCTTTCACTTTCATCAAGAGGCTTTTGAGTTCCTCTTCACTTTCTGCCATAAGGGTGGTGTCATCTGCATATCTGAGGTTATTGATATTTCTCCTGGCAATCTTGATTCCAGCTTGTGCTTCTTCCAGCCCAGCATTTCTCATGATGTACTCTGCATATAAGTTGAATAAGCAGGGTGACAATATACAGCCTTGACATACTCCTTTTCCTATTTGGAACCAGTCTGTTGTTCCAGGTCCAGTTCTAAATCCCTCTTTAGTCATAAACAAATGCCATCACTGTGGCCTCAAGAAAACCATTTAGGAGAGAAAAACTCAGGTCAAAGTTGCCCTGAGAATGAGCTCCAATCTAAAACCAACCCCAGTCTCTGTTCCCTTTAGTTCCAGCAACCAAACCCTTTTCAAGGTTACCTGTCAGTCAGTCAGTCAGTTCAGTTGCTCAGTCGTGTCCAATTCTTTGCGACCCCATGAATCGCAGCACGCCAGGCCTCCCTGTCCATCACCAACTCCCAGAGTTTACTCAAACTCACATCCATCGAGTCAGTGATGCCATCCAGCCATCTCATCCTCTGTCATCCCCTTCTCCTCCCGCCCCCAATCCTTCCCAGCGTCAGAGTCTTTTCCAATGAGTCAACTCTTCGCATGAGGTGGCCAAAGTATTGGAGTTTCAGCTTCAGCATCAGTCCTTCCAAAGAACACCCAGGACTGATCTCCTTTAGAATGTTCTGGTTGGATCTCCTTGCAGTCCAAGGGACTCTCAAGAGTCTTCTCCAACACCACAGTTCAAAAGCATCAATTCTTCGGCGCTCAGCTTTCTTCACAGTCCAACTCTCACATCCATACATGACCACTGGAAAAACCATAGTCTTGACTAGACAGACCTTTGTTGGCAAAGTAATGTCTCTGCTTTTGAATATGCTATCTAGGTTGGTCATAACTTTCCTTCCAAGGAGTAAGCGTCTTTTAATACCTGTACACATTTGTAAATAAGTAATACATTTAGCGCCTATGATCTGACACAGTCATTTCTGTCATGTGAATCCTCTTTGGATAATACAGCCAGGTTTCAGATGAAATGAAACAGATCTGCCCTAATGGCTACAGGTGGCTATTTACATTTTAATTAATCGAAATTAATAAACTCAAAAGTTTAGTTCTTCAGTCTAACTGGCCACATCTCAAGTGCCCCATAGCAACATGTGACTAGTGGCTTCCGTTGGTCAAGATGGGTCCAAAAATGTTCGTCACTCCAGAAACCTACTCAGCAGCCCTGGTGTAAGAATGAAACTGGCACACCCAGCACTCTTGTTGATGAGTAACTAGCATGATGGATGATGGCTACAACATAATAAAGGACCTGTGAGCTGGAGAGGTTGCAGCGGCCATTCCATCTTTCATTCCCACGGCAGGCATTGGTTGCATCCCTACTGGGTGTTAGGGTCTGTGCCAGGGCAGGGAGAATCAATCAGGAAAGCTGCATCATTTACTCCCAGGAATATTTGTTAAAGTAAGTGGGATTCTGTGGATCAAGGTGAGAGGATGGAGGGAACACTGAAGTTGAAATTACCCTGAGGACGAAAGAGAAACGGAGGAAGGACAGGAAAGGACAGTCCTAGGGGAGCAGAAACAAACCAGGTCAACTCTAAGCTTTTCCACCAGAAAGGGAATGCGCATGCGTACGCAGGCTCATGTTTCCTAATTAGGTATGCGGGGAATTTTATCTTCTCCCCAGGCTTCGTGACTAGGTTCTCCTTAAAGGTGGTGGTTCTGAATTAATTTCACATGGGGGAAAAGAAAGCTGCAGAGCGATTTTCCTAAAGAATGTTGTTGGAAGCGTTACCGTGAGAGTTCTCCTTTAAATTGTACTTGTAGGAAAGAACTTTTAAAGCCCCACAGATTTGGAGAGAGATTAGTTCTGGTTATGGAAACACCACACATTAGTTCTATAACCTGGGCTGACTTGTTCAACGTTCTGAGTTGGTCCACCCTGATCCATCCTGGCTCACAGGGCTGATGGGATGATCATGGCTGTAAAAGATGTCAGAGCCCACTGTCAACTGTTAAGTTAGGTGGTGGTTTAGGTGCTAAGTGGTGTCCGACTCTGTGTGACCCCCATGGACTGCAGCCTGCCAGGTTCCTCTGTCCATGGGATTGTCCAGGCAAGAACAATGGAGTGGGTAACCATTTCCTTCTCCAGAGGATCTTCCTGACCCAGGGGTCGAACCCTGCATTGCAGGCAGATTCTTTACCCACTTAGCTACGAGGGAAGCCCTTAAGTTAGATAAGATGTTTTTATTTTCAACATCAAGGGAAAAGTTCAGGAAATTTAAGCTGTTTTACCAAAGGACAGAGAAGCAGCAGTTTTTTATATTGAGAATAATTATACAGCATTTTCTGTTCATCGTTATGTGTGGGTTAGTCGCTCAGTTTTGACCCCTTAAACAAGTAGCCCACCAGACTCCTCTGTCCGTGGGTTTCCCAGGCAAGGATCCTGGAGTGGATAGCCATTTCCTTATCCTGGGGATCTTCCGGACCCAGGGATCGAAATTGTGTCTCCCGCATGGCAGGCAGATTCTTGACCCACTGAGCCATCGGGGAGTGCCTTAATAAATATCAGATTCTTATATAAATAATGATAGCACTTATATAAATTAAAGTGAAAGTGAAGTCGCTCAGTCATGTCTGACTCTTTGCGATCCCATGGACTGTAGTCTACCAGGCTTCTCTGTCCATGGGATTTTCCAGGCAAGAGTACTGGAATGGGTTGCCACTAATAAAGGCTAGTGAATTGATGTTTTTTCCACAAGCATTTGTGGGGTGTTCTCTACGTGCAAGGCATTGTGCTGAGCACATAGGAAACGTGACAGTGATCATGAGGAGTCCATGGTCCTCCGGGTCGATACGCCGTTGTGGACACAGCATGCTCAGTATTTGTTCCCTCATTCAGCAGATATACATGAACATGAAGATCAGGTGCTAAAGTTTGTGGTAGTTACTGGTGATGCGCCGCTGACTATCCTATCCACCAGTCTGAACCTTGAAAAGACTTAGGGCACAGCAGGATAACTGAAGGAAAAGAAAGTAATTTCAATTGTGAGCCCATGAAAACGTCCATCTCATGGTGGGTTAGAGGGGAAAACACAACTTTGAAAGATAAGTAGAGTAAGTTGATAGGCTGAGCCAGTCTGCAAGTCATTTTTCCCCATGTAAAGTAAAAGCAAGACTAATAAAGGTAATGATTTAGAGATATACAAATGCATACACACACACACACATCTATGTGTATATGTAGCAGGCTTTAATTTTGTTTCCCATTGGCACTGGGTTTTTTTTTTTTAATATGTCCTTTCTCTGTAAACATGTGGTTATAATTTTTAGGGAAATTCTATAGAATACAAATGTTTGAAAAATGCAGTGAATATAATTACCTTTAAGTTTGACACAAGGGTCTCTGGTGTTGAGAAGGGAAACTTTCAGTTTGTACCGGACATCCTCATCTTACCTTACAGATGAGGATCCCTCTACCCTCTCCCTAATTTCTAAAACACCCTCCATCTGGCTGAGAGGCTGGAAAATTGTTACATGCCTGTGTAACATTCCTATAACCTAATAGTTCTACAACCTTTCTCGCAGTTCAATCATTGGAGAATGTTCTTTGTTTTTGTAGTCCGCTGTTTCACATAGTAACAGCTTGTTGTATTTTGGTCTGTTTGCCGGAGGGAAGGTTTATTTTTAAAACCCTGAACTCTGAATTTTTCTTTATTTTTCCAAGATTGAAAGCAGCTGAAATGCCTGGAGTTACAGGTTGAAGGCTGCTTTACAATATGTGAAGAGAAGCTTCTTTCCCTCCTCCTTTTGTGTGTGTGTGTGTGTGTGTGTGTGTGTTTAAATTTTTTCCGAACAAATGTCTTCTAACTGGTAGTTGTCTAAAAATAGAAAACTGCCTAACTAAAAATAGCCTGGCTCTAGTTCGTGCCAAGGAAAATGGAGAGGAATAGGCGTGGAATAGAAGGCTGAGTAATCCAGTTCTATTCATTCAGAGAAACCTTTGAGAATGCAGCGATGATAAAGTACCCTCCAAAAACCGCAGGCCTGAGTCTCCCTTCAGACTTCTAGGTGCCAATAAACATTTTAGCCCCAGGACACATTTTTTTCTCATAGGTTGTAAACATTTTCTAAAAGACAAGGCTTTGTTTCACAGAAATCTGACCAACTGCCATAACTAACTTTCCTAAGGTCTTAAAAATCCATAATTATAACATGTATTTCAAAAACGCATCTTAAATGAAAGTATTGTAAAATAATGTACATCATGTAATAATCAGGAGGAAACTGTTATAATAAAAACCGCTTACTGCTTGCAATTAAACTCGAAACTTTAAAGAGTTTCGCAGAAAGAAAATTATTCCTGTGACTCATTGTAGCTAAAAAGAGCGGCTGACTTATTTTAGTTTAGCTCTCTTGGACATAGAATTCTCTTGTTACGTATGTAACCCCTTGATATACCAGTATTTAGTCTCTTTTCTTACAACTATACTTTGCATCCAAGCGTATTTTCACTTTTAATTTTATAAAGGGAGTAGAAACTACTTTGAAAAGGAACATTTTGAAGGTAGGATGGCTTTCAGTTTAGAGAAACGGAATTCTGAGTAAGCCTTAAAAAAAAAATTACATACACCAGTTTTGCAATGGTAACGCTTTTTTTCTCGCTCGCTCTCTTTTTGTTTTGCTTAAGTAATCTGAATAACCAGGTCAAACATAGCAACAGGGTGTGGAAATGTCAGCACAGTTCATGGGGTTATACGGGTCTGAGCATTGTTATGCCCAGTTCCTGTAGTGCTGCTGGTGATAAGACTCTTGAGACAAAGGACGATAATTGATGGAAAGAGACTTAAATCATTGCTAGAAGAATCAAGGTCCTTGTATCTGTGTCCATCAGCTCCTCTGGTCTCCTTCCGTCTTGTAAAGCATTTTGTCGTCCTGCGTGGTGGCCCCCTACTGCTCTTTGTAATGGATGCAGACCACAAGTGATTCCTTCATGCCGCATACAGGGTGTAATTGTGTCTGTGTGGTGTATTAGTAATTACCAAGCTGAATTCCCATATTGTATCTTTAGTGCAGGCATGGAAAAATAGGACATACAACCCTGCATAGCCATTTTCAACCTAGATAGTGAGCCACTTAGAGCTGCATTCCAGGGACAAAGCCTTTTATATGCACACTTTTTGAACAAAATTTTCATTGTTGAGTCATTTGTGCTATGCAGGATACGTTCTGTTTTGGAAATAATTAACCTCTAATAATATATTCACTTCTGACTTTTCAGCAAAGCCTTTGTAATATAGAAAATATTGCTATTTTAATTGCTAAAAAATCATTTTAATATTGCTAAATAATAGTGATATGAGCTATAATAGCCATGCTAGAGTATCGTATGAAAAGACAGTGCATGAATTACTACATGTAACAGATTGTATAACATTCATAAATATTAAATAATTGTTTTATTAGCATTTTTACTTTAAATAATGTTATTTTCATATATAATTTATCCATCTTGGCTGAAGCATTGTTAAACTTCAGAAAAAGCTAACAATGAATTTTTGTTACAGTAGTAAGCAGATATAAATTAATAATTAATTTCTTTGCTATAAAATTTGCATCCATTCTTTATGTATTATGTAGCCAATATTGATTTGACTACCTTCTACTGTTAGAGATTTGAAATGTCTACAGCATTATTTATAATAGAAGGCCAAATAACCCAAGCAGAATGGTTTAAACACGAGGTGTGTTTATTCTGTGCATCAAAAGCTCTTAAATGTAGCAAAGAAGTTAATATGGCCATTTCATTAGTGATAAGCAATGACATTAGATGTATATTGTTATCAAATATGTGCAAGGTTTTAATTCCATTTTTACCTCCAACTTTACAAGTGGGCTTCCAATATGTGTATTTTAGATGTTTACTCCCACTTTTTTTTTCTAATTTTATTTTATTTTTAAACTTTACATAATTGTATTAGTTTTGCCAAATATCAAAATGAATCCGCCACAGGTATACATGTGTTCCCACTTTTATCTGTAGATATTTTTATTCTAGCAGTGATTATTGAATTTCTAGAATATATAGAACTTTATAGTGATGACAGGAAAGATACAAGTTGGGAAGCTTCCATCTGTGACCTCACAAAACTTACAGTCTAGCTAAGGTAGAAAATACATATGTGAATCAACAGGACAAAATGGCCTAACAGGGATTATGAGATTTTGGCGGAGGCAGCGTAACAGTGTTTGGGAGCCCCAGTTCCCAAAGTGGAGCTAAACTACCCAAGTTTGTGTCCCTTCCTACTGCTTACCAGTTGTATGTCCCTGGACAAATCCCTTAAGTGTTCTTCCTCTTTATTTTTCCGCTTTCTAAATGGGGTTTAATAATAGTACCTAGTATATAGCTATTATGACAGTTAAATGATTGAATATTTTTTAAATGCATAGAACAGGGTCTGGCACATAATAAGGTTTATGATGATGATACCTTGTAATTGAGTTACAACTATAGAAAGAATATTTTAAAAGTTAGAAATGGTAGCCATGATTGGTGATATCTTTTTAGCTCAAACAATTGAAATGCAGAAAGATGGTTGTGAATTGATGAAGCGGATGGAGACGAACCTTTCAAAAGACTAGTTATGCAAAGATTCACAAGAAGAAAGGAGCAAGGGCCTGAAAAGTACTAGTTTAAGAATTAGTTTTAAGAATTGAAAGTTCACAGAGAGAAGGAGCGGTGGGAAAAATGGCAAGGGCAATGAGGAAGAGGAGGAAACAGACAAATGAAGAGTTCTAACAACCCACTCCAGTACTCTTGCCTGGAAAATCCCATGGATGAAGGAGCCTAGTAGGCTGCACTCCATGGGGTCGCGAAGAGACGGACACGACTGAGCGACTTCATACTCACTTTTCACTTTGATGCATTGGAGAAGGAAATGGCAACCCACTCCAGTGTTCTTGCCTAGAGAATCCCAGGGACGGGGGAGCCTGGTGGGCTGCTGTCTTTGGGGTTGCACAGAGTCGGACACAACTGAAGCAACTTAGCAGCAGCAGCAGCAGCAGCAGCAGCAAATGTTTGGTGCAGAATTAGATACAATACGGAAGGTATGAGAACGACACTGTATGGTCTCAAGCAGAAAATAACAAAATGACAACCAGATAGAAGTAATATAATTGTAAAATGTAAATGTGCCAAAACATTTTAATTTTTACAAGTAACATGTATATGTGTACATCCTGTAAAGCCTAAAACCTTTCATTATACTTATATATTTTAAGCCATTTATGCCATACTGTGAACAGCTATGATTATAACATAAAAAGTTGTTTTTGAAATATGCATGTAATTTCAGTTTGCACTGATGATATGCACATGGATTTATTTCTCTGACTAAAGACGAAATGTCAGATGTAGTATCTTAAAGAAGCAAATTATAAAGACTTCAGCAAGCATATTTAAACTATATAAGCTTCTCTAGATTAAATTGAAGAAATCAAAATCTGTAAATTTTGATGTTCTTAATGACGTATATGGACTTCCCCAGTGACTCAGATGGTAAAGAATCTGCCTGCAATACAGGAGACCCAGGTTCAACCCCTGGGTCAGGGAGATCCCCTGGAGAAGGGAATGGCTACCCACTCCAGTATTCTTGCCTGGAGAATTCTGTGGACAGAGGTGCCTGGAGGGCTACAGTCCAGGGAGTCCCAAAGAGTTGGACACCACAGGACGACTAACAAACACACACAATGAAGTGTGTGCACTTTAAATGACCACATGAACAGGCCAAGATTCTGGATACAATACTGCCAAATGTAAAAACTTTACCCTTAGACTTCCACACCTATAATCTAAAAACTCAGCCATTTTTTGGATATTATTTTAATTGAAGTATAATTGACTTACAATGTGCCAATTTATGATGTACGGTATATTAGACATATAGACATTATTTATATATATAATATATAGATAGATAGATTCTTTTCCATTATGGTTTGTAAGGCCGCAGGTGGTATGGGAGAAGGGGCAGAAGCAAGTTCTAGAGAGTCAGACAAATCTGGTTTCTTCCACTTTCATAAACTCCATGCTCTTTGGCAAGTGTCTTAATCTCTGCTGATGCTTAGCTTCATAAGTAGTAAAGTTGGGATGGTAAGTCTCTCTTTTGGTCTTTTTGTGCACATTAGCTTGTACAATGTACATATATAGCCATTAGCACGTGTTGGGCACATGATGCCCTAAACATGTTAATTCCTTTCCTTCTGCTCCTTCCTCCTGTATGTGTAAACACAGACAATGTTTTCTAACTTTCTTCTCTCTCTCTCTCTTGCTCACACACATACACACAGACACATTCACACCTTGGACATTGAAATCTTCAGTATATTTTGTGATTATGTTCAAACAAAATATAGTATTTTATAAATTGTTACATATAATACATGCATAAATATTTCTTGTGTCATGAAGTCATGAAATTCTTCAGAGATAAAATATTTACTATACAGATTTGAAACTAAGGAAAAGATAGAGAAAGGTTAAAAACTAGAAGTCACAAATAACTCTATTAATGAAGGTCAAAACAGAAGTAAAAAAAATAGGTTGAACCCTGTCACGTGGAGGAGCTTACCCAAGTTTTGTTGGTGAACTCTGGCAAATAGAGTTAGGATAGAATTTGTTCTCTGGTGTTCCTTTTGAGGGCTTCCATGGTAGCTCACTTGGTGAAGAATCCACCTGCAATGCAGGAGACCCCGGTTTGATCCTGGGTTGGGAAGATCCCCTGGAGAAGGGAATGCTTACCCACTCCAGTATTTTGCCTGGAGAATTCCATGGACAGAGAAGATTGGCAGACTGTGTAGTCCATGGGGGTCAAACTACCATGTATCCAGGGAAGAACGCAGTGAAAAGAGAGAGGGTGGGGGAGGGAGGGAGAGTGGGAGAGAGCTTGATTAAGATTTTAAGGCAAGGAAAGTAATTAGCAAATCTAAGACAAGAAGTTCCATACACTGCTGGTTTCTTTTCTGACGCAAAAACAAATAATTGATTTCATTAAAATACTAGCTAGCCAGCAGTGTCTAATGTGATAGTATTGTTAACAATAAAATATATCTTTCTTACATGGCTTCTAGCTTTGTACCTTTGCCCTGACTCCCTCAGTATTTTGATGGCAGTAATGATACATGTTCTTGGAAGTGAGCCAAGCACGCTAACACATTACACATTTGGCTTAGCTCCAAGTGAACAGGTGTTTTAAATATTCCAGTCACATACCCGCAATGTATATCGCTACTGGGGAAAGGGTATTCGCTTCTGAACCACTGATGTTCCTTTGACACTCCTCTGAACCGCACCTATTTTGCACTCTGAAGACCTAGCAAAGATGAATTGTGATTTAAGGACAGACAACCATCAGAGCCCTAATATTTCCTATAGGAGGTGCAACAAATGTTATAGTTCTGGACTCTACACCTGACATCCAGTTACTGAGATCAAAGCACTTGCTGATCAATATTAGAAAAAAAGGAGAAATATTTCATTGCTTTCCATGATTGAGTTCCTACAAATATGAGAGAAAATATTAGAGAAAAATTTAGTAAATTATATGACAGCAAATGATTTGCTATATTATGAGTAGGGAAATAAATTGCTTTTCCACTAGACACCATCATTCAGTTTGCAAATGTCCTAAAATAAAACAACCAAAAAAAAATTGTGGAACCTAAATTCTGAAAGTGAAGTATTTCCTTCTGGGGGCAAAAAGATGAAAACAGCTATGCAGAAATACATCTACCCAGAAATAATTCTGAAGATCCTTTCGAAATGCTTAGCTTCATGGTATAGTATGCGTGTGCACGCACGCACATGCACACACACACACGGATACATACACATGCACACGCAGTTCACATGAAACTGGTAAGTTTTCCAGCAGGTGAACTTGGTTATATAACTTGCATCTTCCTGCGTCCTGTTTCCTGTGTCTGATCAACAGAATTTTCACTGATTTCTATCTGTCCCTCTGGCTGCAGCAATAAAGTAATATAAAAGGTTGAAGTGGGAGAGGGTTCTCACTTCTCCCAGCCACCTGCTTTGACTTCACACCCCATCTCGGTATAGACTGGATTCCTCTGACCAGTAGTCAATTGTGTGCATGACCTCATGGAAACAGACACGGACTCTGTTTTGCTTCCTCTTTTAATGGTACTGTTTCCCCTCATCTTTTTCACAGTGGACTTTAAAAAGAAGTGGGAGTCTATTCAGAATGATGGTGATGGCTGTTTGAGGCATTTTTAAACGATTAGGTGGTTACTGTGTGGTTAATATTATTTATTCAACAGAAAATTGACTTTAAGCCCGTGTAAAAAGCCAAGTATCATAATTGTAAACTTCTTTTAAATGTTATACAACTTTGTTTAATTTCACTTTTCAAAAAGTCCAGTTTCCCATCGAGAGACGTGTGTGGGTTGGCCGGGCTGGGGAACCCTCCAGAGAAAACAGGGCAGCTAAGCCACTGCGGAAGCAGCGTCGGTGACTGTGGGTGGCATTTCTCTGCTGAGTCAGGTCCGTGCCAGCCTTTCCCCAGGCTTTTACTAACACTGCGGATTTTCTGACAAGATGCAAAGCCCAAGTCTTGTGGTTCTTGAAACTCTCCTGTAGTTTTCCCCTTTTCCTTGGGACTTTGGGAAATTTTCACTTAAGAAGATCTCACTTCTTGCTCTGTCTTCCTAACTGCTGGAAAAAAAATGGGAAGCTTTACCGTCATTCCTTTTACTTTTCCTCCCATCCGGCCTGTAAAGTAACAGTGTTATCAGTATCGTTTTGAAAACAAAGGCAAGGAAAGAGCTTATGTACCCATTTTAAAAGAAGAAGTTTTTATAACGCATGAAAGATTTCTCCTTGATCCTATAGCTTTGCCCAGAGAGAAACAATAGTTGTCTCCATAAAAAGCATACATTTCTTTTCTTTTCCCTACCCTCCTCTCCTGAAACACAGCAAAAATGTCATCTTGTAGGTACCAGACTTGGCATCACTTACCTACTCAAGCAAATTAAAGTGAAGAGCTGAGTGGTTAGATTGTGAATCTAAGTCATATAGGCACCAAAATTTATAAAGCAACCTTTTTTCCTTAAGAACAGAGACATAAATTTCTTGCAAAATATTATTTTAATAATTGTAGCAAACCTACACTTTGTTTTACCCAGGTAGATACAGTCAAAATGTTATTGCAAAGGACTTCCTTCCTCATCTTAAAAGTGTAGAGCTCAAAAAAATTAATCCACCTTTCTTTCCTTAGGTTTTCAATAATCTCCCCTTGATTTTAACTGTGTAGCTGCATCCAAAATATGGATATTATTGAGAGCTTCCACAAAATATTGATATTATTGAGAAGTTCCCCTCTCTTCAGTGGATAGTACAACAGAACCACAGGGAAAGCATTTTAGTTATCATTCATAAGAAAATGAATTCTATTGCAAATATATCCCTTTATGGAAAAATGAGATTTGTCATGAACTTACTTTCACCTGAGAATAAGTGTTCAAAGAAGACATAGGCAGACATCCCCGGTGGGCCAGTAGTTAAGAATCTGCCTGCCAGTGCAGGGGACACAGGTTCAATCCCTGGTCCGTGAAGACTCCACGTGCTGCTGGGCAACTGAGCCCATGGGCCAAAGCTCCTGAGCCCACGTGCTTCAACTCCTGAAGCCTGTGTCTAGAGCCTGTGCTTCACAATAGGAGAAGCCACTGCAATGAGAAACCCAAGTACCACAGTTAGAGAGAAGCCCCCCACTCACGGCAACTAGAGAAAACCCACATGCACCAAAGAAGACAGCACATCCAGAAAGAAAAAGAATAAAAAAAGAAAACATAGGCATAATTTAGGTAGCCTTTATTAAGGGGACAGGTTTGCAGAGGCAGCATCCTGAGAGAGCTAAGAAAGCTAATTCTGGAGCTTGCGCCTGACTGAGTTGGTTAACTTGGTTCTGCCACTAACTCGCTTGGTGGACTTCGGCAAGTTCTTGGACCGCCTGGCCCTTCTTTTTTCTTCATCTGTAGAATGACAGTCGTAGTGGAAGAGTGGCTGTGAGGATTAAAAAACAGATCCACGCCAAGCTACAGGCTCAGTCCCTGGCACACAGCATATGCTCAGTAAATGGTAGGTGTTATTGGTGAGGAACAGATTCAACTAAGGGGAAGGTTAATATTTTGATAGTGTGGGAAGACTGGTTTAATTTCCTCTTCATGCCATAGAAGGGGAAATGTTGTTTTTATAATTACCTAATGAATAATATGGAAGAAACTATTGCACAAATGAAAAATCGTAGTTCACCACTCAACCAACAGAATCACTGAGAAATCGTCAGTTACAGAAGTTGAAACACCAAACGTAAAAATCAGGTTACAGTACATTTCCAGGGATAATGGCTGAAATTATTAAAACCATCCTGGCTGCAAAAGCAGGCAGCTCCCACCACGGGGGCCTGGAGCCCAAGGCCACACAGACTGGCCAGAGAAGGCCGTCTGGGGCCAGAGGACAGAGCTGTCTGCAGGGCTGGCAGCTGCCAGTTGGCTTCTCCAAATTAGACAACAGGTGCTGAGCTGCTGCCAGGGTTGGGTATCAGGATGAGTCAAAGTGCTGATGGCCCATGATCGAGCTTTATGTTAGATCACGAAGTGCTGAGCCCACACACTGGGAGAGGCCAGCTCACATACCAAGGGATCACTTGATGTGCTCACTTGATTATTTTTTCCCTGTCTCTTTCACAACACCTTCAGCTTGTGTCTTTCACATATTTTCATGCCCTTCCCTCCCTCTTCTCCCAGTATGTATCAATATTTTCTGTCACCTATTCATACTCGCTCATTGTTGTCATTATTTCCATTAAATACTTAACTCTCCGTGCCTTTCTGGTAATCATTTCTCAATACTGTCTCTCCAGTTTTTGTAGCATCATGTGAAATCCACGGTGACTGAATACAAAACCTAAGAATGTTACTTATCTGTGTCATATATGACATCATAAGAAATGGGATTTTTATAAACTACAGGTTGGTCCAAGGTTATGGGGACATAGGTTCGTACATAGATAGTAGTCATAGCATAAGAAAAGTGAACTGAAATGAGTTTAATTTTCATGAATTTAACTTGGTCACATAAATTTACAGCAATTTTAATCTGCACATAAAATGATAAGGTGGCATCCTATGTAGGCTTTTATCGGCCCTTGATAATAATGCTAGACTTTCTAAAACGTTTCTCATGAAGTATATTTTATTTGTAAATGTTCAATCCAGAAGAAAAGATCCCAGTTTGCCACAATGGATTGTGTATTAGGTATTTTCAGAATCCATTTGTAGATGCCCTACGGCCTATTTATTTCTAATCATTACCTTCAATTCATAATAGTCTACACTAATGAGAAGGACCCTTCATGTCAAAACCATTGAATAGCAGGAACTACAGTATGGGTCCAGGAGATAGCAACCCCCAGTAACAAATGAGCCAGGAAACTAGAGGGCATGTCCCTGCGGAAAGTTGAACAAAGGGTCCAATCTCTGAAATGCTACTGGCATTTTTGATGTCTGTTCTGTAGATACTCTGATTATTTTGCTGGCACCACCTGGAAATAATTATATTTTTAGGAAAGCAAATAGAGACCCTTTGATTAATGAATTTAAAATTCATATTAATTTATAATTTCTAGGTGCCATGTACTCTGCTTGGTCCTAGGGATTCCCAGAAAACAGGCACAGTCCTGCCCTCTGGGAATCCAGTCTTGTGTGGACGCTGAGGTGGGCTTGCAGTGGCCTGGCAGACAGAACCATGATGGGGCTGCCGGGTGGGCGAGTTAAAGAGACTAGAATGGTGTCAGAGGGTTTGCCAGCGGCTCAGCGGTAAAGAATCTGCCTGCAGTGTAGGAGACACAGGAGACATGAGTTCGATCCCTGGATCTGAAAGATCCCTTGGAGGAGGGAATGGCAACCCACTCCAGTATTCTTGCCTGGAGAACCCCAAGGACAGAGGAGCATGGTGGGCGATAGTCCACAGGGTCGCAAAGAGTCAGACTGAGCACACCGAATGGTGTTCGTGTATTTTATAAATCCAGCAAAAGCCTTGAAAGGGCTAGGATGGAGCAACTGCCTGAGGATTTTGAAGTGCTTTCATTTTTAAGCACCTTTTATTTACCTGAAGCTCCTTAATTACTGAGAATAACAGTTTTACCAAACTTTCTTCCATGAGACACCTACTCAGGGTAATTGAATGTAAAATCCACCACTTATTACCGATCCACATATTCGGTTTGTGGTAATGACATAACAGCTGTAGAAGATGAATAGATTAGACTCTTCCCTTCCCCACAAGCACTTTTTAATGTGGTGAGAGAGATCAGAGGTATAAACCAAAATAAACTCATGTGCAGAAAAGAAAGGAAGGGGCATGGAAAGTGTGCTGCTGCGCGTTGGAGGTTTGGTCTGCGGGACTTGCTTCATGCCTGCTGTGCGTGCGGGTAGAGATTTGTTCCCTGACCATTTGACAGCATCCTGTAAACCTGACATTCAGTGAAGCCAAGTCTGCTTGCAGGACGACCCTTGGAAACATATAAGGAGCGTTTAAATTCCCAGCCACCAGTGCTGGCCTGTCAATCACTTGGGAATACACCCTGCTTTCCTGGCCACACACCAGGACTAACAAGTCCATGGCGTCCTCCCACCACTGGTTTAAGCAGCCCAGTCCCTGGCCAGTGACCATCCCATCCTTTATATTTTGTTAAGCAGAAAGTAGATCAACCTAATAACAGGAAAAGATTAATACTGTGTTAACCAAGATCCAGAGGATTCTACGTTGAAAAAGGCAAGCCACAAGCGTAAGGCTAGAGACCAAGGTTGCTAGCCTTGGACAGACCTCACACACATTACTATTGTTGAAAGGAGAGAGAGAAGGGTTAGTGTTAAAGGAAATGGAAGTAGAAAACTTGGATCCTCACTAGCTTTTGCTTAATCTTTCTGAAAGTAGAAGTGTTAGTCACTCAGTCATGTCCAACTCTTTGCAACCCATAGAGAAACCTGGCAGACTCCTCTGTCCATGGAATTCTCCAGGCAAGAATACTGGAGTGGGTAGCCATTCCCTTCTCCAGAATGAGACCCAGGGATTGAACCAGGTCTCCTGCATTGCAGGCAGATTCTTTACCATCTGAGCCACCAGGGAAACCCAATCTTTCTGAACCTTCTTATTATAAGTGACCAGGCTCTCCTTAGAGGTATTCTCATATATGACCCCCATCCAGAAGAGCTAATGAACTTCTTGAAACTTTGTGCTATCTACCACGCGAATTGGTTGGTAGAGAAGAAAAGCTCTCAAGAGACGCTTCCTGTCTACAAGAATCTTACAGTCTAGAAAATAAAACAAAAATACAGACAAGAACATTATAAAGTAAATGTTAGTTACAGAGTTCTGAGGACGCATAAAAGAGAGACATATTAATGCCATTATCCCTGTAGTTCATGATTCTTCCCTTTTATAATTTAAATTCGTGTGTGGCATTAGAGAGAGTGGTTGGTAGGAATGAAAGCAACCCATGCCCTGAACACAGACCTCGCAGCTGCTGCTTGTGTGTTTTCAGATCCCACTGTGATTCCATCTTAAATAAGAACCTCTGGCACTGCAGCCTTGGATTCTGTTATTCTTTTAACAACAATATTTACTGGGTGTTATCCATGTGCTGGGCACATTCAAGTTGCTGTGGATACCGAGATTAAAAAAAAAAGTTTCTGCTCTCATGGAGGTTTGTTCGAACACACTGAGACTCTCCCCTCGCCTGGCAGTCACAGTTGCTGGGCCTCATGTATTACAGTCCCTGTAATGCTCTACCTCATTTTGTCAAGTCAGACCAGTACATGTCTTGAGCCACGTGTGCTAACACAGTGATTAATACTAGTCTCTCGGATGGCATACCACCGATCCAGGCAAAACTCTCATAGTACTTGGATTCTTCCTCCCAGGGTATGCTAACTGGGAAGGTGGAGAGTAAGAGGCCCTTTCCTAGGATGGCTGTCCAAACTCTATAGAATAACCAAAATCAAAACTTTCCGATTGAGAGGTTTCAGTAGAGAATGGCTTATTGTCACTCATTGGAGACACTGGGAAGAGAGAGAAATTAATTAGGAAAGTAAGTTTGAATGTCAGGTATCACAGGAAGAAGGTAAGGATACCATCAATAAATAAAATCTATATTCACAATCCAGAATTGGTCCTTGAAAATCTCTCTCCCCACAATTTAATAAATTGAGGAATAGAAGACAAAAAAAAACCTAGTATTTTCAGTGATACCGCAGACTGAAAAGTCTGTTATTGGTGGGTGTTGGGCCAGCCTGTGACCAAAGACATGGCAAGTGTTAATACAGCAGTGAGATTGAATGGCAAAGAGAGGGTTTCCCCATCTAGCCAAAGGCCAGCCGAAGAGAGAGTGGGGCAGGGCCAAGCCCACTGGAGCGCTTTCCTCTGTGCAGCCTGGCAGAGGCTCATGGTGCGAGGATGATGTGAGGGAAAGAAGCAACATTACCCTTCATCTAGGAGTGCCTGACTGTCTCAGAAGTGAGGTTTGGCTGCCTCAGGTACCATTCTTAGGTGTAATCAAAATCGTCAGAACTTGAGTTGATCAGATGTCAACCTCAAGTCGCTTTATCTTGTGTTATTTTGTGTTGCCTTTTATGTGTTCCAGAACTTTCTGCGTTTCTGATAAGCTAGTGCTAAACCGTAGATCCCAACTGCCAGCGATTTTTCAGCTTACTTCAAATGCAATGCCTTGTTTCTGAGGGGAAGAAGAGAAGGGAGTGCACAAAAGCACCTCTTGCAGTATTTTTGGTTTTCAATGCATTTGTGTCCCATTGGTGGTAACTTAAAGCACCAACAGCCAGAAGATGCAAAAGCGTCTTTTGTGAAAAGGATCAGCCCGTGATGCTTCGGACTCAGCAGTTCTAACCACAAAGGAGCCTAAGCCTTTGGGTCCCGTTTACAGTATTTTATGTTACTTCCACTGTTCCCTCTGCTTCCCATGGGATGTGCTGTGCTACAGTCGTGAAGTAATTACAGAGATTGCTTTAACCAACCAGACTCGTGCACCTTGAATTTTGACTTACTGATCTTATTAAAACAAATAAATAACACCATCACCTCAGGAGACCACCCAACTCATTTCAATTAGTCTGTCACTGTTAGAAAGGATGACCGTCAAGTTTGTTTGCTTATTCATTCATCCGATGAACAGTTGCTGAGAACATATATTGACCCCACGTATATTAATCAGAGCCTCTGTCAGGCATCAGAAATATTCAGCCCTAATAGACTCACTATCAAGTATTGAAGCTGATGTGGCAAAAGATAGATTACAATCTGAAACACCATGTATTATAAGAAAATGCAAAAAATTAAGGGTCCTAGGGGCTTTGTTGCCGTTAGGTCACTCAGTGGTGTCCAACTCTTTGTGACCCCACGGACTGCAGAACACCAGCCTTCCCTGTCCTTCACTATCTCCTGGCGTTTGCTCAAATTCACGTCCACTGAGTCAGTGATGCCATCCAACCAGTCTCATCCTCTGTCGTCCCCTTCTCCTCCTGCCCTCAGTCTTTCCCAGCATCAAGGTCTTTTCAGTGAGTGAGCTCTTCGCATCAGGTGGCCAAAGCACTGGAGTTCAGCATCAGTCCTTCGAATGAATATTCAGGGTTGATTTCCTTTCGGATTGACCCATTTGATCCCCTTGCTGCCCAAGGGACTAGAGGTACAGAGATGGGAATCTCTAAGGGCCCAGGAGAGTTAGGAAGAAGCCTCACCGAACATGGGGTGCCTTAGGCAGTAGATGTCCTGAGATGACTGTGGTTTGTGTAGCAGAGGGGAGGAGTAAACAAGGCTATTCCAGACAAGAAAGAATGACACATATCGAAACAGTATTATTAAGAGGCCTACCCAGCTTGGGAAATGGTGAGAAGTTCCCCCTTGGCAAAACCCGGAGTGCTGCGGGAGAAGAGAGGAGATAGTGCCGGAGAGGCAGGTGGAGGGCTTGCAGAGAAAACTCGTAGGTCAGGCTGGTGGGAACGGCCATGGTTTATGAGAACAAGTGGACTTGCCTGGTAAGAAGACCTTGCCAAAAGAAGGAAAAATGATTGACCAGAAAGTGGGTCAGGCAACAAACAGACTCAGGATGGGAGACCAAGTAGGAAAAAAAACAATAGTTGAGTCAAGAGATGGTGGAATCTAGGGTGATTTCTGGGTCTCCAGCTTGAACATTGTAGGAGCTTCCATGGTTTATAAGAACAGGTAGGCTTGCCTTGTAATCAGACCTTGCCAAAAGAAGGAAGAATGACTGACCGGAAAGTGGGTCAGGGAACAAACACACGCAGGATGGGAGACCAAATAGAAAAAAACGATAGTTGAGGCAAGAGATGGTGGAATCTAGGGTGATTTCTCAGAGAAGGCAATGGCACCCCACTCCAGTACTCTTGCCTGGAAAATCCCATGGACAGAGAAGCCTGGTAAGCTGCAGTCCATGGGGTCGCTAAGAGTTGGACACGACGAGCAACTTCACTTTCACTTTTCACTTTCATGCATTGAAGAAGAAAATGGCAACCCACTCCAGTGTTCTTGCCTGGAGAATCCCAGGGACAGGGGAGCCTGGTGGGCTGCCGTCTATGGGGTCGCACAGAGTCGGACACGACTGAAGAGACTTAGCAGCAGCAGCAGCAGCAGCAGGGTGATTTCTGGGTCTCCAGCTTGAACAACTAAGTGTGATGTTTGCTAGAAAAGGAAAGTTGGGAGGGGAATGGATGAAAGGAGGTGTTGGAAGCAAAAATGTAAGTGGGAAAATAAATGATGTAGCAGAGAGCATGGGAACTCTACAGAAATGAGGAAGTATGATGACTAAGTACAATCCTGAGCTGACTGATAAATAAGGCAGTGAAGACTACTCCCATTTCAAATGACTAATCATGCCTTGGCCCAACTTGAATAAAAAGGCATTTACTAGATAAGAGCCTACAGAGAAACAAAAATAATGATTTGACCTTACTGTCATTACTCAAGATAATATATACATCTTCTTTTGTTAAAATAAGTCATTAATGGTTTATAAATGATGCTTCAACATGTTATTTTTAAAGAATCAATGCCCTCAGTATCTGCTTTTATGCCCCTGTAACCTATTTGCAAGTAAAATGCCATAGTCCAAAAAGGTTAGTAGATGAGTTGCATTCATATTTCATACTTTCGAAAATCCTGCTTCCTGATCTTTGTTCCTGTGCTCTTCTCCTCTCTTTCTCAACCTTTGTTTAATTTATAATTCTGCCTTATCTTTTCCTTCCTTATTTAAGAAATGACTAGCATCCTCCATTTTTCAAACTCACCTACAATTTGATCCTTTGTATTTCAGCTTTTTTATTTTGTATTCCAGCCTGTATTTTCTAAACTTGCTTTATAAGAGATTATTAGGATTAACTGCACATTTTAGCATGCATTTTAATCACTATATATTAAAGTGCTCCCGGTTTCATATTTCACTTCAGATCGCTCCTGGATTCAGATATCAGGAGACATTTCCTGCCAAACTTCCTCATCTCCATCGTGTTCTAGGCCAGCCTCCTGACCCATGCCTAGCCAGGTTCCAAAGGAGGTGTGGTGGAAGAAATGTTCATTAGAAACTTGAAACCATTGACCAGTCCTGAGGAAGCCTGAATCATTTGGCCCTAGAATCACCCTGATTTTCCATGAATCCTCCAGGCTGAGATTGGCCCAGAGTAAGACCAATGTCAGAGCCAGGGAGAACATGGAACAGCGTCCAGGAATAGGGAAAAGATGAACTTTGCCCAAGAATTTTGAAACATGCTCACTTCAGATTTATAGGATCTGACTCACATTCCCAGAAGTTCACTGTGTTCTTTAAGCTTTCTGCTTTTCCCTTTCTAACCTTATACACGCTGCCTAAAATACTACTCCCTTGTTTCTTGTGTGCTGAATTCTCTTTTTCCCTCCTATTCATTTCATCACTGAGATTACATACTTATGGCTTTTTGCCCTTAAAGATTTCACAAATGCTTCGTTTTTCTGACGTTCCATATGTAGACCAATACACCATGCTGTAAGTGTTTAATGATATAAATCTCCTCATGACTTATAACCAGTTTCATTCCCAGTACAAATTATGCCTGTACTGCATTGCTTTCTAAGTTAAAAGCGGAACATTTAAGAAAATAGTCACTTCATAACAGTTACTTGAAAAGACTGAAATAATAACTGAGTTTTAACAGTGTGAAATAATGATATAAAATGTGAAGGAAGAAACTGCAGCTGCAAAAATCCTACACTGAGCTTGTGAACATTTTTTCCTGTTCTGTCCATCCATCCATCCAGTCTGTCAATGCTGCAAACATTTATTCAGCTTCTGCACGGCAGACCTTGTGCTAAGTCCTAGTGTTACAAGATGACTAGTAAATGATCCCTGACCTCCAGGAGTTCACTCTTGGGAAGAAAAACATGTAAATAAAACATATAAACAGATTGTCTTAGTCATATATTCGGAAAAAGCATCCTTGCATCCAGAGGACCATAGATAACACCGAACATAACGGCACTTAGTAATATGTGTCAGGAGGTCTGGATCGCTCTGCCGTCTTTACCTTCAACCAAAACAGTAGCCTCTGTCCAGCCATGAAACCTCTGCACACGTTAACACTGAAGTGGAAATATGTGTTCTGTTCATTCTGCGAGCATTTATTGAGCACCTCCAGTGTATCAGACTCTGCTCTATATTGCAGCTTCCAAAGTAAGTAAAGAAAGGTGCTATAATGACCAAGCAATTTAGCAAAGGAGACAAACACATAAATAATAACTTGTGATAAAAGCATGTAGAAAAAAATGTATACAATAAATGAGTGCATGAATTAGGGAGAAACTAATTCAGCCCTAGTGATCAGAGAAGTCTGCAGAGAGGAAAAGATTATGTCAGCTCTGCCTTGGAGGAGGACTGTCTGCATGCAGGAAGCAGATACTCCCTGGGGTCATTCCAGTTGGTGAGCCCAGCTGAGCCAAGACAAGAAATGTGAAAGGCCAGTGTTTATACAGCATTATCCTCCCTTCTAGAAGGCATGAGAAAGGGCCAGGGACTCCTTGGTAGTCTCAGTCAGCATTAGAGTATCAGTACTAGGAACTATCACCCTCAACATATTTATATGAAATCACTTGTGGCCATTAGGAGAAGTAGGTGGATATTTCTTTATGTTCTGTACATTAAAAATCTTCATATCTTCAATCAGTCTTTTACTTCCACTATTTAAAGATGGAAAAGTATTCAGTGAAAAAAATTTCCAGTCTGATATTAAGATTATCTTTTGAGGGAAGGAATAAAAGCAAAAACAATAAAATGCCCCATCTCTCCCCAGCCTTTCCCCAGTAGGCGTTAATATCTGGTTAGAATCAGCGTTAATAACCTAGAGAAATGTACTGTTATTAAGGTTTATATTTTTTGATTTTTCATGAAAATTTTTACCACAAATGGATAATTTGGGGTAAAATTTAATTTTTTCATACTCTATACTAGCTATGATTTGCTTGTCTAATTAAAGTCTACCTACCGATTGTACTGAATTCACAGTATTTTAATGTGCCTTTTCATTTCTATATTAAGAACAAAGAAGAACTGTGGAACAAGAGCGAGAGTAGAGACAATGCTTACAGTTTTGATTATTAAAACCTGTGGAGGAATTTCTTGGCACTTGATCTTCCCCCAGCCTAAGTGATTTGTGCTAGAAATCACCAAAAAACAGAATATTATAGGTGGAGTCAGAGCTTTTCGGTTTGAATTTGTATTGCCTACTTCTCTAAAAAAAAAAAAAAAAAAAAAAAAAACACAAGTGTACAAAACAGTATCTGGCATTTGGAAGGTTCTCAGGAATTATTCGCTGAATGTTTTTTAAATGAAGTGAGTCACAGAGCATAGTCCTTAGGGCAGCACCCACTCCACGGGTACTGAAGGGCCTGGAAGTAGCAGTGTCATAAGCATCAGCGCCAGGGTGGAAAGGGTATTTGTGAACCGCACTCAGAACCTTCACCGGTGGGCAGTCTCCGTTTCAACGGCACCTCCTGTGCCTGTATGGACTCACTGCCTTCTAAAGATTTTTCAGCTTGTGAAGAGCAGACGCTTGTCTTCATAAAACTGTGACAGACAAGCACACAGATGATTTACTATCAGAGAAACGGAAGCTATTTTTCCGAAGTTGATGTGTTTTTTTTCCCTTGACTATCGTGTGAACAAGACGTTCACTGAACTCATGGTACCAGTTCCTGCGTGTGTTCTTGACACATCAGCCCTTTGAAGGGTAAAGTTAGCTGTGCAAGCAAGGGTGATTGTTTGAATTTTAGCAAAAATTAATAATTTGGGAGGTTTGGGGTTTTTAACAAGGAGATGTGAAATTTCTGCTCTGAAATGGGGAGGCACAGAAAAAGAAAGATGATGGAAATACACATTCTTGAGGACTGAAACTGCAGACGTGGAAAGAAATTGAATGATTGGAAGCTTTTAATCTGTGATGGTGGGTCTCTGACAGAAGCTGAATTTTGCTTAAATAGCATCAACATGAAATATACTGTTTGCATATAATCGAAAAAGGCCAATAGTTTAGTTATTTCTTTTCTACTAACAAGAAATAATTAAGAAAGGGGAGCCGGTTTTAACCATTGTATACACAGGAATATTTCTAGTTGATAATATAATGCCTAAGACAAGAAATGAGAGCTCCGTGTGGCATTCTTTTTCATTTATATTCCTTTCAGTAATGAAATAGAATCTGTTCCCTACATCTCTTTCATTAGAATTGTTGAAGCACCTGTCACCTATCACCGTCAGTTTTATGTATTTCAAGGTTTCCCAGCGAACAAATGGAAGAATGCAGGGTCCATATGTCCACCTATCTGGGAGGGGAGAGTCCACGTGGTTTTGGATTACCTGTCTGCACTCCTTTTTCCGTTTATTGTTTGGAGTGTGTCACCTTCTGTCAATCTGATTACTTCTCTAAGAAAAGGCTTTTCTCAGCTCCCTGCATGACAATCGCTGCCTTGTGGAGACATCCCAGAAGCCTCTGCAGTCACTTGATCTACCCTACAAATGCCACTCTCACATGGAAGGCTGACTCCAGATTTACAGAGTTCTCTGAGGGAAGTTTCTTCAGATGCGTAGCAAGAGATGCTGGTGGTTTCCATAGATATCTTGCCTTCTCTTGACATACGGAATAAATCTTTTCAAAACATAGTCAGCCAAGAGGCACTTACAGTATGTACTAATACATACAGGACTTCTAGCCCCTGTGAAAGAATAGAGATATAAGTGCCTTACCTGACCAGTCACATTTATAAAAGATCAGAGACGCTTTCAAAGGCCAGCAACAGAAATTTTGATCTTACTAGAAGAAGGCCATAAGGAATAATGCTTATTTATCCATTTAGTAATCCCTTTAGTTAATAGCAACAATTCATTACTATGATAAAAACAGATTTGGCTGAATCTAATAGCAATTCTTTTGTCATCATTAAGCAGCTGTAGATTTTTGATATACTAAGGATAAGACTACTCTTAAGGTTTCACATCCAAACTATGGTAAAGTTTGTGCCATTTCTTCCATTTTCAGAGCTTTATAATTCCACTGTAATCATTTGTTCTTGGCAGAAATGTGTTTTACAAGCTCTCAGCCGAGAATAATATTTTTGAACAATTTTTTCAATGTTCTGGTTATGTGGTTATGGGAATTTGGAACTCAATATTAATATGCTCTTGGGTTTTGTGTTTGTATATCTCAAAATGCACTTTTTAAAAAAATAACACAATTTAACTTGAAATAAGACTATAAGTGCTTTTAAATGGTAGAGACAAACCTGAAAAGGAATAGATGTTTGTATATGTATAACTAACCCACTTTGCTGTACACCTGAAACTAACGTACCATTATAAATAAAATATAAAATTTTAAAAATACAAAGTAAATGGTAGAGATATTTTGTTACTTTAATAGTGGTGATATTCATTGTAGGACGAGATAGTCAGATACAAGAAGCATTTACAGGGAGAAAGGAGCCGCTGCTTCTGCCTCACTCCCATCACTTCCATTTCCTATGTGACTTCATGCCACTTGCTTTGTTAATTCTTCAGGTATAAAGGAGCTATTGATCTAATTCATTTTTTAATCTATAAACTGAGAAGTGTTTTGTTGAACAACAAGCATTCCCACTTGGTCTAAAATTTGACATCTAAGAAGTATCAATATTTTAGCCATGTTTTTATACTTTAATATTTCCCACAGCCTAATTTTTAAAAATTCTACCTGGTTTTTTCAGTGTCCAGTCCACTGCTGCGGCTCTATGTGAGTGGGGGAGATCTATTCCACGTCTCTCACTTTACACTTCACGAGTGTGGGAAAGCCTCGAAGAGGCACGGTGACCCCTTGGTGCCCTGGCAGGAGGCGTTGGGGGGTCGTCATGCTGGGCTCTGCTGGCCTGAGACCTGGCATCAGGTTTCCCTAAAATCTTCATGGAAGATTTGTGAGAGATAATGAGTTAATATTTGTGAAGATCTTTCAATAAAGTGTAATTGATGTTTGAATTTTCATAAACCAAACAGAATATCTACCCCTGAAAGCTTTGTAAGAATATTTAGCACACATGTACTTGCCAGATGGATTGTAATGACAGTTGATAGGCCTCTCCTAACCCTTGCGTTCTGTTGTCAAAAATCTGCACATCAAAACAACTATAGTTTTCATAAGAGGATTTATTGGGTAAAAGATTCGGGTGCACATGGAAAATTCTACCATCTAGATAGGACTACAAATTAATGTTATAAAAGATAAGACTTTAAATTAGGGGTTTATATAAGAATATTTTTAACATGCCTTAAAGAAATATCAGTAGATAAATTTTTTAAAAATCAGATAATATGTACTTGATCTTACATATTTTTTCTGTGTAAGAGAATTTTTATGAAAAATCCATGGAATGTGATGCAAGACAATCAGAAATTATTCTTAAAAGCTCAAGGACATGTAAAGATCAAAGTGGAACCACATCATAATACAAATAGTCATCACAGGGAAGAATGTTTTTGCAATTGAGATAATGCCAATGAAAGAGTTTAAAATATAGGAAGTTAAGTTAGAAATGAGGTTATTATTCTAATATATTGTGACATCCTCAATAGTATTATTGTAGGAACCCTCTGGAAGTACTTACTCTGGGTGAAAAATGATAGCTATAGATCCATGATAGGGGGACAGGTGGCCCCACCAATTATAAATTCCCCAAGATTGTAAATGTACATTTTATCATCGTGTGTCAAAATATTCATTTTAATATTCAAACATTTTACCACATAATAAGCTGTAACCATATGTTTATTTGTTATATTATATCACTGTAACATTAATAAATATTTACAGAGCCACAGTGTATCATAGATGTATTCAAAATGGTAGCTCTCAGTTTGATTTTAAGTGAATATCTTTAGTGCATCAAACTAATTTCTAAAGCATTACATTTGTATTACACATCAATAAGAGCCAAGGAGTTTAAATTTTTAAGACTGACACCCCCTTTTTAACTCATGTTGTCTTATTTGTTTTCCCCAATTGCATGAATTAAAAATGGAGTGTTATCTCAGTTTTGAATTCCTTAGCTTGATGTCACAGCTTTCGCTTTATTTGTATGTGAATTTGATCTTTAATAAAGATGAGCTCTGCTGAACTTTCCATGAATGAGAGACACTTAGGTACACAGCTTTTTAGAAATGATTTGGTAGTACTGGGAAAATTCAGAAAAGTTGCTAGTCTGTTAATAGTGTACATGGCAAGCTGTGTGATTGATTAATCAGAAGTTTTATAATCTCTAAAAACGTAACTCTGTCTGTAAATTCGGATTGTGTCCAATTAAGTTGACAACCATCAATTTTTAAAAAAGAAAAGTAAAAACTCAGGACTCCTGACTCATACTTTTCCTGTTACAGCGTCATATGAGTATTTATCCTTCTGTGACAGCTGAGACTAGAGCAGATGTACGTTCAGGAGGTTGCAGATGAGGCACTGAGTTTTCACTCTCGTGTGTCAGGAGGCAGTCGCAGGGTAATCCTCCTGAGCTGCAGCCAGGAGGAACTTGTGCTAGTTTGGTAGTTATTGACTTGGTTACCTCTCTGCAGTGTTCTTTGACTTCCTTACTTAGCTCATGATAATGAAACCCTAGGGCTTCCCCGGTGGCTCAGATGGTAAAAAATCTGCCTGCAATGCAGGAGACCTGAGTTTGATCCCTGGGTTCAATCCCTGGGTCAGAAAGATCCTCTGGAGAAGGAGATGGCCACCCACTCCAGTATTCTTGCCTGGAGAATCCCATGGAGAGCGAAGCCTGGCGGACTATGGTCCACGGGGTCGCAAAGAGTTGGACACGACTGAGCGACTAACACACACTTCTTCCTTCCTAATGAAGCTCTCCGCTCAGCTGTGTTGACTTTTCTTTCAGCCTCTGTTCAGGCAAACAACTTCTCAGTATTATCCATTTTAGTACAAATTTTCACATACAGAACTCTAACCAGAGTAAACGAAGGTGATTCTCCTTTTGATCACAGTGTCTAAACATTCATAATGGGTACTTCGGGAGAACGTTAGCTGGATTCTCTTACCACCTTTCGCTGTCAAGCACATATCCAAAGGTGGGGTGCAGGACGCTTTTAGTGCCAATCATTATTTTCAACTCCAACTGGGGATCTCTTTCCACCATTTCTGCTTTTGTCATGATCACATTTTCAGAAATCATTGTGTAATGCCCTGACTTCTAATTTTTCTGTGGGAAAATAGTGTTGCAATTTGCGCCCTTGTATTCTTGTGATTGTCTCTCACTAGATATTGGAAGCACGTATGCATTCCAGATCATGGAACTTCGACCCTCATCCCATCTTTTGTTCGTTTAATTTGGTTTCAGAATGAATATTTCCCTTTTACTTTTTTTTCTTGAGTAGTAATGAGTGCACTGTTGAAATGACTCACTGTTTCTCTCTACAGTTTCTTTACCCTCATGTAATATAGCCCATGTAATAACCTAAAATACTGGCAAGCTTAAACGTCTATGACACCCCTGAATGTCTTTTACAGCCTTTGTCTAGGTTTGAACTTTCCAAATTATGTATTTCAGACGTTGAGAAAGAAGGGCCTTAATGGCTGTGACAGCCCAGATCCTGATGCAGACGATTCAGTAGGTCACAGCCCTGAGTCTGAGGACAAGTACAGGAAAATTAACGAAGATATTGATCTAATGATCAGCAGGCAAAGATTGTGTGTAAGTACTCAAAACACCCTTCATTTTTTTTACTCTTGATATTTCTCTGAACCTGGCAGGCCTTGAACAAGAAAGAGAACAAAGGCTGTGAAAGCCCCGACCCTGACTCCTCTTATGCACTCACCCCACGCACTGAAGAAAAATACAAAAAAATTAATGAAGAATTTGATAATATGATCAAGAGCCATAAAATTCCTGTAAGTACCAAAGGTAGATGGCTGGTCTGCTGATAACTGCTGCAGTAACATCCCTTAACCCTTTCAGTGAGGGCTTTCTCTCACCAACACTGCAAGGCAAACCCAGAAAATAGCCATCTCATTCCAAGGGTCGTTCACTTGGAAAGCAAACCCTCAGGGTTGCTGAAGTTATGTCATCGAAACGATGTGCCATTCAGAAGTTCATTAGGAGGTAGCAAGTTCACAGGAGGAAGAGAAAGATCTTCATGATCCACCCAGAATTTACACAATCTCTTAAACACACAGTCCACACAAATCACCAGACATTCGCGAATACGAGAGTCTCCTTCTGAACGAGGATTGACTATAAAATAGATATATTTTAACTGAGATCAGATACACAGGTGAGACGGCCATTCTCTCGCGTAAACTGCCGCTCATCAGCTCATCACCCAAGTAAAAGCTTGTTCCTGAGTGAAGCTTCCACCCTCTCCCTAAACATGAAACTCAGCAGCAGCACTGAAGGGTTAAAGCTAATGCTCGCTGCAGGGAAGCAGAGTGCATGACAACCTAACGGTAAGATTTCAACATGTTTGTGTGCTGGGGTGATGTTACAGCTTTATCAGAATATTCGCTTTGCCTACATCAACATTTTCCATGCTTTAACATTTGGCTAAATTTTGTCTTAACCAAGTCAAAAAATTCCTAACAATCAATCATATGCCTTGCCAGATATTTAAGAGAAATAACTCTGCATGTATTATTTTGTTTGCCCACATATTATAGAGGGGGAAAGTACATACCTTTTATTCTGTCATCAATCAAGTGATGTTCATTTTGTGACATAAAGTGTTACAACTTGAGGTTCACATACTTTCTGAATAATGAATGTTCGTGTCTGAACCTTCACTGTATACAAGCTCTTCAGTAGGTAATTAATTCCTTTCTCAAAAAAGTACACTTTCTCTAAGTTAGGGAAACATCTGAAACCTGAGGATTGAGAGAGGCTGTACTGAAAACAGGCTTCAGCAATTAAAGATATTTGTCCTCAGATATCTGAGGACAAAAGCTCCAGGCCAAACCCACAATGACACTCACAAGATAAGTTAACACTTTACATATAGTAGGTGCACGATCAGCCCGTGTTGGATTAAACTGAACCCTTAAAACTTCTTTATAAAATGTATGCACGTTAAACTTCATGTCCTCATAAATAGACATCTGCTGCTTTTGTTAAATAATGTCCACAGGAAATCTTTTGTTGAATCAGAATTATTAATTCTATCATGAAGGAAAGCTAACTGCTGTAAACTCTTAAAGGTTTCATGAGACCGAGCGCATACAGCGTTTCCACAGTGGGCGCTTGGTCAAATGAAACATTTCCTATCAGAGGCAGCAGTGCACACTTGCTGCAGCCAGAATTCTTACGTGAAATCTCCTAGGATTTTATTGCCCAGCAGAAGGAAAGAAGGAGCTCCTTTGGGCCAAGTTTTAGCTCCTATGGCCTGAGTTTCTCTCACTATTTAATACACTAGTTGAGAGCTGCTGGGCGCGTTTGTGAATGTTAAGATTTTAAGGTGAAGCATGTTTAGGTGTCTCAGGAGGGATGCCCAGCATGGTGAGGAAAGGGGCGTGTGTGTAGACCTGGCAGTCACTCTCCATGTGTGTGTGGAGCTTTAACCCCCAAAGATCTGGGAGGATGCCCGTGTTTGCACGTCGGATCATTTCCCCTGTGCTCCAAGGGGAAGGAGGTGTAATGCATACCTGGGTTCCCTCACCGTATTTCATCCTGTCATGCAAAGAGTTCAAAATCAGGATACATGCTTTCTTAAGAGGTGCAGTGGCGTGCGGCAGGGGATGGAAAACCACATTAGAGCTCACAGGCAGAGCCGTGAGAAGGAGCCACACAGCTCCGGGCTGTGCCTCCAAGGCCCCGCTGCTTTAGTAAGTGCTTCAGTCTCCACGATGAAAAGCCCAGTTTTCGCACATCGCGTCTAGTTGCTGGAAGTAAATTTTGTTGAAAGTTTCCACAGCTGCTAAAACATTTACAGCAGGGCAAGGACACTCTGCCCTTTGTATGGAGAGAGTGTCTCTGCCTCTCTAAAAACATTACAAGGGTGTTTTGCTATTTCAGAGACCCAGGTGGAAGAGTTTTCCCTTCTCAAATCGAGAATTTAATATCACAGTCACCTGTTGGTACCATCTCATTTTTGCCCGTATTCCTCAATGACATGAAATCATTCATGGCTGATTTGGAATCCTGTTGACCAGCATTTCCTCGTGTGGGGTTTGCCATGGTTCATGCTGGGCTTCACAGCGAGAAGAAAAAAAAAAAAAAAACAGCTCCATTTGAGGAACCAGGAATTAGGAAATGGGCTGAAGGGAGGAGAGGGCAAGTGCAAGTCTGGTTGAGAGGGACCAGGAAGAGAGGAAGTGGAAATGGGAGAGTGTGGATGTATTTTTTTCAAATAATGAACTGTGAAGAGCGAGAAAGAAGACTGGAACTAGGATCGAGGAGGGGGGTAGAAAAAGTACTTGAGGTGATTTATATGCCGAGGAGGAACACTTACTTAAAGAAGGAAAAGATTGGACGTGTAGATAAAAATGGGGATAAAATGGTGAAGCCTCTCAAGGAAGGGGGATGGGCTGGGAGCCAGAAGGATTCGCAGATGTAGTCAGAGTAGCAGCCGAGAGAGGGAAGTTGAGAGGTTGGCCACCTGATGACCTCTGTTTTTATACTGAATTCAGATTCCGTAGCTTTGAGGTGGGGAAGCAGGTGCTTGAGAGAGGACCACAGGAACACCCGTGGGTGTAGACATTGTGAGGAGCTGCAGGCACAGGGGGTGGTGAGCACTGGCCACAGTCGTGGGGCGGCCTGGAGGGGGTTTGGATACCAGCAAGCGAGGTTGCTCGGCTTCCCTGGTGGTTCAGTGGGAAAAGAATCCGCCTTCAATGCAGGAGACTGGGGTTCGATCCCTGGGTCAGGAATATACCCTGGAGGAGGGCATGGCAACTCACTCCAGTATTCTTGCCTGGAGAATCCCATGGACAGAAGAGCTTGGCGGGCTGCAGTCCATGGGGTGCAGTCCAGGGGGTCGCCAAGAGTCAGACACAACTGAAGCGACTGAGCACACACGCCCACCAGGTGTAGTCACTAGTCATCAGCGTTGTGTGATTCCTTTCTCTGCTAGTTCTCAGCAGGCTGGTCATGGATGTTCACAAGTGAGAGTGTCAGCTGTGGCCCCAGAAAAGAACTCCGTTCAGTCATTCCCATTAAATGAAAGAGGGCCTATTAACTAAAAATATTTTATTAAAAATATTTTATTGGACTTTTCCTTGCGGTAAGTTTGGGAAATCATGGGTTTTGGATAAGAGTTCAGATACCTTTCTGACCGCAGTGACTCACTTTAGTAACCATGATCCATTTGTTCAGGGATAGAAACTAAAAACTTTTTAGCTCTCATGCCCGTAGCCCTAAAGCCCGTGGCGTGGGTGTGTGACCTGTACAGTTGCACAGGGCCCTGCTCCCCTGGTCCACGCCTGGTTAAGTGCTGCACTGTCCCCATCTTGAAATTCTTAGCAGTTTTTTAACAAGGGCCCCCCATTTTCATTTTGCCCAGAGCCCTGCAAATTATACAGCCAGTCCTACTTATATCATCTTATTTAATCACCCAAAATTCTCTCTTCTTTCCTTTCTTGGGGGATTCTAAAATTTGGAGCCTGCCCCTGAAATCTTTGCAAGTTTGGAGTCGTTAATGACTTTTTGGCTTTCGTTTTTTCAACAAAAATTTTTTAAATTTAGATGCTGTTTGTTTGTTTGTTTTGGCTGTGCCGGGTCATCCTAGCAGCACACAGGATATTTAGTTATGGCATGTGGGCTCTACTTCACCAATCAGGGATCAAACCTGGGCCCCCTGCACTGGGAGTGTGGAGTCCTAGCCACTGGACCACCAGGGAAGTACCTAGACGCTTTTAAGTTCCTTAATTTTGAAAAGTTGAGAAGAAAAAGAAAAAATGCCAGTTTCTTATAAACATGGGCACATTGTCATAAGCATTTCCTAAGGCATCTAGAGTTGATGGGTCTCTTCTGGATGCAGCTGCTTCAGGTCCCACATAGGGTCAAGGGAGATTAAATGACTTGCTTGCTTAAGTTGCAGTGTATTACACTACCTGGACTGAACTAAGATTCCTGATACAAAGGCTGATGTTCCTTCTGATTCTCTGAGACAGCTTCTCCCTGTGGTCAAATTTAAGCTTATAATGTTATTTCAAAATTATTTAGCCAGTTCCTGGTGCAGATAAAGAAACAAAGCAAAAGCTGAACTGCAATGGATGTTACCATGTTTTATGAATTGTGAATTTCTGAAGTATGCTTGACTTCCTGAAAGATGATGCTAGTGATAAAGAACCCACCTGCCAATGCAGGATTCATAAGAGATGCAGGTTCGATCCCTAGGTTTGGGATGATCCCCTGGAGGAAGGCGTGGCAACCCACTCCATTATTCTTGCCTGGAGAATCCCATGGACAGAGGAGCTTGGCGGGCTACAGTCCATGGAGTCACAAAGAGTTGGACACAACTGAATAAACTTAGCATTCATGCATGCTAATTATCAGAATTATATCTGACTTCTGTCTAGCCAATCACAAGAGAGTTTTATAATAACTCTTATCAAATTGTTTATAGCCCAGAATCCTGGAAACTGAATGATATGGGGATGATGGTCAGAGGTAGAAAGGAGTAGAGAGACTTTTACCAAATTGGTTAGTAGAGTAGTTCAGAATTCATTAATTGATTACTAACCATCCTCTTTATTTTGGATATGCAAATAATCACGGGGTGGGGGAAGGTATTGGCTTTGTTCTCTACTGAGACACAGTCAATATTCTGCAGAATATTCAGGGGAGAAGTAGTCTTATAGTGGGGTTCTTAGGTATCCAGTTAAACATTTATAAGTAGTAATAATGAATACAGAGTAAAACATTTTTAAGCAAAAGAGAGCTTTAAAATATGAAATCTGAGTAAATTTGAACCAGAGGAGGCTTTAAGGTATATTTTTTCCCAAGCCCTCGTCCCACCCTGGCATCAGTAGGCATAAGCACACACCCTCACGTGACATTCAGCCATGTCCCGTAAGAACCCATTTAGTCTGTTACTTCCTGGTTCATAAATAATAAGCTTCTCACATGCAGCCCATACTCACTTCACAGTATGATTTCTGACCAAAATATTTTATTTCTATCCAAAAATGTATACTGTGTTGCACAGTCATTTAGTAGCAGAACCAACAGGCTCCGTCACTTGTTACCTGACCTTGGATCACTTACTTAATCTCACCAATTTAAAAAGGAAGGTTTATATCTGTAGCGAAGGGATGTTGGAAGCTTCAGTCATATTGTGTATGTGATTTATGGTATAGTGTCTGCTCAATAAATAATACACAGTAAGTTGTTGTAACCTTACTTTTACATTCATATAGTACCTTCCTAAACCCACTCCAGTGTTCTTGCCTGGAGAATCCCAGGGACGGGGGAGCCTGGTGGGTTGCCGTCTATGGGGTCGCACAGAGTCGGACACGACTTAAGTGACTTGGCAGCAGCAGCAGTATCTTCCTAAAAATTCTTTGAATGAAAATATTCAATTAATACAATAAAAAGTGGGCTAGGCTTTGTATTACCTCGTAGCAAATGAGCTTTAGCATCTGATGAAAGGGGACATTAAGTGGCCAATATCTTAATTGATCTTGTAAAAGAAGAGAAAGCGATCAGGAGATGGGTGGGAGCAGGAGCAGGGTTAAACAGAGTGGTCAGGGTGGGCTTCTTTGAGAAGACTAGCTTTTTTTAAAATTTTATTTTTTTCAAGGGTAGTTAATTTACAATGTTGTGTTAACCTCTGCTGTACAGGAG
Organism: Bos indicus x Bos taurus; assembly: GCF_003369695.1. Lineage (NCBI taxonomy): Eukaryota > Metazoa > Chordata > Mammalia > Artiodactyla > Bovidae > Bos > Bos indicus x Bos taurus. The sequence continues at coordinate 22,376,951 of NC_040082.1, forward strand.
AGTGACTCAGTTATATATCTATTTCTTTTTCATATTCTTTTCCATTATGGTTTATCACGGGATGTTGAATGTAGTTGCCCATGCTATACAGTGAACCTTGCTGTTTATCCATCGTATATATGATTTTTTTGCATCAGCTAATCCCAAACTCCCAATTCTTCCCTCCCTTTTCCCCTCTCCTCCTTCAAAATCTGGAAAAGACCAGATTTTGAGCAGAAATTTGAAGAAAGTGATGGAGTTAACCAGAGAAATAAGAATCAGGGAGGTGAGAAGAGGATGGCAGGAAATCAGTAATGGAGCCAGGTGAAAACTGGAATTAGGACCTGTGAAACATTGGGAGAAGTTGGGCTTTGCTCCAACTAGGATGAGAATTCACACAAGGTTTGGAATAGAGAAGTGCCATCACCTGATTTATGTTTCTAAAGGATCTATCTGATTGCAGGGTTGAAAATAAAAGGGAGGGCAAGGATAGAAGCAGGTAGCTATGAGCAGGTGACTGCAGTGATCAAGGCAAGAGATGATGGTACTAGAAGCAGCCATTGGAAGGTGAGAGGTGGTTGGAGGTTATATGTGAAAGTTAAGCCAATAGTGTTTCCGGGTAGACTGAGAGTAGGGTATGGGAGAAAGAGAAGATTCAGCGGTGACTCCAGAACTTTATTCTGTGCAAAGGAAAGCATTGAGCTGCCATCAGCTGAAGATGGGAAGAGCTAGATTGGGGCTAGTTTTGAGATGCTTATCAGACACTTAAATAGAAATATTGAGAATGTAGCTGAATATGCAAGTTTGGAATCAGGAGAGAGATCCGAGCTAGAACTAGAAAAAGGACCATGGTACTCTTTCATGCGAGTTTCCCAGGTGATGCTAGCAGTAGGGTTCTATCCCTGGGTCAGAAAGACCCCCCCTAGAGGAGGGCATGGTAACCCACTCCAGTATTCTTGCCTGGAAAATCCCATGGACAGAAGAGCCTGGGAGACTATGGTCCATCAGGTCACGGAGAGTCATACATGACTGAGCACGCACTCTTAAATTCGCAGAGCAGGGAGAAGAGGATGAACCAGAAACCAAAGCTGAGAAGGAGCAGCTATCGAAATAGGAGGGAAAGTCCAGGGATGTGGAAGGGGAGGAAGTTTATCAAGAAGCAGTGATCAACTGCGTCCCTGTTGAGAACTAAGAAGTTACCGTTGGATTTAGCAATCTGAAAGTTATTCATGACAATGACAAGAGCATTTTTAGTGAAGTGGCGAGGAGAACTTTTTTTAATGGAGTGAGTTGAGAGAAAGCAGTGTGCCAGATTTCCAACCCAGGCCACAAGAGCAGAACTGTCACTGGTGACATGATTTTCCAAAGTCCCCACCAAAGTGGTACATTCCCTCTCCATACACAGTAGTTGCATTTCTGGGAATTTCAGTGCATTAAAAAATCTGTGTTTCAGTGTATTAAAAATACCTTGTGTTTGCAGAACAAAGTTAGTTCTGACTCAGATGATTATTAAAAGGTTTTTCATACACATGAATGTCCAGTGGAGCATTTGAAGGTAGGATGGGATAAAAGACAATTCTTTGTTGTGTACAACTGCCCCACATATAATAGGATATACAGCATATCATATTGGGGTTTCCCTGGTAACTCAGTCAGTAAAGAATCTGCCTGCAGGGCAGGAGACCTGGGTTCAATCCCAGGGTCAGGAAGATCCCCTGGAGAAGGAAATGGCAACCCACTCCAGTATTCTTGCCTGGAAAATCCCGTGGACAGAGAAGCCTGGTGGGTTCTACAGTCCACGGGGTCGCAAGAGTCGGACCCAACTGAGCAACTAAACCACCACCACAGCATATCTACCAACCAGGAAAATACCAGCTCAATCATTGACACCCACAAGTTTCCAGAATGCCCCCTAAGGAGATAGTCCGCCTGCAAAATGTACCACAGTTCTAGATCTAGAGTTACTACTGTGGATCTAGTTGGAAAACAGATGGCAAACTCAGAAGGGTAATGGAAGAGAGTTTAGTAAAGGGTCTATTTACAGATGAGTAGAGATCAGGCATGCTGCAGTCCATGGGGTCGCAAGGAGTCAGACACGACTGAGCGACTGAACCGAACTGAGAGATCAGGTAAACTCAAGAAATAGTGAAGGACAGTAGGGCTTCCAACCTGGAAGCTGTTACCATACGTAGGTCTGAACGAGCAAGAGGAGGGAGAATTTATCAGAGCACAGTAAGATCTATGTCACTGGAAAGAGGACCAAAAAGGAGGTGTGCTATTCACTAGGGGAAGGCAGCCTCTGCCGTCCCCTGGCCCGGCAAGAGGGCAGATATATCCGGACCTCTCTTCTCTGACTGTCTGTACTTCTGCCGGTGCCTTCGTTGGCCCAGGTGAAGCCGGAGGGCCAGGGGATTGTGCTGGATGCAGTCTGGGACATCAGCCTCCTGGGCCCAGAGCAGTGGAGAGGGGGTCGGGGTAAATGGAGAAGTCCTGGAAGCTTACTTTGTTTTCTCAAGTATGCTAGAGTAATTCTCATTTGGCCTTTTAATAAGGGAATGCATTATTTTATTAACTCTATAGACATTTATTTTACAGCATACACCAATATTTTTTTGTTGTTTAAGGGCTTTGGGAGTCGGGGAACATAATCATTCTTTGATGTCTTATCAAACATTCATATTCAATCATATCATGGTGTTTATCCAAAATTATTCTTGTTACCCTGTTTATAACAGATAAAGCTTAATAAAATCTGTGTTAGTATAATACTTGTATACTTTATTTCACCCAAATCAATAACGGATCAAAGATATGTAAATGAAAAGAGTTAATGACACATTTGTTCTTATCTGTATTGCCATGTCCAGATCAGGGAAGAAAAGAAAAATAGGAAAAGTAAAGAATAAGGGAGCAGAAGCAGAGAAAGAGGACAGTGTTGTAATTATCACCAGGATAAACAGAGAACTGCTGCAGAGTACAACATGTGATGCAGGCCAGCCAATCAACAAGAAATAAAGAAAAAGAAAAAAAACTTGATGTTAGGATTACAGAAAAAAATAGTAAAAAGAGAAGACTTTGAGCCACAGGCACATATGCATTTAAATTTGTACAGTGGGTTATTAGAGACTCCCTGAGGGAATCTTCTATGTAAACCCTAACAATACATACTAGATCCACACATATACACATACACACATATATCCATTTTATATTAAGAATGCTGCATACTCTGACACCATGAGTCCTCTGGCAATATATTCAAACAGTATTTTCATTTATAATGTTAAAAATGAAAAAGAAGGAGGAGGGGAGGATATTTCAACTATGGTTATCTAGCAAATGCAAGCAGAAAAATAAGCATGTGTGGGTTATATTACAAAATAATACCAAAAAATCAATAATTGGGGCCTGAAGTACTCTAATTAGACATCCACACAGGTCACTAAATGTTTGCAACTCTCTCATTGGAGATACAGGTCTTGCCATTTGTCAATGTCAGTATATCCCAAAAGGTGAAGTATGATGTATATTCTGAACTATCATTTTAAAATATGAATTATTGAATGATACATGCTCTGTTGAACCCTGTGTCTTAAAATGTCGATTATCTTTAGAGTTACTTTCAAAAGACAGACTTTTAATATAATAATTAAAATATATATGCTATTCACACACCCGGAGATGATTTTATATCATTAAATGTCTGCATAAATATGCTTCAATAAGCAATTAAACCACAGGCTCAAGTGTGCATTTTAATCCTTTTTCTCTGTGAAGTCATCACAGTCATGTACCTTTGATCTTGCAGTCATTTCTGGCCCCAGATTCAGATATCAGAAATGAACAATTACCACTTAATAGAATGCAATTCAAAGACAATGGAGTCTAATGAAATGGGGCTTTGTTTTAAACAAAAGTGAAACGTTTTCTAATAGTTGCAAAGAAACAGTTCTAAGCACATTAAAGAAATCAGTTTACGATCTGAACATCTTGAGAGCTCTTCCCAATGATCTTCTAGACACCAAGCAATCTGGAATTTGAAACTTTCCTTGGGGAAGTAAGGCTCTCTGTACTGGACTGTGTTTCTCTTCATTTCTTTTACCCATGCTTGTTTTTCTTGCTCCTACAGGCTGTTCCACCTCCCAACTTTGAGATGCCAGTCTCCATCCCAGTGTCCAGCCACAACAGTTTGGTATACAGCAACCCCGTCAGCTCACTGGGAAACCCCAACCTTTTGCCACTGGCCCACCCTTCTCTGCAGAGGAATAGTATGTCTCCTGGTGTAACACATCGACCTCCAAGTGCAGGTAACACAGGTATGTCCTCATAATAACGCAACAGTGGCAAATCATTGGAAGGAGCACCCTTGGCAAAGAAGGCTGTTTTACCTACAAGACACTGAGCGTTCCAGCTTTCCACTTGTTACGTTCCTTCATCGCTTAATACCCATCCCCATCTAGGTCTTGCACATGATAAAAACCTAACCCTGTTAGCCTGTCTTTCAAAATCTTTCATGATCTGCTTATGTTTATATGTTTAGCCCATCACCCATCTCCTCAGGTGGCTATATTTTAACCGCATACTTTCTCAAAGAGAACACTTGTCTCCATGCTTTTGTTTCTCCTCTTCTCTGGCCTAAAATGCCATTTTCTCTCTTACCTCTAGCCAGATATCACCTTTTCTATGAAACTTTCTCTTGTGTCCCTTGATAGCATTTATCTCCTTTAGTTATTTATTATTTTGGTCATTTTTTAATTTATCAATCCAGTAACTTATAGCACAGAGGACTTAAGGCAGAGAATAAATGTGATGATATAGCATAATTTATAAGAACTGTGAATTAAAAACAAAACTAAGTCAGAAATGAAGATAAGAGCATATCACAAGGACATACACAACTGCCATAAATTTGTGTCTATACTTCCAGGAGATTCTTATGGTTATACAATTCACAGTGTCTCAGAGAAAAGAAATCTTTGCTCAGGAAAAGTCTGGCCATTCTTAGAACTCAGATCAAGCGATACACGGTATGATTCACTGTATTGAGTGTGGGTCCATTTCCCCACTGGTCTTACACGACCTTGAAGGAAAGAATGTCCTCTTGCTTGTCAGGGTCACGGTAGGAACTCAGTAAATACTGAATAAATCCTTCATATTTCTAAAATAAGCACCAAAATTGAATTTCTAAATTGTATACAGCCAATCGTTATACATTTACATTTTATTTCTTAAAAAGCACTTAATAGGGAATTTTAATATGTCTTAGACATACTTTTTATTAAAAGTAATTTATCCACAGAAGAATTTTTCCTTCAGAATACTTATATCTGCCTTAGAATTAAATGTGTATTACTTTTTAGTACAGAAACTTCATGTACAGGATACAATCAGCCACGTTAAAAAAAAATCTTCATAAATCTTAAATCTGAGAGATATGTATAAAGGACTTATGCTGTTATCCCTACTTCTGAATATGTTGAAATTTTTCATAAGCATTTCCTTTTAGATCATACTCAAATGCTGTTGAATTTCCTATTTGATGAACTCACGCTCATTTATTTTTTAAAAAAATCTTGTGGTTTATTTCCAAAATATTTATTTGGTTGGAAATAATAAACTCTTTCCTAAAATGTAATGAACATTTTCTTCTAATTCCAAACCCAGTACCAAATAATAATAATAGCAATTAGAAAATAATCTCGCTGATATTGTATTCTTTTAGCTAAATTTTGTTTCTTAAAAAGTAAAACTAATTATTATATTCAGTATCTTTTTGAAACATCCCAACTCCCATAAATAAAGATTGCCAAATTTTAACCTGCTTTCTTAAGCTGCTGCTGCTGCTAAGTCACGTCAGTCATGTCTGACTCTGTGCGACCCCATAGACGGCAGCCCACCAGGCTCCCCCGTCCCTGGGATTCTCCAGGCAAGAACACTGGAGTGGGTTGCCATTTCCTTCTCCAGTGCATGAAAGTGAAAAGGGAAAGTGAAGTCACTCAGTCGCGTCCAACTCTTTGTGACCCCATGGACTGCAGCCTACCAGGCTCCTCTGTCCATGGGAGTTTCCAGGCAAGAGTACTGGAGTGGGTTGCCAGTGCCAGTGAATAAACATATGTCTCTAAATTTGTGGCCAGTAAAGCCTGTCTTATTGTATTAGTAAGATTCAGGTAGTAAAGGAGGTCATTCACTTTTAGAATATTCATGAAACGACCAAAGTGCTAGGCAATTAGCATTGCACAGAATTAATTGTATAAAATATATTTACAAAAAATTAAGCATCAGATATATGGTTATTTGAGCGTATAATAAACTTTACTCTTCACTTTCTAGAAAATGCAATCTTAGGAAAACTAAATGTAAAAATACAGTAAACATTTAGAGACCATTCAAAGACTAGATTTTTTGACTAGATTTTTTTTAAAGATAATCTTTCTTAGGTAAAAAGATGCTGCAAAATATCAGTGGTGGAATGTATTTTTAGTGTTTGAGCACAGCATGTCACAGTAAAACAAATGTCAGCCATCTGACCTGGGTAACACTTGACAAATGTAGGACTCTTGGGAGAATCCTAAGAATACCACAGTTGCTAGAGGTACAGCGTGCTGTCCCGTGGGCCGTTAGCCGTCCTCCTTTTGATCTTCCTCTTTCGTCCACAGGTGGTCTGATGGGTGGAGACCTCACGTCCGGTGCAGGCACCAGTGCAGGTGAGTGGAGGCCCCAGGACTGGAGTGCGTGTCATTCTTGAGCAGTCCTGTACTTGGTGATCTGCAGAAGTAAGTCTTTTCAATAAAGCTGAGAGATCAGGGAGACTCATGGCAAAATGGCCCCAAGAATTTCTAAAGCATTTTGATGAAGCAGGAGTGCTTGGATAGTAACTCAGAGATGACTGTTTATTAAGTAGACCTTTCCATAATACAGCTTCAGCTAGTCAACATAATCAGAATTGGGAGTTCTGATCAAATCAGTTTAATCCTAGGTACCATCTCTGGTGGCCGCCAGAGTACCTTTAGCAAACCTTGCAAGTCACGTCCTTTGTAGACTATTTCACATTAAATGTGAATCACTTTCTACACAAAGTACTGAACGCCTGTTTACTTCTAAAGGAGAATATGTAAAGAAAAGGAAGGAGTGAGATTATAACCATTCAACAAAACTGTTAATAAAATAAAACCACATTTGGGATTAAAATGAGTTCTTGGAGAATATAAACACAGTGTACCTCTCATAAAAGCACATTAAATACAGGTCAGCTCTTTAAGAACTTCTTGCATTATGGCCAATTGGTCTCATAGTCACATTTCTCCAGGGTCCCATGTTAATTCATATTATTGTGATTACTGAGATGTCAATGTCATTTCCAATGCAGAGGTAAGACAGCACAATACTTTCTAATGCTCACTGCAGTTCACTATTGGCATAACAAGTAACCATGGTAATTCCTGCAGTAGAACATACTGTACATTTAAAATAGCAGGAGGCAGGCATGATAACACAAGGTTATGTTTTAAATATCAAAAAAATTCAAGTTTATTGAACTATCTATTGACAGCCAAATTAAAATATTTTGCCAGGTTCAACTATAATAGGCTGTTAATTATAAGAAAGAAGATTAAAAATTGCATATAGAAACATGTTTATAAATATGTCCATTTGGGAGTCATGTTTCTTATTTCTGATATTGGCTCTTCACTAATGCAGTAAGTAATGAAGAAAAAATGTAGGAACTAGTGGATTAACAAACAGAATCAATGGTCCTGACTTCCTGTTTTATCTAGCTGTTAAGGATTAGGTAGTCAGATTAGTGACTAGACTGAATATACTATTTTGCTGGATATTGAAACAAAGGGCTCTTTTTTTTCCCCTCAAAAAAAAAAAAACAAAAAACCTCAGGATTTGTAGCCTGAAAATTATAGACCAAAACTAGACCACTGTGTCTTGGATTCAAGTCTCTGCCAGACACTATGGCTAGAGGGAGTGGTGGGGCTGAAAACTGGTTTTTCTCAAAGTCCAATAAAAAGGTAAATAAGAGTAGTTTAGATATTACGATATTTTATCCAGTATCTTGATGCATCAGTTTGCTTGCTTGTATGAGAACAGCTAATAACAGTGATGAAAGTTAATAGGAAAAACATGTGGAGTTGGGGAACGGGTACTCATCTTTGATGACGTGGCCTCTTGTTACTGCCTAATAGCTAAAATGCTTTAGAATTCTATATTGAAAATAAGCGTTGTTCAATTATGCTGTCATTGTCAATTCCCTGACAGTCCACTAAGTTAAATGGCCGTCCAGGGAGAAAGAAGACACTCAATCTTGTAAACATAAAAGTTAGCCATATATAGGCTATAGTGTCATTGAACTAAAAAAAAAAAATCTTGTAGGCTTAGCAAATTCATTGCCCAACTTCAGGACCTCTGCCATAACTCAAGAATCTTTTACTTCAAAAATGGAAGAAAGTTAAAAAAACAACACTTCGTTGGTCCACCTTGATGATGATAAATACTGTATCTTGATGATTGTATCTTTTAGTGAGGAGCATATAACAGTCAGTTTCTGTATAGTTATGAGTTACTTCCCCACTTTTTAAAAATAGAGGAAGAAGCCCTTTCTAACTCTGGTTCCACAGAACACCTGTTGCAGATGCCACTGAGTCTTAAGCTTAGCTGCTATGTCCTGCCCACAGACTCAGCCGTCTGCCCCTTCTTGCTCACACCAGCCTGTATCAAATGTCAGAGTGAATATATTGGTGCTGATGTCAGAGAATCACATAAGACCCAAGGAAACAAGGCCAGTCAGAATGTCTCTGCATTTTCAGAAAAGAAAACTAAAGCAAAACGGCCAAAAGATACCTTCCAAATTTTGAATATTGTCATTGAAATTCAAGGTCTCAGATAAAGTTAGAAACTCTGAGGTCAAGTGGCAGGACTCTCCAATTAAGTTAAAATATTTTTCAGTCTGTGCGTGCTCAGTTGCTTCAGTCGTGTCCGACTCTGCAACCTCATGGGCTGTAGCCGGTCAAGCTCCTCTGTCCATGGGGATTTTCCAGGCAAGAATACTGGAGTGGGTTGCTATGTCTTCTTCCAGGGATTGAACCCGTATCTTGTATGTCTCCTGCATTGGCAGATGGGTTCTTTACCACATTTAGCCTCCACCTGGGAAACCCATTTCAGTCCAATTTTCTTCAGTATCCACTCATCTCAACTTGCAAAAAGAGTATAGTCTCACGAGGGAAGGAAGTAAATTCAATATTTATTGTATTTCTTTAAAACCAAGAGACCAAAGAAGTAAGCATCCTTCCCTCTCAGCTCAATCATAAAGTATAGCATCTTTGCATCCACTCACTCCCTGCACTATACCTCTCCCTCATCCCACCGTCCACTGAGTCATCAGATCTTACCAACTTACCAAATGTCTCCAAGGTATTTCCTAAATCTACCCCATTTCTCTCCATTCCTATCTCACTGCCCTGGTTCAGGCTCATAGCAACACTCCAGAACTATTTCCAAAGATCCCTAATTCATCTCCCGACCTCACATTGCATCCCACTCCAGACTCCCCATTAGTCTTTATCAAAGCCTTAAACTCATTGTAGGTCCTCATTCAGATGCTTAAATTCCAGCAATGATTTCCCAGCTCTTTCAGAATTAACCATGAGCCTCTTATCTCTATGGCCTTTCCCCGTGGCTCTGCGGTAAAGAATCTGCCTGCAATGCAGGAGACATAAAAGGTTGGGGGTTCGATCCCTGGGTCGGGAAGATCCTCTGGAGGAGGTCATGGCAACCCACTCCAGTATTCTTGCCTGGAGAATCCCATGGACAGAGGGGCCTGGCAGCAACAGTCCATAGGGTCACAAAGAGTCAGACACTACTGAAGCAACAGCATGCTTGCATGCTCTTATCTCTGGCCCATCCCTACTCTCTGGTCTTCAACCTTCTTACTTTCTGCCACTGGCATCAAGAACCCTGCACTCAAGCTCTAATAATAGCAAACATCTAAATTACTCTTACTATGTGATTTACAAAAAAACCTTTTATTTACATAGCAGCCCTTTCATGTAGATATTCATATTATGCCCTTTCTATAGTCAGGGGACCTAAGGCACAGAGCAATTAAGTAATGGCCCAAGGCAGTCTGTCTCCAGAGTGCGTGTTCTTAAATGCATTGTGCTTCCACTTTCTAAGCAGCATCACAGCTTCTTGCCTTTGTGTGAGCATTCTTAGCATTCTCCTACTTCATGCTCCTGAGCACTACTTATCTTCCTGCAGAATTCAGTTCAACCATTCAGGAAATCCTTTCCTGACTCTTCCAGAAGGAATTAGGCACCTTTCTTGCCTACATTGTTTATCTCCTTGCATTGTAATTGCATTATCTGGTCATACATCTGTCTCCTGGACACTTCCCTCTGGGGGCAAACTGTCTTCTTCAGTTTGTATTCCCAGCTCGAGGACATGGCAGATATTCAGTAAATCTGTGTTAGCCGAATAAAGGAAAATTTGATCTTCTAGACATAAATTTTTTATACTGTTTATGTGAAAAAAAGAAAAAATACTTCAAAGAAATAATGTAATTTTACATATAAAAAGATATACCCTTGATCTGTAATTCACAGAAATAACATAATCTTCTGATACTGTAGATAATGAATAATGAATTCATTATTTGATTAAATAGCTGAGCACTATTAACCAATAAAGTTTTAAACAAACTTTAACTTACCTAATGGAAAACCTGAAGGGCTGATATATATCACTAAGTAAAACATAGGCGGGTACCTCTGACCATCACAAGTTTCTTCTTGAAATAATGAACATCTTATTGCTTAAGTTGAAGTCCTTTCATACATGAAGGTGAGAGGTGATAAAGAAGAAACAGGATGGGGTTGAACTCTTGATGTAAAGGAAATATACACCAAGTCATTGTAATACGTTAGTAATAGTGACATTTGTAGGTTTCAGTTGACAGTTATTCATCCACGGTTTAATCCTTTACTTTCAAGAGCCAAACTTGAAAGTCATTGCTTTTAAAATTACATTTTGTCATATCTCTGTACATTTCAGCTTTTAACATGCTGCTCTTAGTGCTTACAGATGATTGTACGATCACGTTCAGTTGAGTTTCTGTATTCATCAGGTTTAATCGTTAGCACAGCAGTGCCTTATGTTGGATTATTCATTTTCTTATTGGTGCCCTTTGTTTTCATGACATGATTGCTTTTTTATTGAGTGGAAAGTACCAGTATGCTCAAGGAGGTACTGTTTCCTGATTGAGATGTTTTTAAAAAAGGGGGGTGGTCGAGGACCAGAAAGAAAATCCTTTAGGAATCTCTTTGAAAAGTCAGGAGAATTGTACAGTCTACATAGCTATTTGACAATAAGGCAAAGGATATTTATGTATATTGGTTAATAATTTTAATTGGCATTTATTGTAAATTAGAGATAATTTTATATAAAAAGAAACTAACAGCTGTTTCCTTATTTTGATTGTTAATTGTTTACTATTTTATGCATTTGGTTGTCAAGCATTGTCACTTCTGGAATGCTTAATTTGTATCAGCTAAATACATGGAGACTTGGTAGCGGCAGTGTGCTGCTGTGGATAAAACACTGAGCAGTGGCTAAGGAAAGAGACCTGGCTTCCAGACTCTGAAAAGACTCCACCCGGCGATACTTTGGGCCATGACTTTGGACTTCTGAACGTAGTACTCACATTAGGGATAAGACACAAAAGTCTTTAGGGTCCATTTACATGTAATGTTTTATGATCATATAATCATAAAAGTTTTCACCGACATGACATTTTTGTAATTCATTTAGCATTGGAAAAGAAAAATTTAGCATATCATAAAATAGAACTAAATGAGAAGAGGAAAAGTTCATAACAATGTTTAATTATTCTATACCAATACCATTGCTTTACAACTATTTGTTTTTGAAAATACTTATCAAAATTTTCTTGGCTGACTTTCTTATCTACCAAGTAGACTACTCTGCAGTTCTTACTCAATGATTTAAAATATCGATGAGAAGTGGTTAAAAATTCAGTTTAAAAGATTTGGCTTTGACAAGTTTCCCTTTTTTTGGCCTAACAAAACACAACTTCAGAATCAATATTCAAGAAAAGGAGATTACCATTTAGTTACTCTCAAACAAAACTTTTTTGTTAGTATAAAAATATAGTTTTATATTACTTTTTAAAAATTTGTTAAGCAGCCTATGAATAAAAGCTAAGTTAACAGTTGGATTCTTTTGCAGTATTATGTTAGTTTCAGTTGTTCTCAATAAAAATTCTGAGCGCATTTTCAATTTTACCTTGGGAGTTCACCCAAAACATAAATAAAGATCCAACAGCATTGCTTTATTACTATCTATGCAATTCAGTGACAGTGATATTTTTAACCCAAACCAAGGTTATCTAGATTTATTAAAAGAAAAAAAAAAAATACTGTCCTCTAGTTGGATAACCTACAGCACGTGATAATCAGCCACTGCCAAGAAAATCAGTGTCCACTTCCCAAATACAAGCCCTGGCAGGTTGTAGATCAAGTGATACCTTGACACCATTCTGTAGAGGCCATGTTGAAATGAGAGAGGCAGGTGAGAGAAGACAAGTGGATGTTATAGGCTAAGTCAGGACACCATCTACTTTCAGCCCCTTTGGTTTGAATTAATTCTTAAGGACTTTGATTTCCAGAAGGAAAAACAAAATTTCAAATTGTAACTTCCCCAGAGAGTGTTTCAGCAGATTTTAGAGCCTTTTGTATATCAGTGATTTCTGACCTCACAAATTGGATCCTTTTTATCCCCTTTCTATTGTATTCAGTAAAGCAATGTGAAAATTGGTCTCTTCACTCATATCCCACTGATTTAACCTAAGAGTGTGATTAATAATAAAATTTTGGTCTTTTTTAATATTGATTCACGCAGTTAACATTTCCTCCCTAAATTATTAGTTTTAGTCAAAGTTTGCCTTTTTTCTCTCAGCATTTTTTTTTCCTCGCACAGTGTTGGTTTCTCTCTTTCCCGCTTTTGGCATCACCATAAGATTTTATTTGGAGATAATACAGAAGCTCTTTTCAAAATCATTAGTGATATGAAACTGCATCAATAGACAGCAGATCCTGACGGAGGGATGTGGTTAAAAAACCCCTCTTGGAAATCAATGTTTTACCTACCGGGGACTTTTTGAGGCTTCAAGGCTTTCGGCCAAGAGTATAATGTGCTGTTTTTAGAAAAACCTTTGCCAGTCTTACATTTTAGTTAGGCTTATATAGTATGTTTCACTTGAATTTCAGTTCTAAGTGTACAGTCATGAAAGTCTCATATTTGAAAGATCAAATATATTCCTTTAGTTTATGTGAAAGGAAACTCAGGGGCTTCCCTCGTGGCTCAGAGGTAAAGAATCTGCCTGTGATGCAGGGGACCCAGGTTCGATCCCTGGATCGGGAGGATCCCCTGAAGAAGGGAATGGCAATGCAGTCCAGTATTCTTTCCTGGAGAATCCATGGACAGAGGAGCCTGGCGGGCTATCGTCCATAGAGTTGCAGAGAGTTGTACATGACGGAAGCAACTGAGCAGCACACAAAGGAAGCTATTGTACCAAAACCTGTATAAATAGGTTCAATTTGTCATCTGCAGATGTGTTCATTAAGGATTCACTCAGTTCATTCATTATTGCTCCATTTCAGCTATAGTAACTGAACATAATATCTACTTGGTAAACTGTCTTACTAAACACTATGCCTTCCTTTCACAATTTTTTGACCTTAGACTCCACGTACAATCTCTAGTTATGACAAAGAACTAGTTTGCTGTATTTGTACTGTAACATGGGGAAAAAAATCCCTGCTGTATTAGGTTATGATGATATAATAATATTATATTATCAGTCATATCCTACTCTTTGTGATCCCATGGACTGTAGCCCACCAGGCTCCTCTGTCTGTGGGATTTTCCAGGCAAGAATACTGGAGTGGGTTGCCATTTCCTCCTCCAGGGGATCTTCCTGTCCCAGGGATCAATCGAACCTAAGTCTCCTGCATCTCATGCATTGGCAGGCAAATTCTTTACCACTGAGCCACCTGGGCAACCCATGGTAATAATAGTAAATCTAAATATGTGGTCAATTTCCCTATTCAAACATGATAACATTAATTTACATAGCAATCATGTAAAGGAAACCTTTGGTATTAAGCAGCTCGGAGAAAACTGTAAAATCATGGAGCAAAAGTTTTGCTCATGCAGTAATTTGGAAAAAATACTTTAGAGGCAGATATTCAGAATAATAAAATAACCAAGAAAAATACATGATGTTCGAGTTACTTTAGGGAAGATGTTGTCCTTGGAAAGTCAGTGAATCCCCACATTGCAGGATTGTGGTGAAAATTAAATGAGATCTTCGATACAAGGCAGCATTGAGCACGCTTTCTGCCCCAGAGTAAGTGCTTGTTAAAAAATGTTGGCTCTTGTTAGTATTACAATTATCTATATTCTTGACTTCCTAAGCAAAAAATAAAGCTTGGTTTAATCTAGTCCCAGTAATATTTATGAAATGTGCAGGGTGTGAGTAGTGCTCTACTAGGCTTCACCAAGACAGATGCCTGCCACAGCCCCTACCCTAGACGGTGGGAGTAGAGAGGAGATATTAATAAATCCCAGACAGAAAGGGAGCGCAGTGCAGTGCAGTGCAACACGTTTCGCTCAAACATTATCATCTTCTGATGTGTTTGCAGCAGTTGTGTAAATGTTAAAACCACAAGTAATTATTCTTTCTCTTCTGTCACGTTCTCTCTAATTTGAACTGTCTCAATATTTTTGTTTAGAAAAATGACTGAAAGAATGAGCAATTGTGTCAATAATGAAGACACCCCCTCATTTTTTAGCAAAGAGACAGCCCCCAAATCGCAAGAAGTGAACAATTAAGTGAGTCATAAATCTATCTATCATTCATTGTTAAATGGAACTTTTTTTTTAAGATAGCAAGGTTCCATCTCATTTTTATGGTGCAATGAAAAACTATCCCTTCAGTAAGACAATCCTCAGAACAGAACGATATTTTGTGTGTCTTTGTGCCCTGGAAACATCAGATTGTCAACTTTTTTCTTATTTGCAAATGGAGCCTTTATTCTAAGAGAAGGGAAGATTCATGGATGCATTCTAAATCTGAAACATCTGGCTTTGGTAATAATGTAGTTCAAGCAGCTTGTGCTTTGGATTCAAATCAAAGCTCTCCCACTTACTGACAAGCCTTAGAAACTCCCGGAACCTCAGTTTCCTCATCTGTCAAAAATCGGGATGAGAATGCCTGACCCACATGACTCTCAGGAAAGAAATGAGAGTGGTCTGCCAACACAAACCTGTTTTATGACACAGACTCCAGTCTTTGGAAGAATAACTTAGTACCCAGTAAAATTTCTTTACCTCTGCCTCACAATCCAGAGGCTACTGTATGTGCTGAATGTTTAAAGTTCTAGTTGGCAGATAGACTGTTAATTTCTCAAAAGATTCTAAACAGAACCAAGAAACATCAAGGACGAGTAGGGTCAATAGCAAATTCATGAAGGTCTGGTTCATCATCAGGGTGACCTAGTCAAGCTAAAGAGACTAGTCTCTTTTTAGAATGTCTGCTGCCCTCCAACTGGTACAACCAAGAATAGTCTTGGCTTGGGTGTATTCTTGGGGTATTTTTCTAAGAATACACCACAAAAGACACTGAGGTTTCACAGGAGTTTATTCTCAGTCTGACATTATGCATTATTATATTGTTTCCCTAAGAAACCCCCAGATAGAGTGGAGACTTGATTTTTACTTTTAAGAATCTGTAATCGGGAGTCTTTAGCTGGATAAGAATCAGAAATCTGATTTGCCCCCATTCTGCAGTAGGCATATTGAAATTTTCATTATTCCCAGATTTCTGACCTCTAAATGTTTTGTGGTTGCCTTTTCCCTTAGAGCCATCCCATGAAAAAGATCTCCTTTCCCCTCCAAAAAAAGAAAAAAAAACCTGATTGTGATTTACAACAGCTGGATAACTTAGAGTTGCTGTTGCTTTTAACAGCGTTTCAAGCATTCAGGGCAAAGTGAATGTAAGACTGAAGACTAGAAGGTCATAATTTTTTCCACTAAAAACTATTTTAGGTGTCTTTCTTACAGTAGAGCAGTGGGTTATATGAGCCAGTTTACTGTTTACAATTAAAATTTCATGAAAAGATGTAGGTTTATTTGCGACACAAAACAATGTCCTGACATTGGAAACTAACTTAAAACTTTTTAAAAGTCAAATGTAAAAGTAATTGATAGTAGTGAACATTATTGGGCTTCCCTAATAGCCCAGTTAGTAAAGAATCCGCCTGCAATGCAGGAGACCCCAGTTTGATTTCTGGGTCAGGAAGATCTGCTGGAGAAGGGATAGGCTACCCACTCCAGTATTCTTGGGCTTCCCTTGTGACTCAGCTGGTAAAGAATCCAGCTGCAATGCAGGAGACCTGGGTTCGATTCTTGGGTTGAGAAGATCCCCTGAAGAAGGGAAAGGCTACCCACTGCAGTATTCTGGCGTGGATAATTCCATGGGGTCACAAAGAGTCAGACACGACTGAGCAACTTTCACTTCAGTGAACATTATTATATATGTAACATCTTTAGTTTAACAAGATTGTATGCTGTAAATGTTTTCAGAATTGTTCTGTTGAAAGAAAAAAAAAAAAAAAAAACCTAAGTGGGAAAAACATTTGGCTGAAGTAAAAACAGAAAATCAATACATCAGAGGTTTAGCTCTATGTTCAACTTAATGTTTTCCTGTGGCAATTTGCTCCAAATTCCCAAAAATAAAATACCATTAACAAAGTACTAAACAAAGTAATTTCTATAAGCTATATGTTAGAAATTCTTTTTTAGATACCTAATAGTGGATACTATAAGATACTGGGCATTTTCCTATCATGTTGAGTGGTTTTGATGATGAAGTTGGTCTCTGAAATAGATGGTCGGTAGGTAAACATCTTTACCCTGTATTACAGGGGAAAAGATTATTGACTAAAATATTTCAGAATCTACCTTTAAAAGCATACTTAATCATCCGCTCAAAATAGCACACTGAAAGTTAAACAGCTTCTCTGGCATTTAGTGTAGCTAAACCCAATATTTCCTATTTGTAAATATTTATTTATCCAGAAGGAGACTAGAAACATGGTTTGGAACGTTGCCCCTTATGTAAGTCCAGTGTCTTTTGAACCAGAATTGCTATTTTTGACGCCCAAATTGACCATGTTCCACATTACCTCTGACTTAGGAGGCCCCTTTTTTAAAAATATTTGTTTTATTTTGACTCTGCCGGGTCTTCGTTGTGGCCCGCAGAATCTTTGTTTCGGCGGGCGAACTCTTGGTTCCAGCGTGTGGGATCGAGTTCTCCAACCAGGGATCGGACCCGGGCCCCCTGCGTTGGGAGCATGACATGTTAACCTCTGGACCAGCAGGGAAGACCCTTAGGGGCCCCTTTGAGTCTCACGTCCCTGGTCTCCCACTTTGTTTCCTCTCTTCGTGTTCCTGGAATTTTAGGATGAGATTGGATAGAGAAGGGTTTTCAGAGTCTCTGAATACACCCCCATTCGGAGGAGCAGGTCTGTGCTGTGCTTCAGAGCGTGGGCTCTGGACATACTGCTGGGTTCAAACCATGGCTTAACCAATTGATAGCTGTTTGCCGTTGGGCAAGTTACGGGATCTTTCTGTTCTTCAGCTTTCTATTTATGTAACCCAAGGATACTCTTAGCACCTCACCGGGTTGTTGTTGTGAGGATGAAAGGTGCTTTATATCCGTGTGTAATAGCCAGCACACTGCATAGGCGCATGTACTGTTCTGGGTACGTACTGTGGCTGCATGATGTTAATGCGCTTGGTCATTCATACGATATAAAATGCTTGCCGTTGTTAATACTGCGTGGTCGTGTTGGTGATGGCTGCCTCGGGAGAGTACGTGGGAGTCTCTGATTCAGATGACTTTTATGCTTCTCTCACACTAATGAAATCATTGCTTAGCGTGTGAAAAACCAAGGTGCAGTATAGTTGAAGAAACTCTAATGGAGACCTCATGACGAGGAACTGCATTTATCTGCTTAATCCGCCTTTGTCCTCATCGCCCATCTGCCTTGTAAATCTTGCAAGGCTGCCGCTTCACTCAGACCTCATTCCTCATGTGCTCCCTGGCAGATGCGTCCTAACTAGCTCCCTCACAACAGTCTCACCCTTTAATGCCTCCTTTCTGCTGCCACTCTTTTCTTTCGACACACAGCTAACGATGCCGCTTCCTACTCACAAACAACTTTGGCTGTTCTTTATCTATGGTATAAAGTTTAGTAAAAGTTTAGTATCAAGTCTCCAGTATTAAAGTTAACATGACCCAAGAGGCTTGTGTTAGCCAAGCCTACTTCCCCAGCTTCTGAAAACTGCATCCCCTGAAATGACCTATATTTCGCCTTCACAGGAATCCTCATCCTTCTCAAACACAGTCATGACTCTGAGATCTATCATGAATTCCCTCCCTCCAGGAAGCCTCCCTCCGAACCATCTAGTAAAATCCAGTGCACTCTTAATTGCCACCCTTCTACCATTCTTTTTCCTAGGAAAGCATGCAGCCCAACTTTTGGTAGAAAGTTCTGTGTGAGTAAATTGTTACTGAAATTCATCTTGACATAGAGACAACCCATGGCAGTAGACATTTGTCAGTGTGGAAGAAAAGATCCAGCATCTCCGAGTTTTCTTCTTCATTAGGGGGAAGTTCTACTTTATTTGATTCTGCTGCTTACATTTAACTAAGGTAATGTGCTAGGAAATGATTAACAGGTGCAGCAGATGAAAAAAGAAGCTTCAGTTAGCTCTCTATTAACAAATTTAGTAGGTGGGCACTTGCATGATTTTCTGATTTTTATCTTATGTGGTTGGTAAGCAGTTTGTCTCAGCGGTATACTTGGTCATCACCTTGATGTTTGAAATTACCGAGTTACACATTACATTTTCAGTTCTTATCCCATGTTCCCTCATGACTTGTAGTGCCATTTCTGAATAATTTTAATTTTTCCAGCATAATCGTCTATGTGTTTTGTGAGCATTTGAAACACGTAATAGATGAGTGCTCTGTGTAGTATTAGCCTCTAATTGCGCAGCATTTGGGGGGAGAGTGAGTTCAAGGTGGATTAAGGTTGTCTGAAAGGTATCATGAGAGCCCTGGGCCTTAGCTGATCCTTAAAAATGAATTTTGAGTTGAACAGGAAGTCATACACTGCCAGTTACTGACCTGCTAGAGCAAAGACTCAGATGTATTCAGAGGATAGTGAGTTTGGCCATGGCCATTGGAAGTTAGGTTAGATACACAGAGCAGGTCAAACTGTGTCCAGCTCTGAGAGCCAAGCCAGGGCACTGACCCACTAGAGTTAAGTATGATCTGAAAAAGGAACATGAGGGGAACACATGTATACCTGTGGCGGATTCATTTTGATATTTGGCAAAACCAATACAATATTGTAAAGTTTAAAAATAAAATTTTTTTAAAAATAAAAAATAAAATAAAAAGGAACATGAGAGAAGCAGCATTGGAGAAAGATTTTTTTATATAGAACATCTTGGGAGTGTACATTAGCTTTATTATCACACATATGCACGGAAGTTTGCATACAGCTTCAAGGAGCAATCTTCCTGCAGCCCATCATTGTAAGGCCTGCTGAAAAACCCTTCAACTAGAGACCAGGAACCCAAACAGCAGGTTATGGAAAGACCGAGGCAGATGGCAGTGAAACCTTAATGTAGGATGGTGGCAGTGAAAATGGAAAGAGGCCTTTTTGAAGAAAAATTGACAAGATTTGGTAACTAATTAGATATGGAGTTGAAAGAGGCAGGGGGGAACAGTCAAAAGATGACAACTTGAGAGACTACAGAAAAAATGGTGCCGATGAAAAAGGTTAACCTTGGTCCATTGGAACTAGTTTCTGTTTTGTGCTGATTAGTTTTATATGCTTGTATTTATAATTTAAAGTCTAGGAGGAAAAAAATGAAGTGAAAAGACTCATAATGTCTAAACATCCAAATAGAAAGTTTCAGAACTTCGGGCTCAAAGAGAGCTCCACATTCAGCTGAGCTCTTTGAAACAAGGCAAAGTGTCCTCCTCGCAACATCATCAGCCAGAAATATGTTCTTTGAATTTACAACTTCTTAAAATAGGAGTCAATTAAAAAAAAAAAAATAAGTAGAGCAAGTGTTTTCAAGTTAACTGGACAGAAAAAAAAATTTTTCTGCTAACACTACATTTGAAGTTCTGTATATTTACACTAGTTTTAATATGAGTGTTTAGAAATTTGTAACCCAGCGAGGTGGCTTCTATTATCCTTGATATAGATTACATTGTGAATGCTCAAATTGTTTTATGTGAAACAATATTTTTCATCAAATGAAACTATAAAACAGGCGAACTCTAAAGTTGGTCTGCTCTTCATTTTCTTATAATCTGTAATCAGGAAATCCATTCACTCGTGCTTTATAATTTTTGTGCTTTTAAGTGGTCAGGGGAATGTGACATCTGCATGCAGCCCCATCCAAATTGATCATCGTCCCAGGCAGAGGGTAATTTTCAAACGTAGCATGAAGAGAGGTGGAATCTATATCTCAGAAGTTTATTGAAGGGTAGCATTTCCCACCTCCCGACCCTGACTTTGAAAGAGACCATTCCGTTGGGTGAATTTATCTTAAGGTAAGACAGCAGCCTCAACAGAAGGCCACAGCGCCCGGAGTGAGGAGGAGGCCACAGTTTCCGAGCCGGTTTAAATGCAGGCTCTTCTTAGCAGTAAACCGCACGAATGTATTCATCATTGATTTTCAAATGATAGGTTTCTATATCACTGGTTTAGGATCCACAGCCTCGCATTCCTGAATCTATATTATGCCAAAAGAATAACAACTTGGTGGCTGGAAACAGAAATGGTTATTATATGGCTCCAAAATGCTAGCTGGCACAATATGCTAAAAACAGCAGAAATTCACCGGTAAAAGGCAGAATTTATTTGTTCTCAAAAATAACTTTTATGCTCTAAAAATATGAATTTAAGAAGTGTCATCGTGGTTCAAAATATTTTACCTTCAGTATGTAAACACCTTAAAATATGTGACTAATCTTCTAAAATGGCATAATTTCCAAACAAGAGGAAATATTCCAAGAGGAAAAATAGAATGCTTTTCAAATCTTTTTTTTTTTAAGTTTTAAGGCATTTATTAGGTGAAAACCTAAAATATATGTTTGCTTTTTATCTACTCCCCCCTCCCCCCACCTACTGCTGCCCCAAATCATTGTTTAAAATGTGGGCAAAAGGCTTTGTTGGAATTTCTCAGAACTCACTCTAGAAAAAAAATTTTTTTTCTTAATAAAAAAAAAGCTTTTCTCAGAGCCTTCATGCAGCATTTCCATTTTCGCACACTGGCCCAGTGCTCGTCATATCACAGGACAACACATTTCATAAAGTGGTTTTACTTCCTTTTAGCAAAATAACTCCTCCATGCAAACCAGTATCGGCATCTACCAAGCCTGGGTTTTAGTTTCTTCTGATCTGTTCAAGCTTCATTGCACTGCTTAACTGACTTTTTTTTCCCCCCTTTCTTTTGAAATTACCCAGCTAATTTTCCATTTGATTGTTTATTTAAACCAGATCTCACACAGGCTTAATAGATAAGTGACATAGGCATTCAGCATATCTGTCAGTCTGAGCTTCGGCTGACAGGAAAGAAGAGTGCAAACTTTGTCTCGGTTTTCTCACTCTGTTTTTATCCCATGGAATCTATTAATTAAAGCGAAAGCCCTAGCATAGTCACAATAATGATTCAGTAAGACACATTAAATATAAAAGTCCTCTGAGCATTCTGTCTTATCAAGTGTCTTTCTACATGAACATACCCTCTGTATTTCTAGCCAAAAAAGGTAAATGTGTTTGTTCCTTGTAATCACTTTTGCCACAGAAAACTG
This sequence comes from Bos indicus x Bos taurus, assembly GCF_003369695.1. Classification (NCBI taxonomy): domain Eukaryota; kingdom Metazoa; phylum Chordata; class Mammalia; order Artiodactyla; family Bovidae; genus Bos; species Bos indicus x Bos taurus. Next base: position 22,398,918 of record NC_040082.1, read on the forward strand.
TCCAAATTAACTGTGCAAATTTCTTCTCGGCTTTTGGCATCATTAGTTGGCTTCAGAGAATATAGCTAATTTTCTGGAAGTTTTATTACAGAAGAGCAGCTTATATACAAATTCAACCAACATTTCTTAAGCAGCTACTTTATACTTGATACGTTTTGCCAGGAGGGGATTGTTTGTTTTATTTTGTGGGTTTTTTCCTCCAGTAAGGTGGAGAATGTTATGCATAATCCAATTGACAGATTTAATCTTGTAGTTATTTTTTATACATTCAGCCTGTTTATTCATGCATAAAATAAGACAAGTAAAATGAAAGGGATATGAAGAATCAGTATGCTCTAAACATTATTAAAGTTGTGTGTGTGCATGCTCAGTCATGTCTGACTCTTGGCAACCCCATGAACTGTAGCCTGCCAGGCTCCTCTGTCCATAGGATTTCCCAAGCAAGAATACTGGAGTGGGGTGCCATGCCCTCCTCCAGGGGATCTTCCTGACCCAGGGATTGAAACCTCTCCTGCATCTCCTACATTGGCGGGCAGATTCTTTACCACTGCGCTACTTGGGAAGCCAAAACAGTGTACCTCAAATAGATTCTAATTCAAAAGATGTGCCCCAAAATATCTCCTGAAATATACTGGGGCTTTGCCTTCCTAATTCCTCACTGTATCTCGGGTCATCACAGAAATTTCCAGACTGGATCACACTATCAGGCCTTCCTGAAATATTCCAATGCTAGTAGAACTCTCTGTCCCCTTAAGGGCCTGTGTTCCCTCTGCTCTGCAGCCTTCAGGGGTCTGCATTTCCACCATTTAAAACCAAGACACACAAGCCTGGAATTCACAGGCTAACCTCCAGTGGGCTCCACAGCCCAGCCCTCCATATTCCTTCAGAATCTCTGCCTCTTCTCTCATGGGTTCCCTTCTCACCGGGATCCTCACAGAGTCTCTGGCCGTCCTCTGTAAATCGCCACAGTGGCCCTTTCCTAGTGCCCGGTCACAAGACCAGAGATCTTTTTGTCTCCTCTGTTTTTTCAGGACCCACATCAGTTCTTGCCTCTTCCGTGAATCTCGTTCGGATAATCTCTTCCCTGCTGGGAAACGAGTGGCCCTTAATCTGGATTCCTCTGTGGCACCTCACCCCAGGCTGCCCCATCTTGGTGTGTACGTACCGTACACGTCCGTATCGGATTGCCACAAAGGACTGCAAGGGCCTTGGAGGCCCGGGGCCTTGTCTCTGCTGCCCCACAGAGTAGCACACAGTTATCATTCGTCCTGGGGTCATAGGTGCTGGGGTTTTGCCGTAATGATAATGATGACAGCAACGATGAGGTTTGACTGTCTCCTTTAGAGAGCCCCAGAAAACAGCTGTCTGGGTTTCCAGCAAGGGTTGTTGAATTGGCCTGGGTGGTTTCTCCGATTCTCCAGTCAGAGACGGTGGAGGAAACAGGGACTTCCGGTTCAGCTCAGGTTGCATCAGCTGCCTCTGCACCTCTGCCGGTCACGGGCCAGTGTATTTTGAGTTCTGAGAAATGGACACCTTCAGATAGCCGTTTGTCTGCTAATGGGAGGGGAAGAACTAAACATCAGAGACCCAAGAAAAACCTTTCAGGACAGTTCCCAACTCGCTGGCTACTCCTGTGCCCGGGGCATCAGCCCTTTAGTGGAGGCCTCACTCCCTCCTTTCAGCTCCTGAGGAGGAGGCCTGCTTTCTGAAGTTCTCCGTGAGCAAGAGAGCAGGGCTTCAGGTTCGTCCACTGAGCCTCGTGAGGGAAGCAGACCAGAGAGAAAAAAGCCATAGGGAGAAATCGCTCAGAGAAAAGGGGAACTGAAGAGCAAAGGGTGTGAGAGGCTGCTACGCCTCCCGCATGTCCTAGAAACTATAGCCTCGCTGGTGTGTCCTTTCTTTACTTAAGGACACACAGACACACAAAATAAAACCCAAATCGTTGAACCGAAAGAGTGAGTCATGCCAGCCAGGCCTCCGCTGAGCTAGTCAATTAAAGTTCAAGACCAATTCGGTGCTTTTCTTAGGCCCTGAAAGACTGTCTTGACTTTCGTCCCAACTTTTTTCTAATAGAAAAAAAATAAATAAAAGTATATGCTGGCTTCCGGACAAGTTGATGTCTCTTAGGTTTCTTCTCATTAGGAGTTTTTAATCTTCCTTCAGCGGCATTTTAAAGAACTGATTGGGTTACTCCTGAGGAGGTTGTCAGTCATCCTGTGAACTTTGCATGTACGTTATTGTCTCACCCTGTTAATGCTTTCTTCATCGTCTCATGTAGTGTATGCTCTAGAAACATTTCGTGAGTCCGGATTTTTTTTTTCCTGAGTGCTCTCATTGTTTTCTTTTAACAGGGAACGGGTATGGCAATCCCCGAAACTCACCAGGTCTGCTGGTCTCACCTGGTAACTTGAACAAGAATATGCAAGCGAAATCTCCTCCCCCCATGAATTTAGGGATGAATAACCGTAAACCAGACCTCCGAGTTCTTATTCCACCAGGCAGCAAGAATACAATGCCATCCGTGGTAATGTGAAATTCCATGTTAAATAAATGTTGATAATGTTTTGTATACGTTTTGCTGTTTTTGTATTTGTCTGACTTGATGGGTTACTTGCATGTTCCCAGAAAATCAACATGTCAGTGCTGTTGCTGCAGCCCTGTTTGGATTTAGCTCTTATTTCTGGTAACTGGTTTGCATTTCCCTTTTCCATGGGAAAAAAAAAAAAAGAACCAACATCTAATAAACTCCATTATCGGGCTGGTGTTCTGGGGCAAAGAAAACATTTCCTTTTAAGGCCCCCAATTTATAATTAGAAAAAAAATCATTACCTAGTACTCTGCTTATGGGATGTATGATTTGACCAATGGTAGAACCAAACTCACAGAGTGAGGTATTTCATAAGATTTTTACAGGAATGAACTAAATAAGTATGTTCTTAAGGTGCTGACAGTGAAAAATCTTTTTCATAATTTCTAAATGAACTCTCTCCCGTTAATTGGCATTTCTTCTCTTAGGTATATTGCAGTGATATAATACATCACATGCCTGTGCAGTGCCTCAGTTCTCCTTTCCAAATATGTGTTTAATGCCAGTAATTACCTCTCAAAAACAAATTGTCTTAAAATTCTAGGCAATTGAGAACAAAGGTTATATTTTCCATCAAAAAAAAAAGTTGTGACACTTATAAGAATAAATATGAAATATAAATAATATCCCTGGAAGCTATCATTTTTCCTTCTCCTGGGTCTGAAGGACTAAGGTGAAGATAAATCTGTGGGCCCAAATTCAACAACAAAGAGACTCACATCCATGTTCTCCAAATTAGCTTTGCTTAAGAGCGAGAGAACATTTAAAACCAAGATTCAGTAGACAAATTTAGATCATTCTGCAAACACATTTTTTTTTTCTTTCTCTGCTCTGTGGCAAGCTTCAGGGTAAAACGGTCCTGCAAGCTGATTAGTTTATTATGGCACAGTGCAGATTAATTTTGAATATCAACCCCCCAAAATTCACATAATATGCAACATTCTCTTTGGAAAAGGCTGGGGCTAATAAATAAAACCTCCCACAGGCCATCACCAAGCAGTTTGGGCCACGCATGGCAGGCTGTCTCTATCAGCAGATTGATTCCAAGTGCCTTAAAACTGATGCTTTCCCAGGGATCCCATGAGCTGTGGGTCAGGTCTCTGTCAGTGCTAGCTACGTGCAGTTGCCCCTTCCTCCAGCAAGTGCACTTTCAAAGTACCATCTTTTTTTTTTTTTTTTTTCTCAAAATGTGGTGGTGAAATAATGAAGGTTGAAACCCTGACCTGTGCTGAAAACTGGATAGATTGTCTTCAGGTTGGAGACAAACCGCTCATTAAAGGAAACAAAGAATATCTTTGTAAGGAGTTGTCTTTAGAGTCTGGGTTTTAAAGCTGTTTAAACTGTCATGCCTGTCAGAAGATGCTTTTCCTTTTGTTGAAAAGATTTTGCCCAAGTATAAATATTTACAGACACTAATTAATAAAACTCCTTCCCCATGCTCTCAGTCTGAGGATGTCGACCTGCTCTTGGTAAGTGGTGAGGGCACATCCCTTCAGTGCTACGTGCCAGGAAAAACCCAAAGCCGCCGTTAGGCGAGAGGTGGCAGCAGTAACATGGAGAGATTTGGGGAGTTAGTGTGTGTCAACACTGATTATTTAGAAATCATTTCAAGTATCACTTACAGGTGAAATACCAGGTTATCTATTTTTCTGTTTTACCCTCTGTAAGTGAAGGCCCATGTTTTCAGTGTATTTTTGGATTTAATTTATAGTACAATTGTAACAAACAAATGTCCTCAGTTATTTAAAGCCACAAAGATACTTATTTTTCTAAGAATTAAATTCTCACGATATTTAAGTGTATATGAATTTTTAATCTCCTTGCTCTAAGGAATTAAATATACACATTAGCTGTTTTACCATCTAGTTTGAGGGAAGTTTTAGAAGAATCTGAAAAAAAGTGGTCAGAGCACCACCTGCTGGTCAAAACATGGCATGAACCCTCTACCCATCTGCTTTGCTATATATACAACTGAACATAAAAACCACCGTGGTTGATTTTAATTTTTTTTCAATTTGCATTTGAATAAAAACTGAAACAATGGAAGTACAGTATACATATTTCATCAGTTTTCAACATAGTCTGTTTTTACCCATAATAAAGCTATGGTACTTGTTACTAGTTCAGTTGCCTAGGAGATACTGATGTAATGGGTTACTATGGCAACAGCTGGTCTCTTGAAGGATTGTAAATGATAGGGTTGGCAGAGTTCATAGAGACACATGTTAAATGATTAATTTCATGAGATTTGTACCAAGTTATCGCTTTATGTGCAAAACTAATACTGAAATCTAGTGTTTTTAAGTTTAAAAAAAATCTATTCCATAATATCTTTTTATTTACTTTAAAAGAATCAAAGGATAAATAACTCCCAGTCTGCTCAGTCATTGGCTACCCCAGTGGTTTCCGTAGCAACTCCTACTTTACCAGGACAAGGGATGGGAGGATATCCATCAGCCATTTCAACAACATATGGTACCGGTGAGTAGTTTTGCCATGTTCAAATAATATATTAAATACTTTCTATTAAAAAGCAAAATGAAAATGATATTACCTATTAGTCTGTTAGGAAGCTTTATTTAATACCTGTGGTGTTCAGATCATTATACCATTACCTATTCATTACTAAGACAAAGTGAATATCCACATGATTCTTTCTTAGTGACCAAAAGTTTTGTTAACCCAACCTGAATTCAACATAGAAGAACAATTTCAAGGAAAATGAGCTGTTAATTTTTTTTTTTTGATGTAATACTGAAGCTGAAGCTCCAATACTTCGGCCAGAGCTAAACTCATTGGAAAAGACCCTGATGCTGGGAAAGATGGAGGGCTTGGAGGAGAAAGGGGGAACAGAGGATGAGATGATTGGATGGCATCACCAATTCAATGGACATGAGTTTGAGCAAACTACAGTAGATAGTGAAGGACAGGGAAGCCTGGCATGTTTCAATCCATGGGATCACAGAGTCAGACACAACTTACTGACTGAACAATAGAAAGCTCACTTTCTCAGGATTGTTTAAAAAACGTTTCTAGATCATCAAATACTAGATACCTGCCTGTGATGCCAGATTGTAGTTCTAATAAACTGAAATTGCTTGCTGTACTATGTTGAAGTTTTCATGGAATACTTAATTTTTGGTGCATAGTATATATATCTCTTTTGAATTAAAATTGTCCCTAATGTTTTATCTCCCTCCCTGCCCAAATTTTTTTAAGCATATCATTCAATAACAGAATATTTTAAAAATTGAAAATGATTATCCTGTTCTCCATTTGGTAATTTCCAAAGTAAATCTTTTGCCTTCTTCTCTCGTCTTTGCTCTAGAGTACTCTCTGAGTAGTGCAGACCTGTCATCTCTCTCTGGCTTTAACACCGCCAGCGCTCTTCATCTTGGGTCAGTAACTGGCTGGCAACAGCAGCACCTGCACAGCATGCCACCGTCCGCCCTCAGCCAGCTGGGGTAAGCAGTGTTACTTCTTCCATAACACACTTCCGTAAACGCGTTTTTAAAGTGACAGATGGCAACCTCTGAGTTTGTGCTCTGATGTCCCTTTAGAGGATGTGAGTTTCTGCCGGATCAAAATCTGAAAGTAATTATCAGGTTAATATCTTTCACGTGGCTGAAATATCACTTTCCTTCTTTATGAGGACGGGGAGCTCTGTGATAATAGGGCATTTTATTCTCCTGTTGTTTTAGGCTGTATTTGTTTCCACTGCTCTCAGTGATTAAGTTCTCTTCAGTTAAGCTTTCACATAGTTAACATGGGACAGAAGAAAACATTTACAGTTATTAGTTCTTTGAATTTTTGCACTATTTCAGAGTCTTTTTCGCTTCGCATAAACCGCATAGTTCTTAATGTGATTAGCATAGTTAGCCTGTTACTCAGAGGGTCACCTATTCCACTGATATACAGACCTCATATATTTATAATATACTCATAATATAGTTGTGTATTTGTAGATATTGTATGAATATACATATATGTATATGTACACACACACTAATTATTTAAATTTGGGTATAAAAATAGTTTGGGTTGTTTTCTGAAGTCAGAAGGTGTCTGTTTTCCGCCCCCTTGTGGTACTTTTGAGATATGTCTATATTATAGAAATAACTCCTGTCATTTCTCAATGGAAAGGTTCAAATCTTAAAAAGCCCTAAATTCACAAATAATACTGCTTGTAAAACCATTAGTTTTATTTTTAAGTTTAAAACATGAACCAAAGACTTGACTTTCAGTTTAAGAACTCCAAAACTTCAGTTAATCTTCAAAAGAAAATGCAAGGAGGATATAAAATATTTAAAGATAACCCATTTTTATATGTTAGAAAAATGCTATTTGTTTACTCCGCTTTTACCCTTCTGCTGAGCCATTTGGTTAAAATAGTTAGCTAGCTCTATGTTCATATTCTAAGGAGACAATGAGAATAAAATCCTAATTAGAATAAAAATTACTGATTGATATCAGAGCTTCTCTTACCCCTCTCCAGCCCCACTAGCTTTCACGTGGAATTGAGTTCACATAGATTAGTGCTCTGGTTGTGGAGTTTATACCCAGCTACTATTTGCTTACGTGCATTTTCCTCACTAATCACTATTGTTGAAACTCTAACCTAAAAATAAAATAAATTCTCTTGACACTGTTGCTCTGCTTCCTTGAAAGATTAACTTTGAAGATATAGCACATATTGATCAGCAACACAATATCTCTTTTTAGGATAACATTTAAATTTTGCTAGAAATGTTTAACTATCCAAATAGACGTGTATTGCAATACCTTTTTCAGGTAGTTACCACTAAGTACATTGTACCCACAGGCATTCTTAAAATCATACACACGGCATTGTACTTCCGTGGTTCAGCAGTAAATCCACCGTTTATTGCTTTTTGTCAAAAGTAAGGGTCCCCGTTCTGACTTTTCCCAAAATTCATCCATTATAGGACTAGCTCTCCTTAGAGATGATCAGTGTCAAAAGTCATATTATTTTCTCTGATATGGCTTTCTTTTGTTTGCAGTAACACCTGACAATTTGCATTTTTACATAGAAAATACATGGATTTATGTATTTTAACTACCCTACAATTTTTTAATTCGCTTCTGGGAAGAGAATTTTATTTTATTCTATATGGGAAGAATCTAATTCTCTGCTGCCCTTAACAGCAGCTTCAGTAAATGAGAAAGAGGGGACAGCCCTGGACTAGTGAGGAACTGAATTGCAACAGTCGAGGATGAAGCATTTTGTTTAGTTCCGGTTGCTTTCAACACCAGTCCTCATGGTGCACGAGTTGACTCTGAATTTAGTCTATGTGTTTTTATTGCACTTAATCACTTCCCTTATCCCTCAAATAGATACCCCTTCCAGGCCTTCTAATTTTGGCCTGCCTGCCTTTCTTCTCTCCTCCCTTCCTTCCTTCCTTCCTTCCTTCCTCAAACCCCCCACCACACACACACACACACACACACGCACGCACGCACACACACACACACACACACACACACACACAGTAGTTTTCAGAAGGAGATTCCTTCAGATGGATTAGCCTATGCTCACACGATTAAATCTTAAACTCAAGAACAAAAAAATCACGTTATAATACTTATGTAAAATAAATTATATGATCTATCTTTATTCCTTACAATGTCAGTCACTTGTTGAAAAATTGATATTTTCCCAAGCCAAACTAGTCTCAAGTACTTGTATGGTGGATTCACATTCTTTCCAGTAGATACAGTGTTCAAAGCAGAGTAAAATATCTTTCAGCCCACCAAAGCAAATATTCCCCATAGCCAAGAGGGTCACCATGGTTCTTTCTCAGAATTAAACTATGAAAGAGATCTTCATATTTCGCTCATGGAAATACCTTTAAATCCTCAAAACTATACTGTTAGCACTCTCTAGTATCTGATTTTATCTAAGCAAGTTAGAAAAACAGCATAAACTGACCAGATACAGGGGATAGAGCAGACTAGAAGGAACTTGCCATCAAGGGTTAGCACAAGTCATTCGCATACTAATATTTGAGAAAGTGACCCTCAAATGTTTTGGTGTTTTTCTCCTACCATCTAAAAAAAAGACAACCTATCTTCTAGAAGCATGTCCATCATCATGCTTAACAATGTGGGTATTCAGTACACACTGAGAGATGACTTTAAGATGATTTTTAAAAGGTTAGGTTAAATACAGTTGGATAGTCTAATTTCCAGGCGGAGGCAGTAAGAAATTTGAACAAAGCTCTCCAGTCATGTTTCATTTCTGAACACCATGGGGAAGGTAGGTGTTTTCCCAGCTGGAAGGAAGGCCTCTGCAGTAGCTGGAATCCTACAGCAGGGGATGTGGGATGTGGGAACTTGCGTATCTGGCTTCTGTCTCCCACGCACCTCCTCATCACCCACACATAGGAAGTATCTCACAGTTATCTATATCTATCAAAACTGCATTCTCAAGAACAAGTAGACCAACATGCTTATCTCTGAGTCTAGTATAGCTAAGTGATGTTCAATTCAGTTCACTCACTCGGTCGTGTCCGACTCTTTGTGACCCCATGGACTGTAGCACTCCAGGCTTCCCTGTCCATCACCAACTCCCGGACTCATGTCCATCAAGTCAGTGATGCCATCCAACCATCTCATCCTCTGTCATCTCCTTCTCCTCTCACCTTCAGTCTTTCCCAGCATCAGGGTCTTTTCCAGTGAGTCAGTTCTTCGCATCAGGTGGCCAAAGTATTGGAGTTTCAGCTTCAGCATCAATCCTTCCAGTGAATATTCAGGACTGATTTCCTTTAGGATGGACTGGTTGGGGACTCTCAAGAGTCTTCTCCAACACCACAGTCCAAAAGCATCAATTCTTTGGTGCTCAGCTTTCTTTATAGTCCAACTCTCACATCCATACATGACTACTGGAAAAGCCATAGCTTTGACTAGATGGACTTTTGTTGACAAAGTAATGTCTCTGCTTTTTAATATGCTGTCTAGGTTGGTCATAGCTTTTCTTCCAAGGAACAAGCATCTTTTAATTTCATGGCTGCAATCACCATCTGCAGTGATTTTGGAGCCCCAAAAAATAAAGTCTCTCACTGTTTCCATTATTTCCGCATCTATTTGCCATGAAGTGATGGGACCACATGCCATGATCTTAGTTTTCTGAATGTTGAGTTTTAAGCCAACATTTTCACTCTCCTCTTTCACCTTTATTAAGAGGCTCTTTAGTTCCTCTTCACTTTCTGCCATAAGGGTGGTGTCATCTGCATATCTGAGGTTATTGACATTTCTCCAAGCAATCTTGATTCCAGCTTGTGCTTCATCCAGCCTGGCATTTCACATGATGTACTCTGCATATAAGTTAAATAAGCAAGGTGACAATATACAGCCTTGATGTACTCATTAAGTAGTGTTAATGTTCCTTTTTCTTTTCAAGAACATACTTCTTTGATAATGGAGACTAGGCAATTAAAAATCATTCTGTTCTAAATCCCATTGCACAGTATAATGAAGCTGAACCTAAGATATCACTTAGAATTCATTACTGTGAATTCAGTGTCCCCAGAACTACTCAAAATGCTTCATAAATGCTTTCAGTGTCAAATGAAATGCCACCAACTAAGTTTATCTTATCTTGGGAACTAGCCTGTTTGTTTGAAGGAAAGGATAAACAATAAGTATTGTATCTTTTATGAGGAAGAGAAATAGCAAAATCTCTACAAGCCAGCTGACTTTAGGAGAAGAGTGAATAAGTAGAAAAAGCAGCTTCCAAAAGCTGTATTAAAGAAATATCATTTCAATTATGTTTTGCTCAGTTTATTGAGATTAACTGCTTATACTGGTTCAACTTACCAAATATTGTTTTCTAATTTTTCATGTCACCCTGCTTGTGAAGACACAATCTAAATGTCAGAGGGCAGACAAAAGTATTTATTGATATGCCACTTTATTTTCAGACACTTAATTGACATTCATCATTAAACAGGTGTGTGACTCATAGTAGAAGCATTTAATTAAATTTTAGTGAAATAGTCTTTCTCATCCAGAGCCAATAAAATTCTTTATTCCAGAAATCAAAAGATGATTTCCTCTCACATCAAAATGAATCATTAAGTAACTCTGAACCAAGATAAAATAGTCCACCATTATGGATCCTTTTGAAATACAGGTGCTTCCCCCCCCCTCATTTCAATATCTTCTTTATTTAAAGATTATTTAATTAAAACCCTTAGAGAATTAGTATACTACTTCACTATCTGCTTTAATAGAAGGCAGTTGATACTGTAAAGCAATTATCCTTCAATTAAAAATAAATAAAAAGAAAAAAAAGACACTATAAAATAAAAGCAATAAATAAATAAAAGTATAAACAGGTGATTGAAAATGACACTCCATGTGGTATCTTGATACAAATGCTAAGACTGCTTTGATTCTGTAATATTATAAAAGCAAAGGAAAGCAAGCCTTATTAAGGAAACAAACAATTCTCCTTTATGTTATTCTCAACATTAGCTCATCTATTAATAAGAGAAGGAAAGTAATTCTTTGCCAGTAGGTGGTGCTTTTGTATAAAACATCACTCAAAGATAAATTCCTTTCTAATTTTGTATCTCTTTATATCTTGAATCTGAATTGCATCTCCGAAAAACCAAGCCCCAAGTTATTCCTCTTTTTCCTCTGAAATATATACCCATGTTCTCCCTGCTTACAATGACAGTTTTAGTATTGAGTACCATCTGATTCTGTTCATTGGGAAGTGACATAGTCACCTGCGTGCATAGGTGGGTTTGCTCTCCTTTGTTTTAAATAGGTGTGTCAGTATGGATTATTTTTTACCTCAACTCACCTCAGAAAAAGAGATTTCTGCTCCCTGTTGACAACATGGGCTACTAACACTGACTCTAGCTGTGAATGTCAGTCCACTTAGAACATAAGAACAATACAAGCATCTTAAAATTGATGTCAGCAATAGTACTATGGTTTATACTGAGCAAAGTCATTGTGATTGCTAGTCTATACCTAAAGGCTTAATGCTTTTCCCTTCACAACCTCAAGTATCAAATTCTCCCACGTTTTGGAATAAGAGCAAGTTATGCTGTCCTGAAATTAATGGGGATTGAGGGTTATAAACACAATAAAACCACAGTAAATCCTTCTTTACAACGTGCATCAACTAATGACAATAATAAATTGAGGCGTGGTCTCCTTAGCATCTTTAGCAGGGAGAGACTAGCAGTAGTTTTATTCAGGTAGTTGTGTGTGGTATTTTCATCCCATGTAACTGAGAAAACATGAGGAAAGTCAGATTCTCTTACCAGTTTTAGTGGGGTAGGAAGTCTTGAGTGTTTTTAAGCCAGTACTGAAAATTTCCTTCCCCATTTTTCCCCCTCCCAAGCTTTTCATCAGAAATGGTTATGGGTAGCATTTTATGGGTTCTATTTATTTGAAATTTGGATTCTCTTTACGTTTTCTGAAGACTAGGCAACTTAATGTATGTATTAAAATGAGGGAAACATTTATATCCCTAGTAAGCAATTTACAGTAATTTTCAAACACAGGCATTAGTAAATCAAAGAAGTCTTAATTCAGAACCTAAACGCTGTATCGTTAACTCTTGGATGATATTTTGGAACTAGTCTGGGGAGAAATTCCAGGGACATAGAAAATGCTTTTTCCAAGGTGTCTTGTTAAAAGCTTCCTGAAGCTGTAACCTGTACATATAGGGAGACTAGAGGTATCATTCAGAGGCCTGGACCAGTTAAACGTGGTCATTATCACCGGGCAAATCAACAGAAGCATCCCAATCGCTCGGAGAAGGCGATGCCCCCAAGTGCTTTCAAGCACGCTGGCTCTCCTCCCCTGGGCATGCTCTGATGTCGCTGCAAATCTTTAAGCTGATGTTTTATGTAATTGTGAGTTCCTGGGGGCTCCAGGCCTCCTCAATCTGTAACTGGGTTTCCTTTCCTCCTACAGAGCTTGCACTAGCACTCATTTATCTCAGAGTTCAAATCTCTCCCTGCCTTCTACTCAAAGCCTCAACATCAAGTCAGAACCTGTTTCTCCTCCTAGAGACCGTACCACCACCCCTTCGAGATACCCACAACACACGCGCCACGAGGCGGGGAGATCTCCTGTTGACAGCTTGAGCAGCTGTAGCAGTTCCTACGACGGCAGCGACCGAGAGGATCACCGGAACGAATTCCACTCCCCCATTGGACTCACCAGACCTTCGCCGGACGAAAGGGAAAGTCCCTCAGTCAAGCGCATGCGACTCTCTGAAGGATGGGCAACATGATCAGATTATTACTTAATAGTTTTTTTTTTTTTCTTGCAGTGTGTGTGTGTGCTATACCTTAATGGGGAAGGGGGGTCGATATGCATTATATGTGCTGTGTGTGGAAAAAAAAAAAGTCAGGTACTCTGTTTTGTAAAAGTACTTTTAAATTGCCTCAGTGATACAGTATAAAGATAAACAGAAATGCTGAGATAAGCTTAGCACTTGAGTTGTACAACAGAACACTTGTACAAAATAGATTTTAAGGCTAACTTCTTTTCACTGTTGTGCTCCTTTGCAAAATGTATGTTACAATAGATAGTGTCATGTTGCAGGTTCAACGTTATTTACATGTAAATAGACAAAAGGAAACATTTGCCAAAAGCGGCAGATCTTTACTGAAAGAGAGAGCAGCTGTTATGCAACATATAGAAAAGTGTATAGATGTTTTTGGACAGACCCGGCAAAGGGTGGCCACGGTTAAACGTTAGGAACACACCAGGTCACCTAATACCCACCCCGAGAACGCTCACAAACCTGCAGGCACATCCTTGATGTATGGCACTCATGAAAAAAGGATCGATGACCATTAAAAGAGGACCATACCTATTTTTAAAAAATGTGGAGTTTGAGGGCTAACGTATTTAATTAAATAAATAAATAAATCTGGGTCTGCATCTCTTATTAAATAAAAATATAAAAATATGTACATTACATTTTGCTTATTTTCATATAAAAGGTAAGACAGAGTTTGCAAAGCATTTGTGGCTTTTTGTAGTTTACTTAAGCCAAAATGTGTTTTTTTCCCCCTTGATAGCTTCGCTAATATTTTAAACAGTCCTGTAAAAAAACCAAAAAGGACTTTTTGTATAGAAAGCACTACCCTACCCAAGCCATGAGGAACTCCATGCTTTGCTAACCAAGATAACTGTTTTCTCTTTGTAGAAGTTTTGTTTTTGAAATGTGTATTTCTAATTATATAAAATATTAAGAATCTTTTAAAAAATCTGTGAAATTAACATGCTTGTGTATAGCTTTCTAATATATATAATATTATGGTAATAGCAGAAGTTTTGTTATCTTAATAGCGGGAGGGGGGTATATTTGTGCAGTTGCACATTTGAGTAACTATTTTCTTTCTGTTTTCTTTGACTCTGCATACATTTTATAAGTTCAAGGTCAGCTGTCAAAAGGATAACCTGTGGGATTAGAACATATCACATTGCAACACCCTAAATTGTTTTTAATCCATTAGCAATCTATTGGGTCAACTGACTTCCATTGTATATACTAATTAGTTTCTTTCATGCTATTTTTTGTTTTTGTTTTTGCATTTTTATCAAATGCAGGGCCCCTTTCTGATCTCACCATTTCACCAAGCATCTTGGAATTCAGTAAGTGAATAAATACCCTAAACTTGCCCATATCCTAAATTTTCTGGTTGGTTTTCAGCCTAGAATTTGATAATGCTTTTAAGAAATATGCCCAGAATAGAGAGCTGTGTTGGGGCACATGTCCTGCCAGTATAGCCCTAGAAACAAGTGATATGGAGTTTGCTTGATGCATGAGTTATAAATTCCCACAGAAGAAAAATGTGAAGGACTGGGTGCTAGATAAGAAGGAAGCAGGAAAAGGGATAGTTGCTTCGTCATCCGTTTTTAATTATTTTAACTGACCCTCCATAATCTTGTCAGCAATATAGGACTGTTGAACAATCCCGATGTGTCAGGACCCCCAAATGTCACTTCTGCATAAAGCATGTATGTCATCTATTTTTTCTTCAATAAAGAGATTTAATAGCCATTTCAAGAAATCCCATTAAAGAACCTCTCTATGTCCCTTTTTTTTAAAAAAAATAATGATGACTCTTGTCTAATACTCGTCTATAAGGGATTAATTTTCAGACCCTTTAAAAAGTGAGTGCCATTAAAAAAAAAAGTTGATATATATTGTTTAAAAGAGATTTCAGTCTAGGAATGATTTTTCCTTCTCTTGGAATGTGAAGATCTGTCGATTCATTTCCAATCGTACACATTGACATACACAGCAAAGAAGATAAGACAGTAAGATCGACACTGCTGTATCAGGTGTAGGACATTTCTGATCCAGTTTTTTCTTTTTCTTGCATAGTTGCTATGTGTTTCTCCTTGTAAGAGGCTGCCACTGGGTGGCAAAAGCCAAGAGACCTTACTAACGAGGCTATATTTTTCTTAACTTGATCTGAAATCCACAATTAGACTGCAATGCACCTTTGGTTGTATCCATATAGGATGCTAGCCTGCCTTGTACTAACGTTTTTATGTACTAAATCAAACAAGAAAAACTCGATCAACCATTTCATCTATCCCACTCCTCAAGGTATCCATGAAACACAAGAGAAAAGCATTTATGCAGGGGAAAAACAGAAAGTCATCCCTAAAAACACACACATTCACACACAGGGGAAAAACTAAGGAAAATCATTTTCCTCACCATAGACTTGACCCCATTCTTAACAATCTATCCTTACAGCTTGATGTGTATCAAATATGCAAACGTCACAAATGTTCTTTGTCATTTCAGAACACTTTATCAATAACTTACCACTGGGTGGGAAAGGGTCATTATGTGAAAATATGAAAAAATAGCCATATTAATCTTTTTTACCTGCAATTTGCCTCAGCAACAAAGAAAAAGTGATTTTCTAAATGCTGAAGATAAAGTAAGCTAAAGGACCAGCAGAAGCCTTGGCTAGTCATAGCAGGTCTGACAATAGTTTTATAAGAACATGGAAAGAACAGAATCACTGGAGAATGGATGCCAGTCATCTCTTGTTCCCACCACTGAATTCATAGAAAGTGGTGGAAAGACAGCAAAGGGATAATCTGAGAATATTTTAAAGGTGATTGAATGAGAAGAAGCACAATTTTGATTGTGATGAGTCACTTTGTGTAAACATCACTATCTCTGCCCTTATACCTTATCTGTAATTTACCATTTGTTGTATTTGCAAAGCTAGTATGGTTTTGGGTTTTTATCATGGTAAATCCTTTGTATTCAGGAGTTTAGGGCAGAGCCCTGAGGGAGTATTATTTTACATAACCCATCCTAGAGCAACGTTTTAGGCAACATTCTTCACTGCAAGTAAAAGAACCCTAAGTGGCATTTTACACAGCTTACAAGTATTGTTATATCTAATCCTATTTTAGCAGATTTTTTGGTAATATTAAGCGGAAATACTGGTAACACTGACGCAATATCTGCGAGCTGCACAACCTGTATGCATTGGTGCATGGAGGGCTGTTCATTTCAACCTTTTTTAAAATTGTGTTTTTTAGTAAAATGGCTTATTTTTTCCCAAAGGTGGAATTTAGCATTTTATAATGAATATAAAAATACCTGTCATCCTCAGATCATTTTAAAGTTAACTAAAGTGAAGATTTTTAAAAATTCCAATACACTTTTTAAAAGAATGTCTGCCCTCTCACACTTTTATGTATTTATTTTTCCTACATACCCATCTTTTAATTTAGAGATAGCATTTTTTTCACCCGCTTTATCCTTGTGTTTGTTTTTCCAGAGAGTAAATGCTTTGTATTTCTTTCTTTCAAAAAAAAAGGGTGTTTTTTTCTTTTTAAAGAAGCAGCCACTTGAACCCTCAATAAAGGCTGTTGCCTAAGCATGGCATACTTCATCTGTTCCCGTTCGTGCCATCTGCTGTGATGTCGTCACTTATATGGCGTTAATTTCCTGCCACTCCAGATCTTTTGAAGATTGATGGAATACTGGTGTCTGTTAGAATGCTTCAGACTACAAGATGTAATTAAAGGCTTTCCTTAATATGTTTTAACCAAAGATGTGGAGCAATCCAGGCCACATATCTTCTACATTAAATTTGTCCATTTTGGTTATTTCCATAATCGAGTATTGCATTTTGCCTTCCCTGTTCATACCTCAAATTGATCCATACCTCAGTTTAATTCAGAGAGGTCAGCTAAGAGACGGATCCCGTTGTGGTTTGAATGCAGAACCAGTGTTCTCTTTGAACGAAGCCGCCCTGGGTCACTGTAGGCATAGGACTTGGATTGCTTCAGATGGTTTGCTGTATCATTTTTCTTCTTTTTCTTTTTCTGGGGACTTGTTTCCATTAAATGACAGTGATTAAAATAGCTTGTAAATGAGGGCATACAAGCATTTGCAACAAATACTCAAATAGAGGCTCACAGCGGCATAAGCTGGACTTTGTCGCCACTAGATGACAAGATGTTATAACTAAGTTAAACTACATCTGTGTATCTCAAGGGACTTAATTCAGCTGTCTGTAGTGAATAAAAGTGGGGAATTTTCAAAAGTTTCTCCTGCTGGAAATAAGGTATAATTTGTATTTTGCAGACAATTCAGTAAAGTTACTGGCTTTCTTAGTGATGCAGCGTCTGTGGTGCATTTTTTTTTAATGTTTTGCTGTTGAAATGTATTCCACTTTCTCTTGTTTTCTTAAAGCAGCTTTTCCCACAAGCGCAAGTGAGCTTTCTTGTCTTCAACTCAAAATACTCAAAAGCCAGGGTATTTGTATTTTGCGGGGAGGGAGAATGTGAATTGGATCTCTGCTCTTCGGGTTATGTAGGTATACAGCTAGTGTGGGGAGTTCGGGTTTCTCATCAAGTGATTCAACTCGTTATCAAATCAGTTCCATGAAGATCTTTGATAAATTATTTCAATACACAGACTTTTCCAAAAGTCACTGTGCAAGGCAATCCCATGTTTAAAGCGCTTCCAGACTTATTTTTCTTCATCAGAATAGGGTTTTTAACCAAAAGCAGTTGAAACATAGGCATCTATCTCAGTATTTGAGAGAATTAGTGGATCCATCCATTTTTAGAAACCATAAGGTATCTCCATTGGCACATCTTAATTATAATTTCTACAGGAAATGTCCTTAGATCAACATAGAGATTAATTTAGGAACTGAAAAGGAAGTCAGGGAGGCACTGGCCAGCCAACTTGAGAACTGGACTTTTGCATTAGTCGTGGTTCTTGCTCTGATGAGAAAAAAGAACACCTCTTGCAGAAAGGCTGCCCATGAGTTCAGAATCGCAGTGCGTTTTCTCTGTGTTCTCTTCATCCATTGTCAGCAAACATCTATTAAGCAACTATTAATATGTAATCTGGGGCTTCCCACGGGGCTCACCTGGGTGAAGAACCTGTTCGCAGCGCAGGAGATACAGGAGACCACAGATTCAATTCCTGAGTTGGGACGATCCGCTGGAGGAGGGCATGGCAACCCACTCTGGTATTCTTGCCCGGGAAATTAAGTGGACAGAAGGAGCCTGGCAGGCTACAGTCCATTGGATTGCATAGAGTCAGGCTCAACTGGAACGACTCAGCACAGCACAGCACACATGTAACTCATGTGGTAGATTCCAGGATGAATGAAGATTAGCTCTTGCTCTTAATAAACTTAGAACCTAATAGATTAAAAGACAAATAAAAAATGGGTAGGGTGGGTGGGTAGGGTGGAGAAAGGCCCGGATGGAGGAGGACAGGGCGGCTTTGTGGGCCCAAGACCTCTGCAGTCACACGTGGCCCTCCACTTTGCTTCATGCTCTGCAGTCACCATCTTGATAATCTTTCAGTTTTGTAGGTGAAGTCATTTAGGACGATAGAGCATGGGTGTGAGCAGAGGCGATTCGCAGAGACGAACGTGGCAAGTTTGAATTGTAGTAGCTTGAGAGGCACTTTTCCCTTGCTCTTGAAGAAAGGACATTTTCACTTTGCAGTGAGCCCTGGGAATTACAGCTCCTGTCCTGGATGAGAGTGACCTACAAGGAGGAAGTAGTAGGGGCCGCAGCACAGGGATGGGAAAGCAGGAGATAAGTTTGCAGGAATGGTGGCCCATCCTGTTTGTAGTGTATGTAGGTGTTGGAGGAGGTTGTGGAGAGGTCATAACAACTAGTTGACCAGAGAGGTGGACTAGGGGAATCAGAGGCCCCTCACCCCCTCACCTGTCCTTGGAAGATACATTCTGCCCATTCTTCCCACAGTGGGGGCTGTTTTCAAGAATACAGCCTTGAGAGAGCAAGATGGTGTTGAGATCATCTGGACAGTGCATTAATGAACCCAATTAAAGCCTCTATCTAACCTTTTAAGGGAATTCCGTGGTGATCTAGTGGTTAGGACTCAGTGCTTTCGCTGCCATGGTTCCAGAGTCATTCCCTGGTCAGGGAACTAAGATCACACAAGCTGCATGGCCAAAAAAAAAAAAAAAAAAACCTTTGAAGGTCCTGGTGGACGGGTGCAGAGATTCACTTGTATTGCAGCCACCCAAGACAAGCCTTCTATGTAAGTTTCTTTACTTAGTAAACTTGCCACCCACCTGTCCGGAGTGGCCTGCCTCTTCCTTTGCTGTCTCCTTCCCCTCTGTGTACAGAGGCGGGCAGGCTCCCACAAAACTGCAAGAGTTGTTTGGGTGTCCAATTATACAATTGCAATTTTGAGAAGTCTGGGATTTTAGAAATGAAAGATTACAAGAGGTGGAATCGTTAAAGTAGAGCAAATGATCAAGTTTATGGTAGAAGTGATGACGGATAAGGAATTTATAGTTTCATGCTTAAATGCTGAGGAGCACAGTAATGTTCAAATTGGATAAGGAGAAGTCATTGCTTTGCCAGGAAGGTAATTAATTCAAGTTTCCAGCCTGTGGAGTTTGAGTGATATCCAAGAATATGAGAATTTTGTAGATACAGACTTGATACCAGTTAATCTGAAGGTAAAGTTTTGGATGCTACTAACGGAGGTGATGGTGAAGGCTACGCCTTTGAATGAGTGTGTCAAGGGGAAGGGCAAGGGAGAGGGGAGAAGTAGGCTTGGAAGAGAATGTTGCAGAGGAGAGACTTACAGAGGAGAAGGGACAACGTCAAAACCCATGAGTGCTGTCAAGGCAAGAAGAGGTTTCAAGAAAAGAAGAATCAGCGTTCGACAGTGTCCAGTGCTTCATTGGGGTCCCAGGGGAAGAAAATCAAGGAAGGGTGATATCTGAGAATAGCTCAATAAAGTGGTTTGGGAGAGAGGAGAGACCACAAAAGCTGGCCTAGCAGATGTGAGATTTTTGTTACCGGGTCCAAGCTTGCTCTGCTCACCACACAACAAGCCAATGAATCCGACAGACAAGGGGTTGAGGCAAGAAGAGACTTTAATAGGTGAGCTGGCTGACCCAGAAGATGGCAGGCTAGCGCCTTGAAATAACCATCTTCTGGGGGTCTGGATGCCAGGTTCTTTTATAGATCAGAGATGGGGGGAGGTGAGGAAGCAAAGTAAAAAGGCCTTTAACTTTGCAAGCATCTAGAATGGAAGCCTCAGGCAGGGGATGTGTTAATTTCACCCTTCCTGCCTTCTACAGCTGGACAGGCTTCTGACAAAGGCACTTTAGTGCAACAGGCGGGCAGAGGGGCAGGATTCTCTGAGGCGAGCCATCCTGTACGATTGTAATAACAAAAGTAACGAAAAGCAAGTCAAAGAAGCATGGAGTCAGAATTGGCTTCTCCTCTGCAACAATTTCTGGCAGCGAGCATAAACTAATCTACGATGTTTGTGGTTAAGAGAGCGGACATGAAGGGCTAGCAGGGTAAGGATCAAGGGAAAGGCCAGGTGGAAATTGTCTGCGTCTGTAGACTGGAAGAGACCTAAGGGAGCAGAACACAAACATGAACCTCCCTAACCAAAGCCTAGAGGGTCACGCTTTGTGTTCCACGGGTCCAATTTGGATGTGGCCGTTGTCTGGATTGAATAGTTATTGAATTTGATACACAAAATCGACCTAAAACAGAGCATCTGAGTTTTCACTTTGTAAATTGAGGAAGTCCTTTTTCTATTTTGTTTACATATTTTTATGGCCTCTTTTCTACACATTATCCTTACAGACAGACTCCTAAGCAAGATCCAGGGATGGGAGAGGAAAGTCAAGCTCACTTCCCCACTGTGTATCTCCCTTGAATTCCCAGAGTGTCTATTTGATATCTCCATCATTAAAAATAAGGCTATTCTTTTAACCTCTCCTCTTCTAGGTACAGTCTCTTTCCTGGGGGACCTCTGCCTGAGAGTTATGTCGTGGTCCAGGCACAGGTTGGAAAACAATTTCCAGACATGAGACAGAATGAGAGGGAAGTAAAGTTTATTAGAGTGAGAAGAGCCTCAGGGCTCTGCTGTTTGTTAGAACAGCAGGCCAGCTCAGGGAGAACCAGCGTTGAACAGGGGTCCTTAGTCCACTTTTATACCCAGGGTACAAGGAGTGGGATCAGGCCTTGCGGGTCATTTGCTGATTGGATGAGGCATGTATACTAGATGGGGGAAGAGCAGGGCAAATACCTTCTCCCTACCGGGTAGGAGGGCAGACAGGTTATACTGTTCCATTAATAGTTACAACATGGGGGAGGGAAGGACAATAAGGGTCTGGTTTTCCCATCCCTGCATTTCAAGACCCTCCTTGGTTTTATCTGCTCTTTCATCCTTGGGTCACACAACTGATAGTCAGGAAAACAAGTAGGAAAATGTTCATATTTTCTGGCCCTAAAGTGGTTTCTGGTTTTAGCAACAGCCTTATCAGATCCTTAGCTCCATCACACCCCCGGTCTTGATCAGCTCACACTTGGGGAAGAACCTCAGCTCTAAAGCAACCATCTCTAGCAGCCAATCTCTGCTCTAGGCCAAATAGAAATCTTAGCCCCCTTTGAATCTGGTAACCAGAACAAAGGTCAGGCTGAAAGGCAGGAACATCCATCCTAAGGAGTCTTGCCCTCACGCACCAGTGCAGTTTATTTCCTCTTCTGCGAGGTCAATTCCCTTGTAACCCCACTCCTTGCCCCACCCCAAAGAAAGCACATGTGCCTGCTGGTTGCAACAGTCAGGCAACCAGAGGAAATAAACTGCACTGCTGCATGAGGACAAGACTCGTGACGGTGGATGTTGAGTACCGTCTCTGCAATAGACCTGACTTTCATATTCTTGTTTTACCTGCTCGGTAACACTGGATGCCGTTTTCCCAGAGGTTGTCTAGTCTCCCCAGTTGAGAATCATACTAGCTTTGCTCCTCACAAGCTAAAGTAGCATTTGTCAAGTTACTAGTTCTAAGAGTCAGTTTTCTCAGTTGAGGCTTAAGTCTCAGTGTTGCTCTGAGGCCCAATTAAGACCGTCCTAGGGGCTAAGCACTGAGCAGGTCAAGATCCTTACTCACCCCAAAAGGTATTCAAAATACAAACATTCTGTAAAATAAAAGTTAAAAGAAGTCCACAAAGCTCTGATTTCTCCCATGATGATGACAATGTGCTCTTCTATTTCTTGGGAATCTCACATTCTTTCCCCAAAACAATTTGATATGCCCCTTTGCTAAGGACGAAAGTACACGCTCTACCTATGGAGACAGCAACACTTTGCAGATATTCATCCCCAAACTTCCCACTAGTGGTGCCAAATATATATCAAAACAGAGACCACTCTGTAGGTAATTGTTACAGGAAGAAAATTACCTCCTTTAAGCAATTGTTTCATGAGTGTTCCATGTTTCTCTCTACAAGAGCCCTGTGTGGCAATGCAAACCTCTTCGTATGCAAAAGTTTATGTGTCTGGTATTTATTTATTTATTTTTAAATTTTTATTTATTTTTGGCTGTGCTGGTTCTCAGTTGTCGCACGTGGGCTTTCTCTAGTTACAGTGAGCGGGGACTACACTTAAGGTGCACAGGCTTCTCACTGCAGTGGCTTCTCTTGTTGCAGGCGTGCAGGCTTGGAAGTTAGAGTGTACAGGCTTCATTGCCCCATGGCATGTGGGATTTTCCCAGACCAAGGATCGAACTGGTGTCCCTTGCATTACAAGGTGAACTCTTAACCACTGGACCACCAAGGAAGCCCAATATGTATAGTATTTATGATTAAACTATTGGGAAGGTGCCCATCCACAAAGGAGTGTTTAAATAAATTGTGATACATCAACACAATGAATACAGCAGCACTCAAGACGGCTGTTCTCTTGCTCTCTGTACATCCTCTGCTCAACCGGTCCTTGCTTTACCTACCTCTGCTCACCTGACATGAGTGAGTCAAGAGGGAAGGTCATTCTCTGTTAATATAGAGCCTGGTCAGTAAACGCCTACATACATGCTCCTGTCCCAGCTGGTGATTGTTTTAATCTTTAGATCCAAACATCTCCACCTTGAGAGCCTCTCAAAGGGGTGGTGAGAAGTGTGCTCCTTGGCTGGTTGCTTTGGTAACCAATGAGTTACCACCTGATGTCAATTTCCCCTAAAGCAGATAACTCTGTGGCTGCCACATCATGCCCGCCCAGTGCCACGCAGATGGGGTGTTGCTCCAGAACCTTGCTTTGGACATGTGAGCGCCCCCATCCATTAAACCACTGATGGCTCTGTCACTGACTCCAGGCTCTTTCTTAGATGTTGAGGCTGGGCAAGTACAGAGCTCTCAGGCCTACCTGGTACAGCCCAACAGAAGTAGCTCACCAGAAACATAAAGCAAAACATCCATGTGCTGATATAGAAAATTTCCAGAACATGTTGTTAGATTAAGAGAGCAATAATATCACAGTATATGGTATGCTGATTCCAGAGAAAAATGGGAGAGGTAAAGACAATCAATGTTCTTATATTTGCACAAAGAAACACTGGAAGGATATAGTACAAGAAAACCGACAAAGTAGTTTCAAAGTCCTTCAGGGGGAAGGAGTGAGAAGGGTGGGAGTCAGACTCAACAACATAGACTTTTTAATATTGTTTAGATGTGTGAACTGTATGAATGTGCTACTGATATTCAAAATAAAAACATTTTAGTTTAGAAAGAAATAAAAAGCTTTCCCAACAAAAGTGAACGCCACACAGAGTGGATTTATCGAAAGCACTCCTCACTGAAGAGGCCCTTGGAAAATTCCAGTGCATTTTTCAGTTTCAGTTTTCAAAATGTTAGGACAGGTGCGCTTGCCTTTAGGATTGTCTGGGTGCAGAAACTTTCAACTGTCATCTTCAGCTCAATGTCCAAGAGGAAAGATTAGAATTCGGTTTATCTGTTGACTATTCTAGCCAACCAAAAAGCCATACTAAAGCCACAAGCTTCCCATAATTAAATCACAAATATTATTTCCTAAGAATATCTGGGTTTTCTTTGCCTTTTTTCTAGCCACTTGCCTGCATTTTTTTTAACTGACTTCAGAATTCATCCCATAAGATTTCATTTTCTCTGCCCAATTGAGAATTGTGCTGTTCAGTCGCTAAGTTGTGTCTGACTCTCTGTGACCCCAGGGACTGAAGCACACCAGGCTTTCCTGTCCTTCACTATCTCCCAGAGTTTGCTCAAATTCATGTCCACTGAGTTGGTGATGCCATCTAACCATCTCACCCTCTGCCACCCTCTTCTTTTGCTTTCAATCTTTCCCAGCTTCCCTTGTGGCTAAGACAGTAAAGAGTCTGCCTGCAGTGCAGGAGAACTGGGTTCAAGCCCTGGGTTCAGAAGATCCCCTGGAGAAGGAAATGGCAACCCACTCCAGTACTCTTGCCTGGAACATCCCATGGACGGAGGAGCCTGGCAGGTACAGTCCATGGATTCGCAAAGAGTCAGACACGACTGAGTGACTTCACTTTCACTTTCCCAGCATCAGGGTCTTTCCCAAAGAGTCATCTCTTCACATTAGGTGGTCAAAGTGTTGGAGCTTCAGCTTCAGCATCAGCATCAGTCCTTCCAAGAACAGTCAGGGTTGATTACTTTCAGGATTGATCTGTCTAGCCTGTTGAGCCATCTAAATTTAAGACTGCAAAATCAAGGGATCATGACTGGATTTCTGTTGAACCTGGTTCATGGTCATTGCATGCTACTGTCAACATGCAACCAACCTAACTCAATGGTGTTAGAACACAGAAAGCATGTCACCTTTGCTAACTTCTCCCTTTATAACCATAAACTGAAATGACATGGAGCGTATACTTTCTAGAATTTCCCAGTTCACCAGCTAAGTTACCAAGTATGAATTAGAAGGCTGAAAATAATCTAACTCTCCCACCCCACTTTCCTGTCCTCCGAATTAAGTATCTTGCATGCAAAAGTTTTACCTTTAAAATGTTAAATTATCTGGCCAAATCAAAAAACATATTCTCTACCACAGAGTTCTACTAAGATAAAAGGAAAATATATTTCTTCACATCTCCTCCTAAACTCTCTGTTAGTGATGGTATTTCTCCTCTGAGTTCATTTATTAAGAAAAAAATTTTAAAACTGGTTCGTTTTTCCTGAACAGTGCATTCTTTCCAGAATCCTCTTTAAACATCCTAACAATAAGAGAACATATACAATAGCACTAGAGAGCTCGCCTACTTTGCTAAAGACTAGTTTTCTTCCTGCCTTTAATAATGCATTTTGTAAAATCTGAGAGTAGAAGAGAAACTTACTGTGAAATATAGAATCAAGAAATATGAGACAGGATGCACTGAACTTCTGAATTTAGAAAATTATATACAACTAGTTATTAGATAAACCAGAATGTAACCGATATTGTGCTGATTGTGATCATAATTATTTAAACATCACTCATTAAAATGTTTGCAAGGATTAAATTGGATGAAAGAAGCTGAGCACAAAAGAGATTACACTTTATGATTCTATTTATATGCAGACCAAGCACGGACAGAAGCTTTCTGTGGTAAAAGAAATCAGAGCAGTGGTTGACTGTGTGGGTGGGGGGCACAAAGCGACTTTCTGGGTGACTGGTATACTCGGTCAAAATTCACCTAACTGCACATTTAAGATCTGTGCTTTTCACTCCAGTTTTATCTCAATTTAAAAAATGCTTATATGAAAAGAAATCTGATATTTGGAATATTTTACACAAAATAGTAGTGGAAGCTGTCATTCCACGGAGCTTCCTGTTGAGGTGTAGTAAGAGAAAATCATACTTCAGGGACTCTCCTGGTGGTTCAAGGTTAAGACTTCGCCTTCCAATGCAGGAAGTGTGGGTTCGATCCCTGGCTAGGAAGCTAAGATCCCATAAGCCTAGTGGCCAAAAAACCAGAACATAAAAAGCAGAAGCAATATTGTAAAAAATTCAATAAAGACTTTAAAATACATGTATAATTAAAAAAATAATCATACTTCATCCAGCTTCAATTCAAATTAAGATAAGCTGCTCAAAATTATTCTTTCTCTTAAATATTTGGAACCTACTTTCCCACAATATTCATTGACAAATACTAACAATACTCATAGATAAAGGGGGACAAACTTCAGCTTAATCATGATCACACATGCTAAAGTAGAAGAGGTAAATCAATATGATTACGTTAGACTGATGTAATATAACAGTGCACATTGAATAAATTGACTGCTTCATGGATGAAAGTATTATGTATTCCAGAATATTAAATGACTTGACTATTTTGGTACTGAGGGTTCCTATACAATATTATTAGCAACTTTCGCTTAATATAATGTTGAACCTCAGAAAATAAAAGAAAATAAGAAAGTTAGAATGTTTACCTTCTTTATCTAAACTGTCCAAAAAGAGACTTCATCTGTTACTCCTCGGGGGAAGCTATTTGAAGCTGCAACATGTGTAGAACCGAAAGTGATTGTCAATCCAACCAGTAATATTAAACCACTTTTCTATAAAACTGACCATCCCTCTACCCATCCCTTGAGGGTTAAATAAGGGACAATGAAAATGAAAATAAAAGTCCTGGGTGCATTTTGAGGTGCACTTAGCGAAATTAAGGGCAAAGCCTATCTACTTAATTACTCTGGAGCTACCAGTAAGAGGACATTGCATTCTTCTCTACATTTAGTAAGGAAAAAAAGATCCTAAACCATTGAAACATAAAATATTTTTCATGAAATATTAAGAACTTTGTTTTTATGTATTTAACCAAATACATGTGTGTAACTGATAAAGTTTGGTACTTACGAACATGCCTTGACATAGACACACACACACACACACACGGAAGTAATGTGTCTATAGTTCATGAACATGAATCAGATTGGTACAATGAAACAGCAGAAAAGAGGTCTTGATTTTGTCTTCCTGCATATCTGTCTTAGAACATCAGCTCAATGAGACCAAAGACTCCCCATCTTGGCTTTTGCTTATCTTCTTTTGTCTATCACCACCACAAGGCTGACCACAGCCAAACAGCTAGTCAGTGTGGGAGGGCAGGCAGAAACAGCATAAGAAATCCTCATTCAAACTAACACACCATTGTAAAGCAATTGCATTTCAATAAAATCTTTTGACATCCTCATTCTACAAAGTAGGTATTGGGGCCTGAATTATAAGGTCACTTTCTAACTCCTCTATTTTTCCTGGATAACTCAGAAGAGTAATTCTTATATTACCTCCCAATATTTCTTCACACTACAGAAAAGGATGTAAAGATACTTACATGTGAAAAAGGTGAGCAGGTAAGGAAGCATGCCGCAGAAATACAAAACCACCAACATTCATTTCATCATAAACTATCATCTAGATTTTAAATAGTGTCCAGTATTGGTCTTGTGCTATTTTTATTATGTAAAATTTTAAATCTTTAGGAATCAGATATAACTTATTATGGATTAAGAAACATCTTAAATCATTCTGGTCTCATTTACAGTGTTGTGGACGTGGCTAAAGCAGTAACATGAGAGGGTCAAAAGATTACAAACGTTGAGGCAAATGAATCTGAACACCCTCTTGATCAGTAATGAGCTTTGTGGAAAATTGTTTAACTGCTCTGTATTGGTGTTTCCTCATCTGTAAATAGGCTTCCTTGATAGCTCAGTTGGTAAAGGATCCTCCTGCAATGCAGGAGACCCTGGTTCAATTCCTGCGTTGGGAAGATCTGCTGCAGATGGGAGAAAGCTACCATCTGGCCTCTATAACTAGTCCATGGGATCGCAATGCGTCGGACAGGACGGCGTGTCCGTGTCCGTGCGCGTGTGTGCGTGGGCGTGTAAATCCCTGAGAGACTTCCCTGGTGGCTCAGGGTAAAAGCATCTGCCTACAATGCAGGAGACCCAGGTTCAATCCCTGGGTTGGGAAGATCCCCTGGAGAAGGAAATGGCAACCCACTCCAGTATTCTTGCCTGGAAAATCCCATGGACAGAGGAGCCTGGCAGGCTACGGTCCATGGGGTTGCAAAGAGTCGGACACGACTGAGAGACTACACTTCACACTTCATCTGTAAATAGAAATAATAAGATCTACATGTAGAGATATAATAAGGATTTGAAACATTTTGAAAATTTAGGACCCTACTGTCACTATTACTGAGTATGATACTTCTTTCTTTCCCCGATGGTGACGGTAGGCTGACCTAACTGATACATGTGCTGGGAGGCAATCTAGCCTAAAGGCTACATCAGCTTTATTCACTGTGGCATCATAAGTAGCTAGAATGGTACCTGGCATAGAATTAGCTCTCAACAATTATTTATTGAATTAAAAAATGTATAGTATGAGTAATATAAAGTATTGTGTAACTCTTGAGTTCTTTCAGCTGGTTAAAAATAGCTTAGTAAGTTGACACATTCAGATCTAGTTTATTCATTTTAATCTCTAATACAATTCCTAGTGAGGATAAACCACAGTTGTTCATTTCTTCTATCAGTGTTTGTATGTAACAATGTGAAAAAAAATCAACTTTTTTTTGGAGAAAAAGCAAATTTTTATATACAAATATGTAGTAAAATAATTTTTGGTTGCACAGGAGAAACACATACTAACTTCTGGATAGCAGTTGCCTCTGGAAAGAAGGAATAGAAAAGGGATTAGGAGATAGAAGGATAGCTGATTTCTAACATTTTATTATTTTCTCTATAAACAGAGAGATTAAGCAAATAAGGTCTTCCAAAGATAAGGTCTTCCAAATATGGATAATGGTAATAATGATTTCTATTATTTTGTGTGCCTTTTTCAACATTGAAATGTTTTATACTGAAAACAATTTTTAATATATCATTTAAAAAATACAGTATCTTCCGACTTTAACAAGGTCTTTGAAACATAAGGACTTAAGCTCAACCAAAGAAGAGTACACTAACACAACATTTTCATTTATGCTCAAAACATAGGACTTCTAATACAACAGTGTTTATTTTTATATGTGTGAAAATAACATAAAATTAAGTTGAATTTTTAAGGAGAAAGATCACATTTTCCTGTTTTATTTGTAGTCTTGTAATTTTATTATCTTAGTATCATTTTTTATATCCATTATTTGAGTAGCTAATATTGTCTCATTCCTAGTTAATTTATGCAGAATTTCCAAATAAACTTAATCATGCACAGATATTTGAGGAATATGTGGTTTTGCCAGAAATGAATGAATAATCCATGGAAACATGTTCTTCCTTTCTAACCCTTTAGACATAACCTAAATCATGTAAGTATCAGGAGTTATATTCTACTTACAGATCCAGTCTCCTGTATGTCGCATCTTATTATACAGAGTCCTCTTGGGGAACTTTCTGGGAGAATTCTAGCTAATTTAATAATATTTTTCTTAAAAAAAAAAAGTATGTCTGCCATACTAACAAGAATTCATATTGATTAACAGAAATAAGCCAGAGTTAAGTTGTCTAAAAAAATGTGGTCAAAGCAAGTTAGAATATTCAATAATCTTAAGTTGAAAGACCAGATATTATCTAGATAATTTATAATTTTGTTCACTATAATACACATCAGCGTGAAGTTTAAATAAGAATTGTAGAAAGAAGCAATTACAGGTCATCACATGTTCATTTGCATTTTTTTCCTACAGATCAGTATGCTCTAATGGCGAATTTTATGGATTTTGCAACAGTGGACTGCTGAATTTCTTATTCTTCCATTACCAAATACATATATTCATGAAATAGAACCAACATAATGAAAAGTTGGCCTGACTTTTACAAAGTTCTCGGGTAACCAAGTATAAATTCATGCAGTCTTTGACCATGAATTTTTTTTCTTTATTGAGGAAGATGATGACTTGAATAGGAGGAAAGCAGGGTCTTTTCAGTCATTTGGGACCAAAAGGCATGGCTGAGAGATGGCTGGGAAGCTCCCTTTGTTATCCCTTCACTAAACAAATTGATTTTATATCCTGGGTGCAGAACACCAATAGTAGAGGTGTTTTGGAAAACAAAATACTTTTTCTAAAGTGTAGCCCTTGTTGTCAAGGCAGTTTGAAACTAGAACGTCACAAAGAGTTCGAAATATTGTCTGTTGCTGTGGCAAAGAGCCAAGTCAACCAGGCTCGCTGGACAGGAATCCAACCAAACATCTTGGCTGGTTTCCTGCCATCCTCCGCCAAATGAACAGAGTTGTTCGGATGATGGGAGTAGTTGAAACACGTGGGTCATATCATAAGCAATATCATCAAAGCAGATCTCTGGATAAAGATAAAATATATACTGCAAAGTAAGAACGGAAACATAACTGCCGAAGTCCAGACTTTTTAGTGTCCAAAATACTGCGAGTTATTTTCTTTTACTTCAATTAAATAACATTTTTTCCCCAAACAAAGGCATCAGGTTAAGGAAATGTCACCTGCTATATATTAACGATTGTGTTGCTGTTGTTTCTTATGTTTAGATGTTTAGAGTTTGTCTTTATGGCTCTGTTCTATCTGGTTATTTCAAGTTTTTTTTTTTTTTTCCCAATTCCCCATGATGGAATTGAATTTCAAATTGTGATAGAAATGATTTAAAGTTCTGTGAAACACTGCATATTTGGGATGACGAGTTTTTCTGTTGTGTTTACATAGAAAAATTAATTTGCCACGCGGAGGCAGAGAAGTTATTTTAACCCAGCTTAGAATTTGAATCCCTATAGGCATACCTAGTGTATGCTCCTCTCATTCAGAGCTTGGGTGAACAGCAGGAGCTCTTTTTTTCCTGCAGAAATGTCAGAAGGAGGAGGGGCAGGCTGGTATTGTGACACTACTCTGCTTCGATGTGATATTGAGTCCCTCGGCTTCGTGTTCTGGAAGCTTCATAACAATGTGGAAAGTTACCCCGTATTTTCCTCTGCCTGTATCTCTAACTGTATGTGCACACATGCTTGTGTGTGGTGACACAGACAACTGTTTGGATAGGTCTTGAAGAGAAAACCCTCACTTTTCAGTCTTGGTATCACTAATCTTGCAGCTGCTTCTCGTCCTTGTTTAAGAAAATTTGTGTTTTATGTAAAGACACCGTCAAGATCATGCAGAAGCACTGCAGTTACATCTCGGACCAAAATGACAAGACTCAACAATGAGCCAGCACACAGGCCTAATGCATTAAAAAGGTGGCGGGCAAGAGCCTGGAAATCTGAAAGCTGACAGCGTAGTTTTTTAACCTAGGAAACCAGCTGGAGACGTCCATACGCGATGCGTCATCACATCATTAGTTCCAGAAAGGAGTACTGAAAAGCATAGCTCTCTTAAGGCCACAGAATGTCTTTAGGGCTTCCCTGGTGGCTCAGACAGCAAAGTGTCTGTCTGCAATGCAGGAGACCCAGGTTCAGTCCGTGAGTCGGGAAGAAGTGGCAACTTCACTCTAGTATTCTTGGAGAAGTCTATGGACAGAGGGGCCTGGTGGGCTGCAGTCCATGGGGTCACAAAGAGTTGGATACAACTGAGCGGCTAACACTTTTTTTCCACTTTCCAAGACACACTAAACCCTTCATTAAATCTCCATCTCCTCTGAGTCTTTAATAGGCAATGCTTCATGGGTGGCTTAGTCAGAGCACTTGTCCTGAACACTTGTGAAGGGCCAGGCACGAAGCACACAGCAGTGATGATGCCACGATGCTGGGGCCACCCAGCCCTTTCTCTTGGAGACCCCCACCTAGGCCTGCTCTCTACAGGGAATGCCTCTACTTCAGGCCTTCTTACCCAGCTTCTGGGGATTAAAAGAATCCATCTTACTTCTGTATCCATTTCACCAAGACGCTGCCCTTTCTTGTTCCAAGAAACAAATTTATGCCACCATAATAATAAGAACTGACACTTAGCAAGTGCTTACTAAATGCAAGATGCTAAGTGCTTTGCATTCAATTCAGGGAATCCTCACAACAACCTTGTGCAATAGGCATAGTCATTAAACCTGTTTTTACTGGTGAGGAAAAACTGAGGCACAAAGCGGGTTAGTAACTTGCCACAAAGTCACCCAGTTGATAGGTTAGGAAGCCAGGACTTCAGTGAGATGGTCTGAGTCTATGAGCCTTAACCCATGCATTCTGGGAACCCTTTCTAGAGCATCTGCCCCTCCCCTGACCAGTGTAATGAGGTTCATTCTGGTAAGACATATATTAAAGGTAAGACTTATATATAAATATTAGATCAGGGTAGAGCTTCACAAGCCGGTGGAATTATAAGCAAATCTGCATCATTCCCTCATGAACCCCGCAGGGACCCATGCTGTTATAAACTAGGTAATTCCAAGAACTCTTTCTGAAGCTCATTTTAAAATTGAATCTAGGAAATATGAAATAAATGTTACAAAGAAAGATAGTTTTTTTTCAAGTACTTAAGTCCCAGAAACCATATAGCCATAATAAAAAAAAGAAATAGGGAACTCTCCAAGATACTGTACAGTATTTGAAGGGGAAATCCGTATGGCAAATGTACTTACTCAAGGCAACTGTTTGGGCAAAGTCTGTGTCAGCTTCGGTCTTTGTGACAAGGCATGGACAACTAGTAAAAGTAGTTAAAGTGTCAAATATGGTGCCCAATGAAAATCAAAAAGGGGGAAATGTGAGAGTCAATGTTTGGACAATTGACGTAAAAAAAATGTGGGTACAATATGGCAGAAGGTGAAGGAAGGTGGCTTCCCCTACAAATGCAATATGCTCAATGAAAGAATGTTTTATCTGGGCATGTCAACAGTCAGCCTAATCTGAAAACCCAACCATCAAGTGCCAGATGAGGGTGCAAAAATGCCAAGAAACATATCAAGAGGTAAAGAGAGCCAATTAAAAAAAAAAACTTCCATCTCGTGGCAGTTTTATGAAAAGGATTTACATAGAAATCAAGGGCTAATAATGAGAGCATACAAATTACTGTGGAAAATGATGATTAGTGATAATAATTGTTCGAGAAAACATGTGTGTCACCTGCCTCTAAATGATAATTTACACTTGACTAATGAATAATTCAAGTCCCTAGGCTTAGGACAGATTGCTGTTGAAACTAACTAGTTTCCTAGTGGGACCAAGGAGAGAGGGCAGCAACTGAACAGATCCCCAGAATTGCCCGTCCCTCACAAGCAATTCCTCCACGGCCACTGCTGACTGAGGTCTGAACATGGCTCTTTCCCCACACCAACCCTCCTCCCACCCCCGTTTATCCATCTTGTTCACCTTCAAAGCCTGCATAGAACAAGTGGCTCATGACCTCCAAATGTCTGGACACGTAAAAGGTTTAGCGTGTATAGCAAGTGAGACTTTGAAAGATCACCTACCAAGGAATATAATCTGTTGGCAAACTAGAGGGAGAGATGTCTGAATCTTGACCACAGTGCTCAAAAAGACGTTTCACTCTGCTTCTCTGACAATTCATGTTCTGAAAAATAAAATGCATCAGGAGAGCTGTTAGAGATACTATTATAAGGTTGAAAAAGGCATTAGTGGAATAGAGAAGTGACTATCACCAATCTTCCCAAAAGAGAGGGGTCATGATATCACCCTCAAAGGGAAAGAGCTAAAGAGCTATTATTATTAAAGACAGAGCAACAGGCTGCTGTAGACTGTTTGTATCCACCCAGAATTTATAGTTGAAATCTATGGAGGAGATGCCTTCAGGAGCTAATTAGGTCATGAGGGCAGAACTCTCACGAATGAGATTAGCTGAAAAGACCACAGTCTATGAACCAGGAAGTGAGCCTTCCCCGGATGTTGAATCTGCTTGATCTTGGACTTTTCGGCCTCCAGAATAGTGAGAAATAAATTTCTGTTGTCTATAAGCCACCCGGTCTGTGGTATTTTGTTATAACAGCCCGAAGGGAGCTAGACGAGGTTCAAAGTTACGATTTTAAACACACTTGAGTGATAAAGTTTCCACACCTCTTATTGTCCTTCACGGAGGGTTTGCATATGACATTTTGAATTAAATGATCACAAGTCAATGTAGTACAGTCAGCTATTAATTCTCCGTAATACATCTTTGGCATGGATAATTCATGGAAATAGTTCAATAGCATTTCCCTTTGCTCATTTGTCTATTTTGTGGTGGGGGTTGTTTGTTTTAGGAGAAGAAATTTTCTAAACAATATTTTCTGTATTTCCAGAAGGAAGAGTGAAAATAGATGAGGAGGAGGAGGATCAAGAAGTGGATGGTGAGAACGAGAGGAAAAGAGGATCGAAAGGAGAGAGAGGAGGAGGAAATGAAGGAAAGAAGGAGGGAGCGTACTCAAAGTGTCTTCTAAAAGCGTTGGTTTTAAAAACATCCATGAAGACTTACCTGCTAGATCTCGCAGCAAAAAATCCTTTTGCTGTTCAATGTTAAGTTCTCAAAGTTTACAAACAAGCAGAGTAAGCAATATCCTGAGCACTGTGATTTCAAGGACACTGGCTTTAAAAATAACTACATTTTCCTTTCTGGTTTGAAAAGCCCATAATTAGACAGCTTTCCCTTTCCTTTCTAATTGGATTCAGTATAAACATACCTAGAAGACAGTCAATGTAAATCTTTTACTCTTCAGTATGAAACTTTAGCATGAAACTTTATCAGATACTTTTCTATAAATGATTGAAGGACAAGGGGAGCCTGATATAAACAGTGTCTACAGTAAAGGAGACTGAAAACGAGTGGAGAAAGGACTAGAGACACTGCAATTCATTTTCCCTGCAGTTAAAAAATGGCGACTATCAAGTCACTGCTCTAACCTGCCAGGGAAGGAACTATGTCAACTGTCTTTGAAATGGGTAGCACCAACCTTAGAATAGCCATTCTATGGATGTTTGCTGAATTTATGAATAAATGAATGTAAGTAGCTGACAGTTAATATATTCTTGATAGTTTGTAGAATCTACCTGCAGCACGAAATTGACTTCTAGAGACATGGCCTATATAGCAAGTGTTCTTTCAAACTAGCTACATCTCTGCATTAATTTCTAAACCAGGTTCTGTCTCCACCTACACCATCTTAGTTTCTGGTGAGGAAATTTGTTGTGTTATTCAAAAAGCAAACCAGCAACAGGCCCATTTTTTTGTGGATATTATAGTGAAGAATGGCCAATGATAGAGACATCCAAAAAACATATTTAAAAATGCAGAAAAACATATTTAATAATGTATTCACTATTTACTGAGTTGCCTGTCATGTGACGAGTAAAAAAGGCAAATTCTCTGATCTCTTAGAATATATAGTCTAGCCTAGGGAAGTAGACAAAGAAAAAAGTGCAAATAAACAGAAACAATACTCTTTCAGAAGGTTATATGTTCTTTTAAAAATATGAATGTGAGAGGCTGATAGGGTAGGTTCTACCTGGGAATGCTTCCTGAGAATCAATAAGAAGGATGTAGCCATCTTGATTTCTCGGGGCAGTGTTCCAAGCTTAGGCACCAGCAATTGTGAAGACGAAGAGCAAGGGGGACAGGAAGGTGCCTGTAGTGGTAACTTAGGAGAGAGCAGTCTTCTTTCTCACACAGGCCCAATAATTTAAATTGTCATTGAATGCTCCCTTAAAATTAATGCCAGAGAGTTAGAAGCTGGTCTTGCAAACGATATAAATTCAAATCCTGTCTTTGCCATTTTGGGGCACAACAGTCTTATGTTCCAGAGATGTCTGTTCCAGTTCTTTCTCTAGGGGGCTTTGTCTGTAATTATACTGAGGAGTTTAAGCATGAAGACAGCCCAGCCTTAGGAAAGACAGCCTATATGGTTTGACTGGGCACCCATCACTCCAAGTTAGATGACAAAAGGAAAAGTATTCCCTCCAAGTACACTGGTTAAAATTGAACCCTGAACCAGGAAACTTGAAGGGACTTCGGCCTAGGATGTGAACATCAACTCATTTATCATTATCAACACATTAACATGGATTCATTTTATCATGTGATCTAATTGTTGTCTTGGAAGGCAAAGTGTGGGACCCTAAAAGACCAGAAGAAAGGAAAACTAAGTTTGGCTAATAAAGAACAAAAGTAAGAAAAGTTCAATACATGAAGATAAAGTTTCTTTACACTTAAAATTTCAGCCATTCTAAATAGCGGTTCTAGAGTATTTTTGCAAGAAAGTATAATTGTTTCTTTGCTACAATAGAATATGTAAGTGAAGTGAAGTGAAAGTCAGTTAATCATGTTTGACTCTTTGTGACCCCATGGACTATACAGTCCGTGGAATTCTCCAGGCCAGAATACTGCAGTGGGTAGCCGTTCCCTTCTCCAGGGCATCTTCCCAACCCAGGGGTCAAATCCAGGTCTCCCACATTGTAGGCAGATTCTTTACCAGCTGAGCTACAAGGGAAGCCAAGGAATACTGGAGTGGGTAGCCGATCCCTTCTCCAGTGGATCTTCCAAATCCATGAATCAAACTGGGGTCTCCTACATTGCAGGTGGATTCTTTACCAACTGAGCTATCAGGGAAGCCCAGAATATGTAAGACTACAGAGCAAATGAATGTTTTCCCCTAGAGCTATGATAAATTACAATGTCCTTATCTATATGTTGTGATTCTGTCCACTGTTGATTGTGTCTTATAAGACTTTGTGATTTCCTTAATTTTAAGGGTGGTTGCACATCACTATTTACAATAGCCAGGACATGGAAGCACCTAAATGACCATCAGCAGAGAAATGAATAAAGAAGATGTGGTGCATATATACAATGGAATATTACTGTGTCATAGAAGGAATGAAATTGTGTTATTTGTAGAGACATGAACGGACCTAGAAACGGTCATACAGAGTGAAACCAGAAAGAGAAAAACAAATATTGTATATTAACCCATATGTGGAATCTAGAAAAATAGTGTGCTGTGCTTAGTCACTCAGTCATGTCCAACTCTTCGTGATCCCATGGACTGTAACCCACCAGGCTCCTCTGTCCATCAGGATTTTCCAGGCAAGGATACTGAAATGGGTTGCCATGCTCTCTTCCAGGGGATCTTTCCAACCCAGGGATCGAACTGAAGTCTCCTGCATTGCAGGCAGATTCTTCACCATCTGTGCCACCAGGGAAGCCTAGATGATCTTATTTGCAAAGCAGAAATAGAGACACAGAGGTAGAGAACAAATGTATGGACACCAAGGGGAAAGCGGGAGGTGGGGTGGGATGAATCGGGAGATTGGGATTGGCACACATACGCTGCTAAATATAAAATAGGTAACTAGTGAGAACCTACTATATAGCACAGGGAACTCTTCTCAGTCCTCTGTGGTGACCTAAATGGGAAGGAAATCCAAACAAGAGGGGATACATGGATGCATATGGCTGATTCACTTTGCTGTACAGCAGAAACTACACACTGGGCAGTAGTGTGAAGCAACTATACTCCAATTTCTTTAAAAAAAAGTGGTTGCAGCACTAAATACATCACAATGGGAGCATTAAAATGTTAACTTTTAATACTATAGTATCATCTATTTTAACATTAACCTAATAGTAAGTCTATTGTAACTGTGAATCAATATCTTAAAAAATTGATGCCATTGTAGACTTTGAGATTACACATATCATTCTACGTATCTGCAGCAGTTAGAAATAGTATTCAAATTGGAATATCAGAAGATATTTCTGTTATATGTTTCCAAAAATACCACTGGAAATAAAAATTAGGCTTATTTTCTGTGTATCAGAAATAGATTCTAAATGCAAAAAGATAATTGGTAGTGGAAAGGGAAAAGGAGAAGGAGAAGAAAAGTATGAGAAAGAGGTAGAGGAGTAGAAAAGGAAGAGAAGGAAAAGAATCCAAATATATTGTGAGAAGTGACTTTATTTAAATAAGTGCGTAATCTCCCTGAGGAATGCTTTACATGCATATTTTGACACCTTTATTTAAAATTTTTAAAATACACCTTATTATCATATGTCATGACGTATAGAATGAATCTAATTTTATCTCATTTGTCTTAAATGAGATACATAAAATACAAAGATACACTAAATTTAAAAAAATCATTGAATACAGAGATTCTCCATATCAAAACTCATAAAATAAAAAGTATGTTTAAAAGCATGACATTTCATTAAAACTATTCCTTAATTTTCTGTGTTGGTACTATTACCAACAAGCTTTGAGGGACTTACTCCTTTATAATCTTTATTTCTGGTACTTGATTTCCCTCTTTTTGTCATTCCATTGCGTCTTTCACTATTCTAACTTCACATTTTAAAAATAAGCCACCGGGGAGAGTAGCAAAATGCTTTTTTCCTGCATTCCTGGCAGAGGTGTGTGGGACTGACTAAGAAGGGATAGTCCCAGAATTAACATCACACAGGATCTGAGTCTGCCCCTGGGAAGAGCATTGAATGGTGTGGGACCACAAGCCTGTTTCGAGCTTTCTGAACTGGAGGTCAGTTCCACTGAGCTACCCACAGTTTCTACTTCTTCTAAACCGCAGCCTTCCCTTGTAGTGGGAGCCAAGAGCCATCCAACTGTTGGAGGGTCCTGGAGAATGCTGGAGCAATATGGCCTCATCTGAAAACCCTGCTGACCTCTGCTAAGAGCTTCCACTCAGGTGTCTAGTACGTGTGTGCACACTCAACCTCTGCCACTCATGAGCTCCTGCGCCTTTCTCAAAGTCAGTCAGTGACTCTGCACTTGCACTTTCAAATCGGAAGGAAGGGAGGAAGAGAAGAAGAAAAAAAACTATCTGACATGGTTGTTGTGAGACTTCATGAGAGTAAAATAGCTAAAGCATTTAGCTCAATTCTTATTGCTTTAAAATTATTAAATAAATAGTAACTATTTTAGCTCAGAAGCTACTTTCCAGATATATATTTTTTTAATCCACAGAAATAAAAATTAAGTTCAAAAAAATCCATCAACAGAAGTGTAAGGGCAGGTAAATCCTGACATGCATGGTTTTGTAGTTCTTTTAAATTCACCCTAAAAAAAAAATCATGATTTGATGTGGGGCAGCGAGGGGATAAGTGCTATATGGGGTGGAGGGAATCACTTTTGTAAGAGTAAGTAACTTGAAAGTTCACCTAAAGCAGATGGGGAAACTGAGGCCAGGAGGAGACGATCTGTCGCCCTCGCTCACAGAGGCGCTCTTCAGGCCCTCCCTAACCGCCCGTCCTTTCTCCGCACACAGGGGCGCTTGTCCGGGGAGAGCCCGGAGTCCTCCAGCGCCCCTCCCAAGCTCCAGAATCAGGTCGACCTGGAGGCTCATTCCAAAGCTCGGTCTTCCCTGGGCAGTCCTGAAGTGTTTCTGAACCGCACTGCGGAGTTTCTCTCAGGGAGCTCTAACGGAGCATCTCCAGGGATGGGCTGACCAGAGCGGGGAGAGGAAACGAAACAGGACGAGACTGGAGGGTCAGTGAGGTGGCAGCCTCAAGGTTGGGAGTTAAAGGGGTACAGGAAGTTTCCGAAGGTGCCATCCCTCCAGCCTCAAGTTCGAGACAGGCACTCGGGAGCCTCCCTCATTCAAAAGTTCCAAGAAACTTGGATTCAAGTTTCTGAGGTTTGAGTTCCAAGATTTTCCCAACCTGCCGGAGGCTCTACAAAATAGACTCATGTGGTCGTCGTCGCTGAGGGTAGAGACGTTGAGGGTGAAACAGGTAATGAAAAAGACGCTTCCAAACCTCGCGTCCCACACCTCAGTCTCCCATCCCTTCCTCGTCCCTACTCTCCACCCAGAAGCTGCTGCTGCAAAGTCGCTTCAGTCGTGTCCGACTCCGTACGACCCCATAGACGGCAGCCCACCAGGCTCCCCCGTCCCTGGGATTCTCCAGGCAAGAACATTGGAGTGGATTGTCATTTCCTTCTCCAGTGCATGAAAGTGAAAAGTGAAAGTGAAGTTGCTCAGTCGTGTCCGACTCTTAGCGACCCCATGGACTGCAGCCTACCAGGCTGTTCCGTCCATGGGATTTTCCAGGCAAGAGTACTGGAGACGCTACATTTCGCAATTTCAGAGAAAGAAAAATAGGAAACGGACCAGAGAGAGAGAGAAAAAAAGACCGCTAGTCTTTTCGGATTCTTTTTGATCTACAGAATAGCTTAAATAGTCCAAACGTATTTTTTTAAACAACTGCACACGTAAAA
Source organism: Bos indicus x Bos taurus (assembly GCF_003369695.1). NCBI lineage: Eukaryota > Metazoa > Chordata > Mammalia > Artiodactyla > Bovidae > Bos > Bos indicus x Bos taurus. The sequence continues at coordinate 22,438,936 of NC_040082.1, forward strand.
TTTAGAACTCTAGCCAAGAAAGAAGCGTTCGTAGCCGGGCTCCAGGAGAAAGCTCCCAATACCATCCGAGCGCAGAGCGCCCGCGGGGTTGCCGGCTCCGGGCCCGGGGCCCACCTGCTACTTGGCCTCGGAGCTCGCCAGGCCTCGGATGCTCGGAGCCTGCGACACCCTCTCTACCTTTATCCCAGACTCCAGATTTGCATTGCCCTCCTCCCCCCACCCCATCCCCTAAAAATTTCCTACGTGAAACTGATGGGTCGCTCGGATTCCCAGCCGGGCGGCGGCAGGGCGCGCGGTTGCTGGAGAGGGGCGGGTCGTCCTGCGTTGAAACCCCTCCATCCCCACCAGCGACCCTGGGAGGACCAGCAGTGGTTTGGTGGCCACTCGCTGGCCAAGTTCTCAGAGGTTCTAGGGGCCGATGATCCAAGTCCATTCTTTCCAAAATCTTAGGGCGGGGAAAGATCCACGACCGGAATCGTTCTGAGAGGAGGGCGACCCTTTTGACAGCAGCTACCAAGCCGCTAGGATCTTGCAAACTGGGATATCAGCCCTGCCGCTCCTACCCGGGTGGCGAAGGGGTCAGGGCGACGCCGAGCCCCCGAAGCTCGCTGTTTGGCCTCTCCAAGACAAGCCTGAGTGAGGCTGTTTCTCATCCGCGCCCACTTAGAAGTTGGCTGAGGAAGGCTCCTGTGAGCGCTCCCCGCAAAGGTGAATCTGGCATTCTGGGACCTGAGGCGGGGTCCCTAGGGGCCTGGTGGGCGCAGATGGCGCCCTTGGGTACAGTGAGGAGAGCGCTCCCTTGGCTTCTAATGGCAGGGGCGAAAGGGCTGCTACGCGGCCAAAGGTAAGTCCCCAAATTGACAAGGGCCCAAGTCGGGCTGGACTCCGTTTTGTTCAGCTAGGCATAGCTCCCCGACTTTGGCCTCAGGTGTGCGAACGCCGGGCCCGCCCGCAGCAGCGCCTGCTCTGTGCGCCCCACGTGGTGCTGAGAGTGACTCGCGCCGCTTCCGGGGTGCACACAGGTTAAGCGCCTGGGGGCAGGAACGCGAGTCTGTCCTTGCTTGGGGCTCTCCGAGTTTTTATTTCTCTTTGATTCCCCAGCTGCTGGGTTTTTCTTACCCCGGAGTTACAGAGAACTCCTGCGGCGAGGTGGCGTGGAGGTCGAGGCCAACGCCCACGGCCAGAAGCGCCTTTGCTATGAGGGTCACGTCTGGGCGTTTAAAAGTTGGAGCCTGGTTGTGTTTCCCGGTTACTTGACTGAAGAGATCATTTCTTAAACTACGACAGTTCGCTTTTCTGTATTAAAATCTATTATTTTATTGCTGCATTTTTGTTTTAAGATAGGTTTTATGTTGGCGACTTAAAATGCTTCTTATTTCACTTAACAGTTCTCGAGCCTTCCTCTCGGGTCCGCAATGAAATCTTCGGCCCTCACGGGTTCCCTTTCACTACGCATTTCTTCCCCTGTTGGGGCTCAGCACCCCTCCCCCGCCGCATCCCCCAGCACTGCGATTTGGCAGCCTTGCGCAGAGGGGAGCTACTGCTGCACCCTGGGTCTGACATCCGACTCTGGACGGTCCCACTCACTGGGACAAATTCACGGGGGACCCTCAACACCTCTGGCCGAGAAAGGAGGGGGTGGTAACTCCCGCCCCTGGAGGAGCTGAGCTAGCCCCCTTCCTGTGGTCCGAGGCCCCTCGGAGAGCCGGCCCCAACACTGCGGGGAGAGGCCTTGCTCTTCCCGCGGCCTCGGGACCCGGTGACTTACTTCCAGGACCTTTCCGAAGGCTCAAAGGGGAGAAGGGGAAAGTTCGGAGAAATCATTCTACCCTCCTCCACCCGCCCAGCCCCCAGTGCTGCTCTTCCTTCGCCCATTGTCCAAGAGTGACAATCTCTCTGGCCCCGCCGTCCCTCCCTAGGACTGCTGTCCCCGGACGGGGGGCCGAGACGCGCTTGCTGCGGTCCGTGCGGGTGCCCCCGGACCACTGCGCTCCAGGCGCAAAGCCTCAATCCCGGGCAGTGTGAAACCGGCCCCAAGCGGATTGTGATCAGGGTTTGGGAAGAGGCAATGCCTCGGGTGCCCCATCTCTGTCTCCCAGTCCTTAACGACAGATTGGGGTACCCGATGGAAAGCCTGGCACAAAGGGAGGGAGGACCCCGCGAACTGCCGGAGGCTACCCGCCGGGGAGGGGGTCATCTCCAAGTCCCTGCTCCGAGCAGCTCGCAATTCTGGCTTCGGCCCTTGGGGGAAGAGTGCCTCGGGGAGGGGTGTCGGGGGCGTGGGGTGGGGAGAGAGCAACGAGACTAAAAATATCCTCAAAAGCCTTCAGGGCAGGACCCGGCAGGAAGGGCCAGGGCAGCATGGTGGTCCGCGAGGTGAACTCAGACACTGCCAGACGGCGGGACCCTGAGCTCCGTATTTTCTTGGGACCTCTCCAGCTTCTCTGTCCTGCTGCGGTGTGCGCGGAAAGGGGAAAGAGAAAATTCAGAATTCTACTTATTCAGAAAAAGGGACATTGGGTCTGAATAACTGTGGCCTATGGTTTGCTTTTGACGCACGCAGTGCGCGGACGATCTTTTCCAAAACAACTTCTGCATTTGTTTCGTGACTGATAAAATAAATGAAGGGGGTGGGAAGGTAAGAGGTCGTTTTATCCTCCTGGTCGTTTTCTTTATTTTTATTATGTGAAAAGGCTCTGGTGTGTTAACTGTTATTCGTTTTTTTGTGTGTGGTGGTGTCTTACTTGCCTGAAGGGTGTGAACTCAGAGGCCTATGGGCTGTTCAACAAATCATTTGTTCTCTTGCTTTCCTCTTGTTGAAACAACTAAGCGTCTTCTTTATTTTTATTCTTAAACGCAGGAATAGGTCATAGGAGGACTGATGAACTTTGTTTACAGAAGCACATTCGACTCCTTTCCCTGCCTGGCTGAAGACCCTCGAATCTTTGAAACCCTTGCTTTCCTCTAGGTTAAGGAACCAAAGTTCTCAAACCTCTTCTGTAGGCTCTCCCTCCCCCGCCGAAAAGGATGGCAAATAAATCTGTGTGTGTGTGTGTGTGTGTGTGTGTGTGTGTGTGTGTGTGTGTGTGTGTGTACGCGCGCGCGCGCGCGTCTTAAACCGCACTGGGTTTCGATTTCAGATACATCAGAAGAGCTAAGACCCTCGCTCGCTCAACATCACTAGCGGAGGGCCTTTTCTCCCTTAATTTGGGGACTAATGTCCCTCCTAGTCTCTGGGTTCCGAGGAGGGACCCGGCATCCGCGCGGGCTGAAGTTTTCTCTGCCACCCAGTCCCGCAAGCGGACTCTCCCGAGCTGCATATCCCGCCGTGTCCACTAGAGGTCACTGGCCCCTCGCGGCTCGCCGCGCGGCCCGCCGCCTCCTGCTCCTGGAGCTCAAATTAGCCGCGCGTTAATTAACACCCGAGTCCATCAAGGCGCGTTCCTCCGTACAGTACTCCGGCAGGGCTTATATAGGCAATCCAAACCCAGCCCAAGCAAACCTCCCCAAACCCAACACTTGCAGCATGTCCAAAATGGGAGACAGGCGCCTGAGTAACCCGGGCCAAGGTATAGTGCCGTCACGCTTTAACTTTTGTTCGGTGGGGCTTTGCTAAAATTTGCTATGAGGATAACGTTCTCCGCGAGCGCAGGTTCGGCGGGGCCGGCTCTGCGCGCCAGCTTTTGCAGGCTGGGCCGCGCGCCTTCTGGCGCCTCCAGCACACAGAGCCTCCGGGCGGATTTCTCCAACTCGGTAACCACCGGAGAGAGGGGCCCAGGTCTACACCATCTTAGGTGCACACGAATGTAAAGTAATATTTTTTAGGGTGTAGAGTACCCCCACAAATGTCCAGATGTCTTGGAAATTGGTAGAGGAAAGAAACAGAAACGGGAGTGGGGATGGGGGCGGGGGGGTGCGTTGAGAAAGACCCAAGGAAATCGATCTTGGTGATTTTAACTCGAGAGGAAGGGGGAGCCGGCAGACGTCCAGGGAAAGTCCCTGCTTCTTGCTGAGTGAGCGTGGTTTTGTTTTTGTTTTTGTTTTTTTGTTGTTCAAAAAAGACCCACATGGAGCTTGGGGTCTAGCTTTACCCCCAACCCAACCAAATCCCCCAAAGCATTTTTTCACTATGGGCTGGGGAGACTGAGTCACGTCTCCAGGGCCTCAACTAAATCCCTAAGAACTGCATGAAAGAAAGCCCGGATTTATTCCAATAGTACTGTCCAAGTTCTTGATATTTGTAAACCGCCACACAAATTCCTTTGACACGGTGTCCTAGCGGGTGGAAGGGCCCACCAGGGGAGCTTGTCATTCTTTTGTAGAAAACTCTAGGAAACATTAACACGGGTTCTGACGGACGAGTTTTCACGTTTTGTGGTCTTTCGCCTTAGCCGGGAAGCAGCAGGTTTGAGGAGGAGGACTGTGGATATCCAGGCAGTTTGAGGACTGATCTTTCCTCACGGAGGCATTGGTGCAGACCCCAAAGATCTGGACATGCCAGTCTCTGGGAAAGCAGGATTCAATGCTTTAACCACCGTTTGCTCAAACTGCTCATTTGTAGACAAGAGATACCTGACGCGTCCTCACTGCGGGATAGGGTTTCTCTAGGGTTGGTTTAAGGATGGCCGATTAATGAAACCCCTGTCCGCCTTAAGGGAAAAGTGCATCCTTTCAGGCCCCGCCGTGAGGACCCCCCAAGATGGGCAACAATAGTACCCAGGAGCGGGGCGCGGGCCGCCCGTGAGGGCCCCGCAGCAGGTGAGTAGCTCGCCTCTAATGAGGCCAGAGGAGGCGCCCCAGGGAACCCACCCCAGCCTGGAGCAGTAAGGGGCATAAGATGTCCCCTGAGGACACTGGATCCTCAAAACCGCAGCTTTGATCCCCCCTCTCCGCGTCCGGAATGTACTAGGGAGCCACCCTTGGAGCCTCCCTTCCAGGATCCAGCCCCTACCTATCCCCCAGACTGAGGCGCCGCCCCTCCAGCCCGAAATTCGTTCCTTTTCCCCTTGGTCTCCTGTCCCGGCGCAGCCGAGCCCACGTTCCAGGCCCGAGACGCCGCCGGTACCGGGTTCAGCGCCAGCATCCGCACAGGTGTCCCGCTGAGCTGGCGTTATGTAATGGATCGGGCAGCCGGGATGCCAACCGAACGCAATTAACAAGGGTGGGGTTTTCTCTTCCCTTTTTCTGTTTACGTCTGGTATCAGGTGTCCTTGATCTGCGGCAGCAGGTGTTTTTTTCAGGAAAAGACCGAAAGGAATGGCCTTCCGGGTCCAGGCGCTGCGGGAGAGGGGCCCGGGGCAGGCCTGGGTGGAGGGGGGCGCTGGGACGAGACTCCAGCACCCTCTTCCCCAGCCGCTCACCTGACATCGCCCGCCGCAGCCTCGGGGGGGGGCCTGTAGTCCAGGCGCAAGAGGCGTGGAGCTGGTTGCTCCCGCTGTCTCTCTGGCTAAAGTCCCTCTGGGAGAAACTGTGGGGTTCTACCCTCTTCGACTTTTATTAGCCTGCCAATCCTGCGAGTGTGGCTGAGTGTGTATTAGGATGCAGAAGCAGAGGAGTCTAGGTAAAATACCTTCTCAGGCGACACGGAGCTCCGCCTTCATCTGGGTAGCTTTGCCTGAGATCGACTGCGGGCACAGGTCTCTAAAAGTCATCCGAAAAGAGCCAGTTCGCGACCTTTCCTAAGATGCAAGACCATGGGACGCTTTCTCAGACTTAAAATAAACAAACAAACAAACATATTATCAATTCTGGTAAGCTGTGGAGGGAATTTAATACAGTCAGCCTCCACTTTATTAGACAGAAATGAAAGAAAATTTACGAATGGTAAATTTGAGCTCCCTCCCCAATTCTTCAGTTTACTTGTGGATAGCATAATAGTTGCCTTTATGGAAGTCAATCCTAAGAGCTGGTTTGAACCCTTAGAGACCTAAGGAAGGGTTTGAGACATAAAAAGCCAAATGCTCAGTTTGGGGGAGTAGGCTTAGTTTTAGATGATAAAATAGGGAGTAATGTTTAAGTGACCAACTCTAAGGCTAAATTTGAATCTGTGCGTTTAGTCCTGACAGGACTAATTCATATCATTAAAGGTGGTGTGTGTGTGTGTGTGTGTGTGTGTGTGTGTGGGTGGGTGTGTGTGTGTGTTAGTCTCTCAGTCGTGTCTGACCCTTTGCAACCCCATAGACTGTAGCCAGGCTCCTCCGTCCATGGAATTCTCCAGGCAAGAGTACTGGAAGTTAGCCACTCCCTTATCCAGGAGATCTTCCTGACTCAGGGATCAAACCTGGGTTTCCCGCATTGCAGGCATATTCTTTTCCCATCTGAGTCACCAGGGAAGCCCTGGTGATATGAAGGTTAAAAGCAAAGCCTTGGAAAATTATGACAATAACTGTGAAGACAGTGGCCAGAGGCTGGGTGTCCAAGTGGTTATCTACAGATTTGGGCATGTATCCCAACTCTTTTAATTTTGAGTTCAGCCAGAAACTCACATTCATAAAGACCTTAGTTGCAACTACAGAAATGAAAACAGGTCTTTTTTTGGAGTAGCTCCCATTTATTAGCTAAAGCTACCAGGTAAATCTGACAGCCCCTTGACACTGGTATTTACATGACCTCCAAAGTGCCCCTGTGTCTCTGTGTTGTAAATTGGAGCACAACCCCAGCAATGACTACCTATAAATGAGATTTTAGATAATCTTTGTAAAAGATAAGCAGAGAGAAGAGTAATACCTGTAGGGGGATTTTTAAAAACAGAGTTTAAACTAGCCCCATTTGAACATTATGTTCAAAACCATTTAGTAGTGAATTCTTGCTTTCCGTGATGCTGTGAAAGCCATTGATTGTTATCACAGGAGCTCTCAGCAAAAAGAATCAGGATGCAGCACCCCCACTCCCCCCCTTTTTAAAGCACAAGAGTTTCTTCATGAATCCCATTTGCTGGATATCATCTGCCAGCTGAAGATCCTGTTGTGATCTGGGTAGGGACCAGCCCTGACATGCAGCCGTCCCTGTCTGCTTCTGGGCGGAACTTGGAGATAAAACTATGTTCTCAAGCCAAGAATACAAAAATGATTTTGCCTAGAATCAGGTTGTATTTTCAAGTTACCTTTCCTATCTAATCGTGCGGTGCTTAAAAGACTGATAAACTCAGTGAAGTCACCTCACTACCAAACCAGTTTCAGATTTGGGGTTTTTCTTGAGTCCTCAAAAAGGATCCCAAATCTTCAATAGGGGCAGGCCAGACATTGCTGGGACTACTGGGTGTCTAATTCAAACCTTCACGGGCATTTTACTAGCAAGAAAGAGGAAATCTCTGAGGTGGTACATGATGAAAAAGAAAAGGAGTGTAATTTATGAAGTTCGCTGTTTGAAATATAAAAAGGTTTTGCAAACTGATAAACTCTATTTAAACCCTAAGTTTCTTTTTTCCTCTTTTACTTAGATAAGCAATTACTTTCTTTCACATGAATTGTTCTGCACCTCAAAGCTGTACACCTTGTCGAGGCCCACCCCCTTTCCAGAGAACTCAATCTTGAGGTCTCATTAGAAGCAAACTCTGGCTAATAATTTCAGAGAAAGAGGCAAAATGGTATTTAATAAGCAGAGCAGTTTAATTATTAAGCAATTGTTTAATAATAATAATAATAAGAGTTCTAGCTCCACCATGCCATTGTACTATAGCCTGGACCTTTGCTTTTACACAAATACTCATTTCTAAACGGGTAGCGGTCCACGGAGATTGCGCTCATTCTCGGAAACCCAGCCCCAAACTGCGCGGGTGCGCAAGGGCCGAGATACCGTTGTGCGCCGAGTGCGCGCTCCTGGCCAGCGACCCGCGGGTGCAGGCTGGGAACGAGGCTCCATGTTACCTACTTCCCCTCCTATCGGCGCTCTCTGAAAGAATTTTTAAAACTGCATTTCGGATTGGTAAAATATGCTGCTTGTTTAATAGGCTGCACACCGGCTCGTTTTGATGATGGGAAATATTTTTGTTTGCCTACAACTAACAATTTTTAAAGAACAGCTTCGTTTGTTTCATTTTCCTGCACAAGTATGGTGGGCATAGCATTTTATAATCCTTATTCTGGAAGAAGATGTGGCAGGTCAATGGTCTCTAAAACATGCCAAATGTTCCAATAAGTTAATGTTCAGCAATTTTTTATAAAGGCCACAGGATGAGTCTATATAACTCTACAGCAATAATCATCCCCTAACCAAATATACAATGCATTGTTCACCAAACCATCCCAGTGGTTTCGCTGGACTGGGAGAAGGAGGATGGTTACCGTGACATCATTGCTATTATTTAAATTAAACAGCGAGGGGAGACTATAATTGTTAATAAAAGCCATCTCCACGCCCCTCATGGTTTCCCCTCCCCCTCTAGCATTTTATGACGTGTCATCCACGATAAATGTAAGCAGAATTATGTCGATCCGAGTAGCCTACTCTATAACTCTAATGTTGCATCTACAGGTTAGCAAGGAAATGTGGAGGAAAATTGCCATATTAAGGAGTAGTTGTTTGAGAAAACATACGTATTTATGAGTTTAGGGTGTTGGTGTTCAGTTTTTCTCTTTATAAATGTGTATATATGTATGTGTGTATATGTGTGTACAGAGTTCTGCAAACGCTTGTGCGCACCCTCTGTAGTATACCTACCCATGTTTGCACATTGAAAGCGGCCGAGTAATCGTTCCGTGGGGCTGGCTTAATGCAGTTAACAGAGAACTAATGTGTCGTCTATGTCGAAAAGCATGCTCCTATTTTTTTAATCCTGTCACGTAATGAACTGGTTTTGTACCAGTCTAAAGCTTCCACCTTTATCCATCATGGATGCTCTTGTCAACACACACACACACACACACACACACACACACACACAAAACATTTCAACCACTTGGTTCCTGACCATTGCTAAAATGACCCCCTTCTTTCTCTGCAACTATTCTTTATTTTTTTAAAGCCTATTTTCGTATTTAATAGTACTGATTATAAACAATCCTAGTTGTATAGAAACTCAGTTGAAATGATCCAGTGAGCTCCTGCCTTGGTCCTTGACGCAGACTGTCATCTCAAGTACTGGATGTGACCGGACTAGGTCGCCGGGCTCTAAGCTGCAGGAGACCGAAGCTACTTTTTCGTGCCCGGATGTCACCTTCTTTCTAGCCTGGAGCTTGCGCTCTGCGCACACACACGCGCGCGCGCACACACACACACACACACACACACACATACACCTCCTTCATAACTGGCTCAGGAGGTACCCCAAATGTGAACAGAGCCGCGGGGCTGACTGAGGCTGAGCGAGCCTGGGCGGTGCGGCAGCCGCCGGGACGAGCGCGCCCGGCCCAGGGGCTCTGGTTAAGGTGGGCGCCGGAGGCTAAGGACGCACGGGGGGCTCCGCGAGCTTTTAGTTCTGGTCTGAGACGCGGGCGAGGGTGGCCAGGAGCCCAGGAAGGAAATCTAAGTTGCGTGGAGCGTTGGAGCCCTTAGACAGCCACCCCGGTCCGGGCGGAGGACCGCTGGAGCGTGCAGCGGCCTCCGGCGCTCGCTCGGGCGGGGTGGAAGCCTGAGAAGGGGGTCCCGCGGCGCTTTTGTACTGCCCCGCCTAAAGCCGGCCGCGATCTGACGTACCGGCTCCCCCAGGACGCTGGGGGCGTCGCACTGCAGCTGGGTGGGGAGCAATTTATTCCTCGCCGTCCCATCCCAGCCCATCTTCGGTTACTCCACCCAACCCGTCCCCTCCCTCCTCCCCCTCTACCTACGCCTTCACTACCTCCGATTCCCCACCCCCTCTCCATCCTCCATCCATCCCCCTTCGACTTCAGTCTCCCCCTCTCTCCCCTCCCTCCCGCCTCCCTTCCCTCTCCCCTCCCTCTCCTCTCTGAATAAGCAAGCTTTTGCCTCTAAAAGTCACAAGTAATCCTTGTGTGTGACAGAGGAGAGAGAGGAGAGAGGGAGAGGCGAGCTTTCGGAGAGGAGCAGCAGGCAGGAGGAGGATCTGGCATAGCGGCTGGGAGAGGAAACTTGACGCTTCGGGGCCAGCATTTGCCAGGGCCTTACTCGAGGTGAGTACTCGGGGGACGGCGGAGTTCGATTCCTGGCGGGGTCCAGCCTCCGCCCATTGCCCAGGCCCGGGAGATGGGCTCCGTGACCTGGGGCTACTTGAAGGGGGATACAAATGGGGGTGGGGGCGAGCAGGCGAGCAGGGTGAGGTGTGGCGGGCAGGGATCCGAGCAGAGGGCCGGGGTCAAAAGGGTGCTGTGCGCCTGGGAAGGCTGGACTCCCAGCTCCAGCCCCGAGGCCCCCTGTGCGTCCGGCCAGGGTTCCAAGCGAGGGTGGCGGGGGATGTGGGGGGAGATTGAGGGGGTGTTCCCGCTACCCGACTCCCCTCCCTATCTGAGCGTCCTCACGGCTCCCCTCTCTCCCACACCCGCATGCAAAGCAGCCCCCGCTCAGTCATGAAGTGAACATTTGCGCCTCGCTCAAACCTGGAAAGGGAAAGTTTGGCGAGGCGGAGGCTGCGCAGCCCTGTGGTTGCCTGGAACCCAAGCTGGGACCCCAAGACTTGCACAGGAAATCGACAGATTTCCTTTTTTCTTTAAAAAAAAAAAATTACCTTTAAAGAAAAATTGTATGTATTCAAAAAGATTATTGGATTACTATGTCTGATCAGCTGCTGATGACCTACCAATAAGCGTTTTAAATACACACGCACATTTGCGCGCGCGGGCGCGCGCGCTCACACACACACACACCACACCAAGGGCTATGTGCAGTAGGAAAGGCCGTCGTAAGTAACCAAGAATTCAGAGGAAGTCGCAGGGGCTTTAAAATGTATAAAGGCTGCGTTCATGTCCTCCACGGGTACAGAGAACAGAGGGAGGGGGCGGAGGGAGCGCGCGTTGGCTCGGCGTTTTCTCTGTGCCTGTGTGTTTCGTGTGTTGTCAGCTGGCTCTGGTTTCTAAGCGCTGAACGCTGCCAGGGGCGGGGGCCGGCATCCACCATCCACCTCGGCACCCTAGTGGCGAAACAGGACTCATTTGTTTGGTGCAGAGCGGTGACGACCTAGAAGAGACTGAAGTGTGGTTAGGTCGGCCCCCTGCCATCCATTACACCTGCGGCAGATGGCTCAAGTGGTAGAATGGTTTGTTTTCGGGGATGGAGAACAGAGGTGGTGGGGAGGCTAGAGCCTCGCCCCACTCCAAGGAAGCACCATAAAGAACCAAAGACACGAAAGAAGCCATATTGTACCATCGAAAGAAATACTGTTCCGCAGTCTCTGAGTGAACCGGGACATGTTAGTGACCTGGGTGCCTGACTCCAATTGATGATATGGCAGAATTTTAGGATCAGTATTTTTTCCAATGAATTTTTGACGAAGTCCCTACTCCTCCCTCCTACACACACACACACACACACACACACTCCTGTCTCTAACCAGATGCACACAGGTGTCCTTGGAGCTCTACTCCCTGAAGCCAAACGTCATTGAGCCCCTGCGGGTTTCACGGAAGCTGAAAGGGAGGCTACTCCAGGAGCTGGGACCCGCTCACCTCTCTCCAAGTGATTTATGCCACCAGCCTGCCTGCTACCACACACACCCCACCCCAGATAACCATGTAGCAGGATTTCAAATGTTTCCATCTCATTTTACACGCAATGATGTGCCTTTCTGACCAATAATCCCATCCTGGCATCCCTTCCTTCCTTCTTGCTTCTCAACAAGCAGGAAAGGAAGCACACACACACACACACACACACACACACACACACCCTCCAAAGTGAGCCCAGAGGGAGGGCATGTGTGACAAAGGGACAAGACACAGTCTAAAGACAATTTGGCCTGTCTTCATTCCTTAATTTACTTGCTAATTTAAGGAGAGGTATATTAAGGAAGACCTGAACAGAATGAGAAGCCTTGTCTCTACCTTTACTTCACACACACACACTGTAACAATCCATTGTAACATTCATGGATATCCATGGCTTATATATTTTTATGTATACCCATCATATATGTAATGCTATGGTAATGCCACATGTAATATCATAATATGCATACATCCATATTTCTTGTGAATAAGAAACAATTTCACTGGCCTAATTTTCTGTTCAAAATAAACAGTCCTTTAAATAGGATTTAACAAGCTTATGCTTCAGGGGTGATTAGGTGTATAGCAAATTCTACTATTTTGACACTTAAATTCTATTTTTCTATTTTCATAAATCAACACTATTTAGAGCTAATGAAACCAAAGAATATCAGACAACAATAAGAAGCCATTCTAGATCAGATTTTCAAGTCATAAATAAAGCTACATTCTAGAAACAATGTTTCTTAAGAAAGGAAAATTTTTCAATCCCTCCATTTTTCAAGGTGCTTTCAGTATCCAAAGATACCTCTGAACTCGGTTTGATTCACAGTTGCTTGTTGTGTGCCTAGTGTAATTTAATTTTTCTGTAAGCATCTTCTGTTCTATGAAGATTTCCATTGTGCCAGGAAAAAGTTGACTTTGATATGCAGTGGGGTAGAGGATTCATTGACAGAGATCCCATTAGAATATAGCTCTGTTTTATTCATTGTTAGTAATATGGGTTTGTTTGTACATCATACATACTGCTAAGGGCCTGCTCTGGGATGTGAATTCATACCTTATCAGAACACGTTCAGATACACTTGAAGAAAAATTTTTAAAAAAGAAAAATATTTGCAAAACTAAGTTGAAGAACAGCCCCCATGAATATTTTAGATTTTTTTTTTTAAAGCAGAAATCTTGATCTAAAACTCTTGACTATAGGGGCCCTAAGGGATTCCAATTTTATTTAAACAAAACAGAATGATCAAAACTTTTATAACTGTAGAGAATGCAGACAAAAATTTAGCCCTAACAAGACCGTCCTTCCCTTTTCCTCAAAACACTTCACACCCTATTTTCAACTAGCATCTAAAGCTAAGGAAAAGAACTTCCGAGATGAACTCAAACTTTAAATGAAGAGCCGTTTAAAAAAAATTTTTTTTTGGAATTTTAAATGACTAGTATGTTAAATGGAAAAAATCTCAAGGATTCAAATCAGTTCAAAAGACCAATCTTTCTAGGAGAAAGAATATATTTTATTGTTTAAGGAAGTTAACACCTGAATCACTCTCAGGCCCAGGTGAGCCTCAGAGCTCAAACGGGAAACGGAGGTATCTGGGGAACAAGAAGAGCCTGAGATAGCCACTTCCTCCACACAGTGTAGAACCACCTACATCTTTACAGAGGAAATAGCTGTTACCTTGAGCAGAAAAAGCACTAAGGAGAAAAAGGCAATCTGGAATACCCGATCTGGTTTCTTTTCACCCTCGTCCTTGGCTAGGTTTTCCTCGGGCCTCGCCTTTCCTTGGCACCCTCTCCCACCTTTCCCTACCGAAGCTAGCATTCGCTTGGAAGCATTCCCATTCCCATTTAGCAGGATGTATCTATCTAACATCTGCCCGGAGGTCTTGAAAATATCCCCGCCACCCCCCAATTTGCCTTTACTTCCGGTGTAATTAAGATGATCATTCGTGAAGAAAAGCTACCAAATCTCCATCGCCGGCAGCGGTGAGGATGCGCCGGAGGGGGGCCCCCAAGCTGGCGAGCAGGCAGGCTGGCTCGGCCCGGGCCGCCTGCCTGAAGCCACCGCTGCGTGTGTTCGTTTCCTTGACGCGTACGTTTCCCTTCTTAATGGAGGCTAATGAATGGTCTCTGGTTCCTAATTGCAAAGATAACCATCTTGAGTCAGCACTGAAACCCGGGCGGTGGAGAAGAGGCCTTGGGTCATGAACCCCAGGAGAGGTCAGGGCTCCAAGCCTCGCCTGGATGTCTCCTAAAACCGGGAGACAGTGGCCAACTGTGTCTGCGGGTTACCCCGGGTTCCCTAGAAGAAAGACCCTCCGACTGAAGGGCGCGTGTGCCCTCGCGAGGGTGCAGGCCCATCCTGCGCCCCTCACCCCTTAGGATTCTCTAGAAGCGGAGGCTTTGCTTTCCCCGGGGAACAGGCGAGGCCTCGAGGGCGGGGCCGAGCCTGGGGCGCGGATGCCTTCGGCCTCCGGAGTCCAAGCCATCGGGTACCCGCCGCCCAGGGTCGCCCCGACGGCCCCGACGCGGTGCCCGTGCGGCCAGTAGGTGTCGCTGTCCCCCTGCTGGCCGGAGCCGGGAGCCCCGCACTGGACCCCCGAGCCACTCCGCCTTCCGCGCCGGGCGGGTTCACAGACCCACCGGCGCTCCCGAGAGAGGGCCGCTGCGCCCCCGCTCCCGGGGACCTTCCGCTCGCTCACCTGGCCACGACCGCAGAGACACCGGCCGGCCTCAGGGAGCGCCTTCGGGGGAGAGAAAGAAGAGAGGGCTCCGATGGGGGCGAAACGCGAGGCCCCGACGGAAGCGGCTCGAAGCCACCAGCTCTCCCTCCTTTCTCTTCTTTCCACGTGCACTGGGACCGCGCTGGTGAAAATCCCAGGCCGGGCTTTCAGCTGGGTCTCCCCACTGGCTTTAAAAATAAACAAGAGGCTTGAAATCCCAGCTTCGTGGGAACCAGCCACAGAAAGAGTGGATTGGTTTCCATTTATCGCCTTAAAAAGAAAAAAGAAAGAAACCTGGGCCTGGCCACATGCGTGAGCTCCCTACCTATACCCATCTGTAACTAACGCACGTCTGTACGCTGAAATGCGGGGTAACCGCGACCGCCCCCCCTCCCCCGCCCCAGGAAGAAGTCAGTATTTGGAGGTGCTCGTCTTCTCCGAAAGCATTGCTTGCCAAGTATTATTCCCCTTCGGAAACCTAGCAGTTAGCAGGTCTTTGGAATCTATATTGAAATTCTAAGTGTTGAGAATTCTGCGCCCTTCCTCGGCATTCTGCGGCTCCTTGCCTTCGGCCTCCGTGTGCCGCGTGAGAGATTATTAATCAGAAGCGTTTGTGTGTGTGTGTGTGTGTGTGTGTGTGTGTGTGTGTGTGTCTCAAAAGGGAGGGGGGGTTGGCTTCCGAATACCGAGAGGGATATTTACAATGGGTACATCCTCTAGGTGACTGGAGATTTTATTATGATTATGATTATTTTGTACTGGGAAATCACTGCTCTGATTTGAAGATAGGAAGGAGGGAAACCGTATTGAAAACGCTACGTTCGGAATGTCAAGTTATTGAAAGAATTAGTATGCAAAAATAGAACTGGCTATGTATTTAAACCAATGTTTAAAATCATATCCTCAGTTAAGATGTGGGGATATATTGCAGTAAAAATTTTAAAAGACCCACACTTTATCTACATTTTAAAATTTATTTTGGTAAACGCAATCGATTCGTGTAGAAGAAAAAACGTAACAATCAAATGCCAAAGAGAAAGAAAGAAAAATTCTCAAAGTCCAAAACATTTCGGAAAACATCTTGTTCCTGCCTCTGGGCCTCGTCCTCGCCACCTCAGAAGACAAGGCTGGGCAAGTGTCTGAGTCTTCAAAGCAAGCCTTAAAATTTTAATGTGAGGTGGCCAACATCATCTTTAAATGTCATGCCTTGTGCTGTGTTTCACCAAATTGGCTCCTTTCGTTAAATCCTATATCTGTTATACAATTCTAAATAATTATTTCTGATTGAGATGGTAAATTAATCATTCGATGACGTGGGAGGGGGAGACACGTGTCTAATTGGAGGTTGCGAAGTTCAGTGAGGTGGTATTTTTAGCTCGGAAAGTCCAAATTCGGATATTTGGGCCTCTCTTCCCCTCCCATCGTTTCCCCACTCCCTCCCCATTTTACTCCCTCTTTCACTCAACCCTTTGAGCTCTCCCCCCCTCCCCGCCTTTTCTCAGCTCCTGTCTCTCGCCCCTTCCCCCTAACGCCTCTCTTTCCTCTCCCTTCTCCACTTCCCCTCCACCCCCCCCCCCCGACATTTTTCCGCATGTATCTCTGTCTCCCCCCTCCCTTATTTATTGTCTGATCCTATCAGCCAAGTTAACAGGAAAGTAGCAAGTGGGAGGCCCAACACCCTCCCTCCCGCGCGCCCGGGGCACTTTGGGGAGGTGTCAGCCGCTGACAGGTTACCGGCCGGACTGTTGGCCCTCGGCGCTGGGCACGCTGCCCGCGGCAGAGTAGGGGTCTGTGCGGGTTGCGGGGCTTATTCAAATACCGCCCGCTGCTGCTGTGATTCGCAGGACTCGGCCTCCATATGGTAATACGGGGCGGGCGGGGGGGGGCGGGGAGGAGAGGAGGCGCAGAGAGGAGGGGAGGATGGGGGTGAGGGCGGGGTGGGAGGGGGCTCCGGCACCGTGCGCTCCGCTGCCGGGCTGGGACAGAGCACCCGGACCCGCGGTGGCAGCGGCAGCGGCAGCGGCGCGACCCACCCTCCACCACGACATCCACCGAACCAGCGAGCCACCAAGCCGCCGGCCCCTGGGGTAAGCCACAGCGCGCTCACAGCAGTGACGATGACGGTTCAGAGGCTTCAGGTTCCTACCATGCGCCAATAAGGGAGATTAGAAGCAGAAAAGGAGATTACGGAGAGATCAGAGATAAGAGGTGTACCTCTCTGTGTCCCTTGTCACACAGCGCGAGCGCGCGCGCGCGCGCACACACACACGCGCACGTCTGTACACAGATGCATGCACAGACATCCCTACATGCACACATTCCTTGCTACCACCATCTAAATATATGCACCGCCACTGTATGCTCTGCGATGTGGCTGATACGTTTGTCCTGATCCCTGCATAAAGGCGGGCAGGTATGTGCCAGAGTCCAGGTAGGAACAAACCGCCGCGCACGATTGAATTGCAGCCAAACTCGAAGAGACACTTAACCTTCGGAATTGTTTCACTCAGCCTGGTGCCCCTCACCCCTCCCCCAAGAAACTGGCAATTCTGCAACCAGTTGTGGAATACCTGCAATTATTCATAAAATGTGTTGAAAATGTACTTTAGGAAACGGTAATCTTGCTACAAATGGCAAAGCAAGGAGAAACCTAAAGGATTAGTGCATCTCCGTTTTTAAATGTTTTACGTGTAGCCATCTGACCACTTTTTATTGGGTGACATATCATATGAGCACTTTGGTATAGGCTTGGAAAAACTACAGCCAGGGGTAAGGCTGGAAATACCTTAAGAATTAAGGGTGCTAAAAATGGACGCTGGATAGTCTAACATGAAAGATGGCATAGAGCTGTATGTTTAAAATGGGTGGAAACACATATGAATATTTATACATGAAAGCCATTGGAGAGGGTAAGTCTTTACCCTGAGTATCTGTGCAGGTAAGTCATTCATAAGAAAACTAATTACCTGTGCATGTACTCGGACTTGTTTAATTGAATAAGCTGCATGTGTGCCTTTTGCTATTCTTTGTGGCTATGCAATTATGGATTCAGTCTTCTTAAAATGATAGCTTTGGGGAAAATTTTTAAGTGGACTTTATACAGATACATTTTTCAGAAGCCATTGTGCTGAATAGACATATTGCCAGAATGAAAAATCCAACCCTATAAATAAGATTTCCACTGCTTGAAATCTAACTCAAGGCCTGTATATTTTAGGACAAGTCAACTGGCTTAATATAGTAAACTGTTTTGTTTATTTGTTTTCATTCCAAAGTCAAGAACTAAGGATGTTTTTCGATCAAGGTAATATGCCTTGTTTCCATTCATATTAAGATAAAAATGAAACAGTAAATTCTGAATGAAGCAGAAAAGGTACAACATACAACATGGTTGAAAATGTCTTCCTTGCAGAAGGCTGTCGGTTGCTGTTTCTACACATTTTAAGAGTTTTTTTTTTTTGTAATAAATGCTAGAAAGCAATAGGGCGGTGAATGCTATACCTCTCAGTTAATCAGCACAAGAATTCTTTAGACATCTTTGGAGTTACTTTCTTTTATAGATACATTGTCTCAAATGCATTGGCCCAAACTGTTTTGCTAATATGAAGTTAATTAGACAATCCAACTTTGAGCCTTGAGCGATGGGCAGTACAGCCGATCAAGGGGATATGTCGGGGGGGTGGGGGTGGGGGGGGTGGGAAGGTGTCTTTTATGACCAAACCAGGAGGTTATGCAGCTGGCATTACATACATGACAGGTGTGCATATATGGAGCCTTAAATAAACAGAAGCAGGAAGGCAACTGTACATATCATCTAGCAAGAGAAAGCCGCAGACACTTGCCAAAAAATACATACAGACAGAAAGGGACAAGAGAGACAGAGAGACAGAAGATAACCAAAAAAGAAAAAAAAAGTGGGGGAGAGAATCAATAAAACGATAAACCTGAACTTTTCACGAATTAAAAAAATGCAAATATATCTTTACATATGCATCAGTATTAAAAATAATACACGCTGGAACCAACAGGAGCGGGAGGAGGAGGAGAGGTGGAGGAGAGGAGGAGGAGGAGGAGGAGGAGGAGGAAAGAATGGAGGCGCCGCGGAGCCCTGATTATGCATGGGCTGGAGCTGCCTCCTCTAACCTGTTCTTCTCCGAGCCGGGCAGCCGGCGGTCCTCAGCCGCCCACAGAACAGGAGCCGAAACAACCGTTCCCGAAGGCTACAGCGTTTATTTTTCTCTTTTGGGGGTTTTGGCGGTTGTTTCAGGGGCTCGCCAACTGGCCCCTTTAATTAAAAGCTTCAATAAAAGGCGATCGCGCCAGGAATGCACGGGCTCCTCTTCGCGCAGGATTTGCATATTTTTTTAATGCCCTAATTTCCTTGATGTATGTAAATGTAGCCGGACGTAGAGGGAGACAGGGAGCTGACGTCAATGGACGTGACCTCGCAGCTAAACCTTGAACGTGAAGCCGGGATGGGGGAAAACACGGAGCGGCGGCCGGCGGAGCCCGCTAGCACGGGGCGGCGGCCACGGCGGTGGCAGATCCAAGACCCGAGGGGGCCCGGGGAGCCCGCGTGTCGACCCCGGGGGAGGACGAACGGCCGCCTTCTTTCTCCGCAGCTCGGCTTCCAGCCTCGCCAGCCTTCAGGCCGCACCGCAGGCTCTGGTCCTACACCTCCAGCCCCACCAAACACACGTTCTCTTGCTTCCCCCAGAAAAACAGCACACCCCCCAAACAACAAACCCAAACCAACAGATAACAGACCAAATCAAATTCCCCAAGGCTTTTAGACCAATGTTTAGACAAAGAAGATTCTGACAATGGAACATTTTTTTTTTTGGCTTCTTTCCACAAGAAGAGGAGGGGGAGACCTCAGACAAGAGCAAATCACTCCTAAAACACGATAAACTACACGTGTTTCCAGTAGGGAGAGGTAAATCGCCCAGCCGACTGGTGGGGGCTTCTCGTTTCGATACCTGTTTACCTGTGCACTCATTAAGCATGTTGGCTTCATTAACAGCCTTGCCTGGAGCGTGCGTTTTATAATGTGATGGGAGTGTCGTGTGTGTGTGTGTGTGTGTGTGTGTGTGTGTGTTTTGGGGAGGTGCTTGGGCTGGTGAGCACCGAGGCAGGCGCTGTGAGCCAGAAGAGCGAGAGACCAGCGTCTCTCCACAGCCACCTCCGGGACTTATCTTCGGAGCCATCTAGGCCAGCGCTCCGGGGCTGGAGTTCGAGTGACGCCCATCTTAAGGGGGCGGGGTGGTGGTGTTGTGGCTCAGAGAAGGCTGTCTCGGTACGGCCAGGCCCTTACATTGTCTGGGGAGGAGGGAGCTTGAAGTGCGAGCGAGTCGGTGGCCGCAGGCCCGGGAGTAATCTTGCGGGATTTAGCCTGGTGGACTTTTCACTTGGAGCTCGGCGGCCTCCGCGAGGAGGGAGCGGCTCGCGGCTACGCGGCAGGGAGGCCTTCAGACTCCAGACTACGGCCTCGCGCGCCCGCGGGTGCGTGCCCGCGCTCCCAGTGGGGGGCAGCCGGCACCACCCGGCGCACATCCGCCCCCGCCTCCGCCCGCCGCCCTCTCCTAGGCCGCTAAGAAATGGTCCTCGGCCTCTGCGGGGGCTGGGGCGGTGCGGAGCCGGGGGCGGAGGGCCTGGGTTCCGGGCTGGCGAGGCCGGAGCGGCACCGGAGGCCGCGGAACCGGCTTCCTAGTCCGGCTCTGGGCCGCCGAGGCTGCCGTTTCTTCGTTCCACCTCTCGCAGCCCTAGCTTTGTTTTCTTGACATGCTCGTGGCCACCGGGCCCCACGCCGGCTATGGGAGCGTGTGCGTGTGCGCGGGGGCGGGCACGCGCGGCGGGCGGGGGCCCTCCCGCCAAGGACACGCATGGCTGTCTGTCCTCCGGCTGCACTTGGCGGGAAAGCTGGGGGCCGCCGGCTGGGCTACGCGCCCGCGGTTCTCATTACCTCCTCCCCGCTCCCCCTTGGGCCACATTTACATACGGGCCACTCGTCTGAATTTTTACAGCCCACCTCCCGCCCCCCTGTCGCACGCGCGCAGGCTCGGAACAGGCGCCCGCGCGCGCAGACCCCCGCGCTCAGCCTGCGGGCGGCCGGGGCGCGCGAACAGGCCCAGGGGTGCAAGCAGCCCTCGGTGAGACGGCTTCTTGCACCTCCCTGTCGCGCCTACACCCCTGACAGCATCCCGGCTCGCGTCTCAGGAAGCCCACCTTCCCTTCCAGGCTCCCACCCTTCTCTCCCTGCACACTCCTACCCACACCCTTCCACATCTCTCAGCCTCTTTCCCTGGAACACACACACACACTTTCTTCCCCCTCAAATAGCTAACCCCTATGGAGCGTCCCTGGTACCTTTTGAATAGCTTTGAAGTTTAAAGTATAAAAATCCTTATAATGTATTGCTGTCTTTAGCCAAACACATTTAAGAACCACAACAAAAAGAGGGGGAGGAGGAAAGAAGGGGGACTTGAACCAAAAGACCTTTCTTTAAAAAAAAAAAAAGTCTTCAAGTCAAAAGGTCATTCTCCAAGTTTGTAAATAAAATTGCAAAGGAGTCCTTAGAAAGGAGAGGAAAGAAGGAAAGAAGATAGAAAAGATCTACAAGTTACGTAAAAATGGTGCATTGGAAAAACAAAACAGGGCTATCCTGTTTTAGAAGCTTCTAAAAGAAATAAAGAAGGGGAAAAAAACTGGAGAAAAAAAAAGAGAGAAGGAAATAAAAGGTAGGAAAGGCAAAAGAAGTTTCCAAAGAAATGTGTGCTTTGCTTCCTACAATAGGAAAATGTAGCCATTGCCTCCTTCAGACGAGACATTTCTAATTTGTTCCGTCTGTCAGGAGGGGACTATGAGAGGTTTGGGTGCAAATTCATTATCTCTGGCAACGCTGAACGTAGTGTGGGGACTGAAAAAGACCGTGGCAATGGATGAACAATAGGGCTTCAGTTCATCAGTAACAAAAGCAGTGGGGAAATTGGTTGAGTTTCAGAGCACGTCCTCCTCGGCAGAGGGGGCTGGACTAGACCTTGGACAGCCCCCCCAAAAACTTGCCGAGCCTCGCACACACCACTTCACTCTCCACTCCGAGGCTCAGGGAGCAAGTGCCTGGTGTGGGGGGGAAAAGTTGGCTTTTTTTTCCTTCTTCGTCTTTTGCGCCTTTCTCTCTCTCCCCCCCACGAGGGAAGATCCGTTTAAACTATTTTAGACGCAATCAAGCAAGAATCACCGTGTGGAATTGAGCGGCAGTTTTAAATGTGCTAAGGAGAGGGATGGTCTGAAAAAAAATATTTTTTTTTTCTTTTTTTTGGAGACGCCGAAAGGAGCCTGTTTGCGTACTGCGGCTGCCCTGTGATTCTGGATCTTGTCTCCTGGCCGGCGCCTCGATTCCTACCCAGCTGGATTGGGGGGCAACACTGCCTGGCGCAGCCAAGAGAGCGAGTGAGTATCGCCGCGGCCCGCAGGCGGCAACTCGGCCGGCGGCGCGGGGCCAGCGTGCCTGCCGCGGCCCGGCGCCCGCGCTCCTTGCCTCGCCCGCGAGTCGGGGCCCGCAGAGCCCCGCTGCGGGCCGCTCCGAGGGCCAGTCCGGGGCTTTGCTTTAGCTAATTGATTGTGTGTCTCGGATGCGAAACCTGTTGATCTCGTGAGTTGTCTGAGCCGGGACTGTTAATTATCCAGTGGCTTGATCACCCCCGCGCCCTCCCCCCGCCCCCAATGAAGAATGCCAGGAAATTTTCGCCGTGGAAAGGGGAATGTTGTATGTAATTTTGTGTTGTCGATAGTGGGACTTTTCCCTCTTAAGCCTAGAGCAATTTTTTTTTTCGTTCCTGGGTTCAGGATTCGCGTTTTAAATAATTCTTTTAACCACCTCAAAGTTGAAATTACCTGGCAATGAAGTGAGAGGGTCGGATTGGATTCTAGCGGAAACTTAGGCACAGTGTCTAACTAGAACCGGTGGATTTCCACTTCCCGTTTCTCTCGGGGCTTTTGGATTTAGGGAAACGAGAGGCCGCTTTGCAGGGTTATCCCAAGTTCAGATTCATCAAGATGCAACCATCGCGGTTACTTTGGAGCGTTTCAGCTTCTGACTTTTCTGGTGTCTGAGCGAAAGCCGGGTCTCTGCGGTTTGCTCCGAGCCCAGACCTCGCTGAGGAAGGCGAGACCTTCCTTCCTGGGCTTGGAATTGTCTGCGGGAACCAAGGGCGGTGGGAACCCAGGCAGTGTATTTGCATTAGCGTCTGAGACGTTTTCTCTTGCAAATATACCCGCGGTATTTGAATGGGGAACTGTCTTGAGGGGTCAGGGCAGCAGTGGAATTGATCAGAAGTTAGTCCGGAGGCCCTGTCAAGTCACGGCCACGGCCGGGGTCACTTTGGACGCTCTGGCTGCCTTGGGCCTAGAACGGCGGCGGCGGATCCCCTTTCCTCCTATCGGTGGTGCCTACCTCTGCCAGCCACACTCCTTCCCCACTTTGGCACCAGTAATTAGGGTTGCTGTCTAGAGAGATGAGCTCCCGTAGTCAGCATAATTGAACCAGCGCTGTACTTTCATTTTGCAAAAAACAGTAGCCCCACCCCACCTCTCCAAAATAACAATAAGCATTTTAGAAAAATCATAAAAGAAAAGCACCTATATTGGGGAGTGTAAGACTTCTTGAATGTTGAGTCGTGGGGGATGGGGGAAGGGAATTTAAAAATCCACCACTTTACAGCAATCAGGTTTTACATTATTCATTGATTTATTGGAGGAAATAGCCAATCAGGAGCCATAGATATGAATGCACATCTCACCGTGCTGTGGCCTTACAGTAAACTATTTGCATCTTTCTACTGGATTAGATATTTATCCAGGGATTCCCATTGTTTGAAAGGCCTGGAAATTCAATGCTTTAAACATTTAAAAAATATGACTTTGTTCCAATCTTTAAATTCATACATGGAAGAACTCTTCCCTCCTCTTTTGTATGGCAGGTTACAGTGTTCAAATCCCAAATGTTTCTTAAGAGTCCCTCTTTCTTCTAAGCTAAAAATAAAAGAAAAAAATTAATTTCCCAAACCCCTCCAGATTCTGCATATTTTGCATTGCCATTATCATGCATGTCTCCATTTAAATGCAAATTAGCATATTTAACCCTGTGGGTGCTGAAGCACAGGATATATTATACTGGGGTTTTCTGGAATCTGTTGGCATTTTAAGGAATTGTGGTAATTGCAATACTTTAAATGAAACTATCTAGGCATGATTTTATATATGTATGTGTATGTATATATAAAACTGTGATCATTTGTTTTCTTGACTGTTTTTCAGATGAGACCACAAAGAAGCATAAAATGAATAGATAATCCAACCAACCAAAGGTAATTTAAAATTTTACATTTGATAAAATTAAGGTGATGTGCAAAATAGAAATAGGGTATTATTTACTGGGTGGCAGACCTGCAGTGTATTGCATATCTCCCAATTCTTGTGATAGAAACAATTCCAGAAATATATAAGTTTCCATATGTGCAGTTTTCTCCTGATAGGTATTCCTGTCTATATTATATATTAAGGATAATGCAAATATAACCTTAACTGCTAATAAAAAAGAAACTCAGTGTACAGAAGAAATAATAGGACACTTTTATTAGAAAGTAAGCCAGTCAAGTACCTTGCCTGAACTGTAGAGATCACTATAAATTAAATGGCTTTTATGTGGAAAATGGTAGTCTTGACTATATTAGTGGACTGTGGTTTACATTCATGAGAATCATACAAACTCAATATTAAAAAGGGATTTCAGTGATAGGCCAATTTCTTTATATACTCTGCAGAGGTCTGAATAGGATTCAGAGAGGTGTTCTACGTATTAGTGGCAAACCTGATGTATTTGCATTTATGGAATAACGTAATTCTGATCTAAATATGTGGAAAATCATAACTTTCCACTTTTAACTTAAGCAGAGATTGTTTATTCCCAAGAAAACCAGGATGTTTCAATTCAAGTTTCAGCCATCTGGAGACCTATAAAAAGATTAGAAAACAAGCATGACAATCACGTCCCAATCTATTGGTCATTAATGGGAATTTATTAGAGAATGAGTAGGCAAGCCATATGAATTCAGTATATCCTTCAATATGCAGATTTCAAAAAGCTATTCTGTAACTCAGCTAAATAGCTTTTTGAAAAGCAAAAATAACTGAAATAAAAACATGTAGGTGTTAATAGTTGCTCATAACAATGTGTGGCAGACATTGCTGGAAATCTTTAGAATAGCACAATTGTTTCAACTTCTCTCACATCCTAGATAGTAATACAGTTTTTGAAATGAATGTGATAAACCTTGGCAATATTCAGAATAACCAGGTGCTCAATGTTAAGTCTTGCTATGTATTTTTTATTTCTTTATACCTTGAAAGATGATGGAGAGGTAAAATATTTAATTAGCTAGTGAACAGACTGTCCATAATCATCATGTTGGATAAATTCATTTTGGGGCGCTCTGAAATGAGCTGCAATATATGTGACAGGCAAGGGGCCAGTCTTGGAGTTAGTTGATATGACTATGTGGCATTGCCATAGAAGATGCTGTTTTAAGACAGTATATTCTATAGCTTCTAATTGTAGAAGCATCTCAGATGTTCAGTGTCTTGGCTTTAATGATACTTACTTGGGTTCTAAAAACGCATTTAATTGTTAAATGTGGCAGCATAGTTATATTCATTTGCAAATTCACACAAATATGGTGGTGATACACACACAGATGCATTCCATCTCTCTACTTTTACCAACCCCCACCCAGACATATAGAAAGCAAAGAGATATTCTAAAAATAACTGACATTTGGTAGGGTTTTGACTTAAGGAATTGAAGTAATCTGATCATATGCTTCCTTTATGTAGTACATGCCAAATCACTAATGATTCTGCTTCTAGGTCTTGGAAATCAAGGCCAAAATACTCTCCATCTTCCAAGGAAGTAAAGCTCATTGGGGTTTTACATAATGTCAAAAATGTCATGTGCCTCAGTGATGTATTCAGTTTTTATCCAGTTTATGTTGTGCCTCATAGTTTAAGAAGGAATAGTAACTGTATGGGTGTGTGTTTCTCTGATTTAGTTTGCAGGCATGTCTTATATATAACCCAGTGCAGCCATTTCTGATTGTACTTCCTGTTCCAAAATTTGATAAGGAAAATAGATGAGCAATTTTCATAGCTTAGTCTTTTCTAAATAATCAGGATAAGAATGCTTACCAAAAAAGGAACTTACTAAAAAATCTAGGAAAGTTGGCATCTGTGTTACTAACTTACATATTTAATTGGTGTAATATTGTTGTCTGAACTCTTAATTGGGGGCTTTTCTTAGCAATTCTGGTTTTCTTGTCAGTCTTTTCTATAGGCTTTGCGTATGTGTACTCTGTGTATAATTTGATAGCCATATTCACACTCATGTCTTAAATGAATAAATTACTGAATTAATGAGAGTGTATATTAATTATGAAAGTGTTTTTGTGATGGGGAAAATAGTAAACCTATAAAAATGAGAGTATTGTGATAAACTAGTGATGTGTGAAATGAATATGAAGATTTATGATGTTTACATGTAGCATATATTTAAAGAATAGTAACACCACCAAGCATAACTCATAACAGTCCATAAAGTTCACCCATGGTGAATATGTATCTTATGTGGACAAATGTCTGTTGAGGGACATCTGACTATTAGAAATGTACATATCATAGATGCATTAGACATGGACTTCCCATTATGGAGAAGATAGAAGAAGAGGTCTTTAAGTGGCCATATTCACACTTGGAAAAGTCCTAAGGAAAAGGATGAGGCTAATTAATTAATTAAACAAAATTCCTCTCTAGATAGAAGGGTGGGGGTGGGGAAGGGGAAGGGGATAGAGTTATGCTCTTAAGGTCCAGGTGTCCTATCTGTCTTTTTAATGAGGTACCAATCCTTTTAAAAATAATTTCATAAGGAAGACTAGTATATTTTTCCCTTCTGTGTGAAAATTAATGTTTGAAACCACAGACAAAGCCTCAGCATTTTAATTACAGCAGAGTTGTGTACAACATTAGAAACTATTGCTACAGTCTTTACCTGTGCTACGTTCTAAGGCACACCCTGTATACAGAATTATTAAAAAAAAAAATCCAGGATGAAGTCGGCTTGCTTAGAGCATTCACTTTGAACTTACAGAACAAAATATGATGCCCTATCGCCACGGTACATAGATACAAAACATGTCTGAGCTGTGAAGCCATTAAAAACACACCACCAGAGCAAATTGTCAATGTAATCACACATGGACTCACTGCGTAATACAGATCTGATTCCCAGCCCCAGAAAGCAAGGCCCTGCTTTAAGCAATCGCAAAGTGCCTTCCATCTGCCTGCCCATGCAATCTGCCAGAAGAGAAACGCAGGTAAAGACGTTCCCCAGATCTGAAATGCTTTTATCTGTCCTTAGAGAGAGATTTCTTCCAGTCTTTGGATATTAGAGCGATCTACACTAGCACCGAGGAGGTAAAAGGCCGCGGGTTGCTTTTCCAGGAGCAGGCGGTAGTGCTAGCGGAAGAGCTGTTGATTGAGAAAACAGGGCTGTGGCAATGCCGCCGCCGCCGCCGCCGCCGCCGCCGCTTTTGCTGCCGCTACCTCTGCTTGGGCAGCAGACGTGGGGCAGTTGGATGATCACTGATGCATATCAATAACCGTGTACTTGAGATTTCTCATGACATCATCATTACCGTGGTCTCCCGCGGTCTCGAACCTTTGACCTTGCCGGGCTGGTCCACATTTTGGCAGTGAAAGCCCCTCCAATGATGGCCCTTTTCTCCTTCTTTCAGACCCGGGGCAGCAGCACGCCAGCAAGACGGCATCTTCTCCTCCCCAGCCTAGAAGCCCTGTGAAATCGAGGATCTTCCCCCTAAAACACACACGCACAAGATATGTGCAATCAAGCTGCCACCGCTTGGTAAAAAAACCTCATGGTGCCTACCCCAAAGGATCCGGAGCAGATCCTTGAATCAGCTGTCACTTCTTCTATAGAATGGGATTTTTTTTTTTCCTTCCTCCTTAACCTGCGCTGGAAATTGCCTTTGGCTTTACACGTCTCTATAGAGGGAGGCTAAAGAGTCTTGCGTGAGAATGAAGCAATTTACAATGCAAATAGAGGCCTGTGAAGGGACTGATGCTGCTGCTCACTCGTAACCGCTTTCTGCACCGTAATAGCTGGTTTTATTTTCTGATATTGATAGATGAATTGTTGGCTAACGCTGCCGGAGATTACCTGCTGAAAGGAGAAAAAAAAAAGTTTGGAATAAACTTTGAAAGCCACAGCTCTCGTTTGGATGTTTTAGCTGCACACACAGACAGAAACCAGGTCATATTTACATACAAGGAGGCATCTTTTGCGCGGCAAAGTGTCCTGGAGGACTACTCTTCGGTGCTGCCGGAAAGATTCGCACCTGGAGTATGGGCCGAAGAAGACAGAGGCTGTGAGGGAAGCGAGTTGTTATCTTTGGTTATCTAGCTGTATGAGTGTATTGGTCTTCATAAAGCTAGATAACCGAAAGTAAAAACTCCTTCAAGGTCGCCGGGGAGCGTGTGAGAATGAACGACAACCAAGAGACAGTAAAAACCGGAAAGGTCAGGAATACTTATTGAATCTAACTTTGTTTTTGTGTTCGTTTTTGCCTTATGATGAAAGATGGGATGAGAGGAAATTAAGCGACGCACGTATGCCAAAACATAAAGGTGGAGATATTTTGCTAGAGGTTGTTGGAGCTGCAAAGGAGACTTGTATAGTGCTAATGAGTAAAGGGGCACATGTAGTGTGTCCTACTTTAAGGCAAAAGTTTACATATGGAGGTTTTTTTTTTTTTTTTCTTGGAAAGCTGTTGTAGAGATGTCTGGTACCTAGTCTGTAAATGATTCCCTATATATGTAGACTTAGGCTGTTCCCTTCTGAGACCCCTCCCCTGAAAAATTTAAAGATTATGCTTGGAAACTGCATATATTGGGGTTGTATGTCAAATTATATGAAATTAGAGCTGGAAGGTTAATAATTTGTATCTACTGAGGATACTGAGTACAGAAAGCTAGGAGGAAAAATGCAAAAAAAAAAAAATAGCAAAGAATGATTTTTATTCTTCTATTCAAAATACAAGGACAGATGCTTCTCTGTTCCAAGAGGGTTTCCTTGAGGAAGCTACTGAAGCAGAAAGACATGATGGAGACGAGATCGCCTCCCCTCTTGTCAAAGTGTTAAAAAAATGTTCTGTCTTACTCTGCGCCTAGCATTGGAAATGAAAGTGACATTTACGCCACAACCCACGTGTGCGCCTCCTCTCTTTTTGTTTAAGGATGATCAGGTCTATCCAGGAAACAGCTCTGGCATCCCAAACTGAAATAATTAGGACGTATATAGACCTGACAAAAATGGAAAGGGGGTGGGGAATCTGAGGGTCTGTCTTGCCTAATTGATTCCACTAAACGGAATGCGGGAGATGTGAACGGCAGGACGCTCCGATTCCCACGCTCGGGGGCAAGTGGTAAAGCGGGGCCCGGCAGCCTATGACAGACAGCCCTGTTGGGGGGTGGGGGTATGAAAAAAACATCAAGTGCACACACCATACTCATCTCCATCGCTTAAGAAAGTAGAGGCATTTCCCACCCACAGCCATCTGCAGCCTCCCAAATGGCAGCGCCAACTGGTCTGTAGCTGCTGCGTACTGTCTGTTTCTGTTAATTTTATAATCGCTGTTTAATCTGGCCATTATTAAGTCTGGCTGTTTTCTTCGGTTGAGATTTTTAATATGTAAGGAAAGCTAGTAGAAAACAGTCCCCCCCCCCACAAAGTGCCATTACTTCCTGCCCCTCATGTCAAATTCTCAGTCCCTCATTTTGGCCTGGTGGACCACCTTTTCTGGCTTTTGTTTTGGGTGGGTTATATTTAAAAATATGTATCTCTGTATAACAGACGTTATGATCACTTCATCAGGCTGTTTACATCTGAACATTATGTATCTAGGAACTTGGCCTAATTATGCTAGTAGGCATGCACTGGAAGTGAAACTATAAAATCCTCAACCTGAAGTGTTAATTACAACACAATAAAAGTTTGTTCTGATATAGGACCAGCTAAATGTGTTCTAAACACCCACTTTCATTTAATCTAAAAAAGTGACTTTGCTCAGGAGAAACTTTGGCATTTTAGAGGTTCCCCCCTGTAATCTTTTAGAGAAATCCTTACATTTTTACATGTGTCACCAAGCAAACATTTCTATAGGTATTTAAATATAAATACAAACCTTGCATTACAAAATGTCTGGAATGACCTGTTACCTTCCATGTGGCCTAGATTACTAGCAATCCCAAATCCCAAACATACAGTTTTTCTTCAAAAGCATTACATTTTCCTTTGTAGTTTCAAATCCTTATATGACTGCAGACTGGTGAAGCCTGTGAAACCACTGTTAGTTTCAGTTAGAAACTCTGAGAGACTTTATTAATGTAAATTCTCAATTTGGCTGCTGAACACGTGCCAAAGTTTTACTACTGTAGTGACCGTTGAGAAGACCCTTGTTTATTTACATTTGAAGCACTGTTTGTGCAAACAACCTTTCATTGTTAAGTGCCTGTATTCCTTTCATTTACTTCATGTCCAGGGGTGCTATTTACCTAGAACCATTGTCTACTACAATTAACATTTACATTACAAAGTGTGTGGTTTTCTTTCTCAAGGAGGTTCAATTAAGGCAATAAGATGTTTGCTGGGGAAACCTATTGTTTACTGAAAGCACTCAATGGAGTCAAATTACTGAAGCTTTTGCCTACATCTTGGTCTTTTATGTAAATGTGTTAAATATAACATCTAAGGAAAATAAACAATATTATAATTATGTGTTTGCCATTGTCATATCAAACTTGCTTTGTATCATACTAATGTTACATGACTTATCGATCAATAAAAATACATTTCAATGTTATTATTTTCATTTTATTTTTTGCTGTTCCACTGCTCTTGCTGCAACATGTCCCAATTTTTCTTTTTTCTATTACACATCAAACTTCTGACATTTTGTTTTATTTGTGTGTGTTGAAGAGAGGTACTGTATCTGAGCATGGGTCTGAAGGGTGTCCGAGGTGATCTCTACAATGACCTTATAATAAGGTGATATTTCTTTGAAATCTGAAATATTCCAAAGGCATGTACATTTAAGTCAAAAGAAGTGTAAATATCAGTTAAGTAGTTCTTTGAAAGCTAGTTTTAACATTGGCAGAAACCGGATCAAGTTTATTTAGCATACCACTGCATTGTAAAACAGTTGGAGTGAAGTTGCAGGTTGCGTGAGCATGCATGTTAACTAGTGGGAACCAAGCGCAGTCTTTGTGAAAGGGGAGCAGCAGATTGCTGTGCAAGGCCAATGTTAAAAAGGCAGCTGAATTTAACACCATCTGGAAGAAAAGATCCCTTCACGACTTTCTCACACCGTCAGACAAAACTAGTGTCTCTTGTTCCGAGCCCTTGTCTATGCAACCATACAATACTGAGTCATTATACTTTTGCTGAGAGAAAATTTGAGAACACAATATGGGTAACCAGTGAATGACCAAGTTTCATTGTGCCCGCTTAAGTCGATTGAAATCTACGTCTAGAGCTATGAATGGTAGTATTGTTTTCCTCACCAGGGCTGTACTAAATGTCAGCACAGTGTAAAGAAAAACTTGAAGTCTGCAAATAACTTACCAGATCTCAATTATAATATTTTCCCACACTAGAACTAATATCATTGCGAGGGGCTACATTGCAGAAAATACAAAAAGAAATGAAAAGAAATAGAGAGTTCATTTAGAAGTTATTTTATCCAGACAAACATTTTAATTTTCTGGTGGGAACCTCAATTTAGGCTGTAGGCTGGGTTCAGAAGTGGAATTCATTACTGGGAAGTTCAAGTTGCAAAAATGCTTCTGGTGCAATTAAAGTAGAAACAAACAACTCGTCCCACCTGAAACTCTGGTTTCTTAAACATGAAGACACTCTCCTTGGGTTTTATTGCTTTAGTTCTGCTGAGAATTATTGGTATGGATTTAGCTTAAATGGTGCTTTAAGTTTTGGCAGACATTGCTCTTTCAAGTTTGCCACTATGATTGACATTGCAAAAGAACATCATAGATGTACATTTCCAAAAATATATGACATTCTGGAACCTCCCTAGTTGGAATCTGGTGCCCTCAGGAATACACCTCTTTTTATACTACTTCCCCTCCCCATTTTCTAACTTTTCTTTTTCAAGATGTGTGTGAATCAGTTATTATACTTAGGTTTAAGGTTCACACAATCTATTTGACTGTAAACAGTCAGAAAAAGGAAACAAAACAATTCAAAAAGAGTAAAAGGAGTTGGTTGTGTATGTTTTATTAGGATGTCTATTTTAAATATAATTGACTTTGCAATTTTGTTATTGTGTCACCAAGTGTCGCATAGTTCTTAACATGTAAGTGCAAAACAATGAGTAATTGCTGTTTTGCTGAATAATACATCTGAGTTGCCGACGTCAAAGGTATTATTTTGTGTATTTCTAAACAGGAACGTTAACTGCAGGTTTTGACATCTAGAATCTTTTCATGAAATCCTTAGAAATAGGCTGATAAAATGACACCTGTAAAAGTAAATATAAAGATATAACCAACTTATTTTCCTTGTCCTACTTTATACAAGAAAATTAACAATGAAAAGTCACTCAATAATAGAACTATAGAGGATATAACATAAAACCAGCCATACAGAAAAATCCAAAACAACAACAAGAATGGAAATGAGAGATTAAAAAAAAGATATATGGGAAGACTTCTGCAATATCCTTGCAGGATATGAATGAATATACTTACCAGTATCAGCCCCCTAGTGCAGTTACCATTAATGTGCATAGTAATGAGATCAATGCATTATTTACAGTCAAAATAAATTATTTTCCCCAAGTGGCCTTTCTTTAAATCTTCTTAAACACTAAATTTCTTCTACTTGTGCTCTGTGTTTATTTTTTAAATTAAAATAATTTTCTTATTTGGAAAAATATGAAATGCTAATTTGATTTCGTGTAGCCTTTGATGAAAATTAAGAAACCACTTAAATAGTACGAGATAAGGATAAGTGCATTTCAAGTTCATAAACGTTCTTCCTATTCATAGACTACATATAAACAGTTCATGACAGTTTAGAATTCAATGAAATTTGTCTTTTTAAAAATGGAGAGAGATGAAGCCAAAGGTTTTATTTTCCAATGTGGCTAGAAAATGTATTAAAGAGAGTGTGTAATTATATACCTGGTTTTTTCTATGGATCTGTATCTCTGGAAATGCCATTCTGATAAGAATATTGATAACCTTTCCCCACTCTGTCTTGCTAAGACTTGGCTTTTCCTTAATTAGTTACAGTAAAACACACCATAATATGATGCTGCACTTGGAAGGGTGCTGGGGCTGCAGGTGGTGAATTGGGCAACAGGAGGCAAGGTGTCCTTTAGAAGTTGCTGAGTAAAAAGTCATCCATAATACTGGGTCAATTGTTTTTAACACTGGTACTTTGAGACAGTTAAACAGGTCCTACAGCGATGGGGCATGTAAGGTTGTTCTTCAGTGTCTCCAGATTTTAATGGATGGCCTTGTTATCCTGTTTTTGTGTTCATTGGTTTCTTAGCACAAGTTAACCTAGTACAGAAGTCAGCAGAAACCTCTGTTCTCATCTGCTTTGAGAATCCATTTCATCCCTCCTGGGAATTGTTCAATTTTATTGTGGAATTAATTCTAAAGATGGTGAATGAAAACGAAAAGTATACAGCTATGATTGCTAAGGAATATCTGCTCACCCTCAATCAGGGCTGCGACTTAGTGCACTTCCTTAGAAAGGTGATGACCATCTTTGAGGTGGGAGCCTGTGACCTTCTGCTTTGCAGCCAACTGCCAGACCACAGGAGGGTAGGACTTTAAAAAGTGAAGATAATCGACTTTATTCAGGGAAATAATGTAGTGCTGAGGCATATCTGTTCAAAGACAAGCACATCACTGTGCTTGGTTGGTTGAACTGGGTTTTAAGCCGAGCTCTAGCCCTACGTATTCTTGAGATCTAAAAATAGCCAGGCTTAGCCGCCGCCTCGCTAGGTGCTTGGCGTGGGCGGTACACGCCAGGGGAGACAGCAGACTCTGTGACTGGCTGCGAAAGTGGTCGGGCTAGCCAGTGGCAGCGACGAAAGCAGCCGGCCGGCCGCCGGGCAGCACGACGCCTCCCGGTGACCGCCAGCAGCTAGAGTCCTGCAGCTGCGGCAGCTCGCGGCCAGGGCCTGAAAGCGGGCGTCTGATTGGTGTTTCCCGGGAGACCGGCTGCCCCAGCTGCCCGAGCTGGTGCGCCGGCGCGCGCGCTCCCGGGGCTAGCGCGCGCTCAGGGCTGCCGCGCAGCGGGGCGACCGGGGGCGCGCTGTGGCAGGGGGCGCCGGTTTAGGAGGCCTCCAAAGTTGGCACGAGCTCAAATTGCAGAACCCGCCCTCCAGAGTTTGGAGACCGCCAGACGCCGGTCTCCACTGCCAGGGTGCGGCGGCCAGCGTTCCAGTGCCTGGCTCGTAGAGTTGCGTCCGCGAGGGCCGGTGTGTGTGTTTTGATTTGTGTGTCCTTCGGCCCCTCACCCACGACCTCGGCCCTGTCTTTGCGCCAGCTGGGAACTGCGGTTGCTTGGGAATCCGGGGAGTTGGACTTGCGGATGGGGGTGTCGTCGGGGTTTAGTCACGCCTGGAGGTCTGTTGTAGGCAGGCCTCCGCCTTCCCAAGCATCTTTCTGCAGGCTAGCAGGCCACTTGTGATTGTCTTTTGCTGACCCTCAGTTTCTCTAGTTCTGCCCAGGCATCTTTCCTGAGTATGATCAATATTAATGATGAAGATATTGTGTTTCCCACCCCCCACCCCCGCAATTTTTACCCTAGTTGAAAAGCTGCTAACGGAAAGATACCCCCACCCGCACCCCAAGGGGGAAGATCTTGGGGGAAGAAGTTTTGTGTATCCAAAGAGGGGGTTGGTGAGCCCAAACTACTCTGGACCCTTCCGGAGATCAACTTGCAGCTCTACCCCCATGGCCCATTACGAACTCAGAGAGCATCTTCCCCTATCAGATTTGCTGGAAATATTAATCTCCTTGTTGGGTGGATACAGTAGAACTTGTTCAGTGATTACTTTAAAAAGAGATCTGGGTCTTAAGCACTTACTAAAGCCAGTTAATAACATCATGCATGGACATTTAAACTTGTTGTAAGTTGCAGAGAGGATTAGTAGGAAGTCACGCTGTGCGCAGCTAATGATACCATCTTAACTCTAACGGGACTAAATCCACCTCGCCTGGCTCAGGTCTGGCTCTTCGGCCCTGGGGTGGGGCTGGGAAAGAGGAGGGGCCTTCCTGCCCTCCTTTCTGGTGACGGTCACTCGTGCTGGGACCCTGAGGACCATTCTGGCCCTGTTGCTGGGTGGGCACGAGCACCCGGATGAGGGCCCAGGCTTCACGGTGTATTTGGACTCGCCACACCCACGGGCTGTGCTTAAGTGACACTGAAGGGCACTTGCCTATATGTTGAAACAGGTTTGATTCCACTAACCAATGGGTGCATCAATGTCTGTTGCAAGCTCAGGTGAGGGTGAGGGAGTCCAAAGGTGGTCCCTTTCTGCTGCCAGTGGGTGTGCATTACAGAGGCCGTTTACTTTCAGTTCTGCTTTTTCAAAAGTAGTCAAGCTCAGTATTTCACAGGTAAATTTCGAAGCATATTATTAACAGCTTTCTGTCATAGGCTTGCACAACTGGTTTCAAACGGATTACTGTTGTAAAGGCAGTTTGCGACCACTTTATGACAGGGCCAATTAGAAATAATCTTGGGAAAACGCTTCCAAAATGCTGCGTTATTAAAACACTCACAGAGCAATATTCATTTGGTTGTGTCACTAAGTAGCTGTCTGACGGATTTCTTATGTTCTCAGAGTTTCTTTTAATAGTAACTGGCCCTGGGAAAACAAGCTATGGGAGAATTTCAACTGCAACCTGGTTCTTGGAGGGTTTTTTTTGTTTCTTGTTTAGTTTTAAATTCAAACTTGACAAAGTTAAAATGTTTATGCCTCATATCGTAATTGCTAGTGGGAGATTTGGAAATAACTATAGATGCTAATCACTTTAATAATTGGTGAAAACCTGTAAATAATTTTCTTAGGAAAAGGGATGTGTGTAAATAATATTAATAAACACTTTTTCTCAATCAGTCCATGAAAAAATGACTTCCAGAATATTGTTCAGGATGTCTCTAAATCCTTGTCTTTCAGAGAAAAAAAAAATCTATGTACTTATATAACCCCCCCCTTTCATACACACACACACACACACACACAGATATAGATATAAGTAAGATTTACTAGAATGGAACAGTTTCTAACAAGTATGATTAAGAAATATTTTCATTGAATAAATATCTCAAATGTAATTAATTTATGTATTTATCAAACCTGCTGTAATAAACTTCCTATAATTTCTTTGGAGGTAATGCTTTCCTGAAGACAATAATAGATTTAATATCATTGAAATTCAGAATCCATGGACTTACTTCTTGTCAGAGCTACATCTCTTGTATAATAATAATAGAAGTGTACTTAGTTCTTATTTTTAATTCAGTGAGAATTACGAAGGTATCTGAAACTGTTGCATGAATGTAATAGTCTTTGAGAAGAACTCAAATCGTGGAATTTAGGCCTTATTTTTAGAAAGCACAGTTTGGAGACTTCCTTGATAGTCCTGTGGTTAAGACTTCTGCCTTCCAGTGCAGGAGGTGTTAGTTAGATCCCTGGTTTCTGCAGCCAGAAGAAAAAAAAAAAAAAAGAAAGCACATAGTAGCTGCTCAATATATATTATCCTAATGTACTGAATTATCCTTGAAGTATATAATCTATATACAAAGTTAAATTAGCATTGACTGACAGGAGTCTGAAGTTGGGGATGTTGTACAATCTGTGAAATAGCTTGAAAACTGTTTAGTAACGTTTAATATGAAGTTATTGCCATGACTCATTCATGACAAGTGGGTTTGAAAAGAAAGGAAGAAACATAATTTGAAAGGTCTTGATCTTTAGAGTTTGTAGTATGTCTCTTGAGTGCTTCTGGTAATGAAAATGCCTAGACAGCAAGGAAGAAGGTATTAATTGATAAATTTGTATTTGCATTGTCTTATACAGTAGCTCTTGACAATTTGTGGATACTTAGATTAATATAAAAAAATAAAAAGTTTAGCTGTCCGCAAATCAGGTTAGAAATTGCTGAGTAGCTTAGATTTTCACACTGAAGACTCATGCTCAATTATAGTCTAAAATCTGAGTTTGCAGATAGACATGGGCTTCCAATGATTCAAACAGCACAGTACAAATACTGCATATATTTCTGCTAAATTTGTCTCAGATGGACTGGCTGCTAAGGAAGAACTCATAGCATGACTGAGTTAGCAGAAAGTTACTTTTCCAATAGGTAATCCCTCCATTTGCATGCTGTGCTCACTGACAAAGGAGAGAACTTGAATTTCTGTCATTTTTCTGGAGTTCAGCCTTAAGGTCTATATTGTCAATTCAAAATATATGATATGGACACTGTTTTTTGTTGACCAATAATTATGATTAATGCAAAATTATTTTCTTAGCCAATAGAAACAGAAATCTGGCACTATTTAAGTTAAATTTAGCTAGCTCCATTTTATTAGAGATTAATTCAATTTTGAGTTTTCCAATTGCATTTCATACCTTGAAGAGCCCTTTGGTGTAAAGTGCAGTTTGCAAAGAGAAAAATATTTATGCTTTTATCATTTTAAGTGATCAAATGCTGCAGTGGTAGATATTAGAATATCATGTGCATCAATACATTATTAACTTAATCTAATGCTCAGAGTCATTACCACATTCATGGGTGTCTTTCTGATATCTCTCCAGTCCACTGGATTTTGAAGTGTGATTATGTAAATTTTCTACTGATAAATAAATGACTATAATTGTACTTGAAATACCACTCAAATTCTTAAGACCATGGCATCTAAATAATATATTATGCATTCCTTAATTATTTATCAAGACTAATTCAAAATAACTGTAGGGTAAAGCATACATTTATTTTTAAATAGCTATCCCCTTCCCCATTTTTTTCTGCACCAGGTTAAAAAATATTCCAGATGGTGAAAATATGGAGAGATGAGAAAGGGTTGATGAGTAGAGTATGCAGCAAGTTTATCCTTCAAGGAAATATCTGTGGTTTGCCCAATAATACTATCGATCTGATGCGATTTTTGTGGCATGTGATCTTAATATCAGTTCAGGAGGGGTATATTGTTGACAGAAGAAATCATGTTTCTGCATTAAATATTAGTGTAGAAAATTCCTCACCCTTCCTGGACAAGGAGAAAGGGAAAAGTTAGCAAACAAAAACATTTCACCCATCGGTATTTTTGAAAGTTCCTTTATAAACATAGTAGGGAAGTTGTAATCTTGAGGCATAAAATTTGACTAAGGGTTACACAATCGAATGATACTAGATTTAATGTATGGCTTTCTTTCATTTAATTATAGCTATAGAAAAGCACAGTAACCGAGCGGTGCCTTTTCATTGTTCAGCATTGCAAGGCTGTATTCGGAACTCTTGTTGCACTGTGCCTTTAAAAGAAGCACGCGCGTGTGTTTTACCTACATAAATTCTAATTGCAGAATCCACTCTAATCACCATGTAG
Organism: Bos indicus x Bos taurus; assembly: GCF_003369695.1. NCBI lineage: Eukaryota > Metazoa > Chordata > Mammalia > Artiodactyla > Bovidae > Bos > Bos indicus x Bos taurus. The sequence goes on from NC_040082.1 coordinate 22,477,035, forward strand.
AAATCATCTGAAGCCTCGTAAGTTCATGAGCTACACACTTTTCTTTTTTATTCTGCAGACCACACCTTATCTGGTTGCTAATGAAATACAGGAGATTGATTGCAGAAAATCTTCAAGGGAATATGTGCTGTACCACATATAGTAAGCTCCATTTGGTGCATTAGCATTTAGCCATTTTATGCAAATTTGGAGAAAATGACTCATGTATATGATTTAATATGCATCAGCGATAACTCATACCACCCTTATAAGAAAAAAGAAATTAAAAATTCATTAGAAAACTAGACTGGTGTCACTACATGGTTAAAACATTATTAAAGCATATTTCAATGTTTTGCTTACACTAGTGTTCTCATCATGGTGCCACCATTTCATGACAAAGGCCGTAGAGGAGAAAACATTCAACTTAAAATGTCTGCTGGCACACATCGCTGGATTTGTGTGTCACTAAACAATGAGCGAGCATAGCCTTGAATACCAACTATTTAATTAGCACTTTTGGAAGCCATGCATAGAAAATAGCTCATTTACATGCATCTGCTTAGCGATTAGTCCCATAAAAAGCTACCATTTTTTTTGTTGTTGTTTAATATAGCGAACATTTTACCATTCGGCCATGAAAAAAAATCAAAACATATGTTATTATTTTCAAATCCTGAAATTCAGAGATTTAATTAAAATAGGCAAAAGTCTTCATATTTCTTTTCAAGGTATGTTTAAATTATTTAATTTAACCTTAAGTGTACCATAAAAGGCTGGATACAAGTAATAATTAAGAACTTCAAAGGGCAATGGAAACCCTCTAACAGTCCTTGGTTTAATTAAAGGCTATTATTAGAAAGCTCTCAAATTTACAGTTACTTTTAATGACAAGTGATGACTAGTAAAAGCAGTATTTGAAAGTTATGAGTATCTTATTTTAAATACAATTCATAGACTCTAGAAAGTATTGCTATAATTTCATTTTGAAAATAAATGACATGTATTTCTTGAAAAATCAAATTGATAACATTAAAAACCTGTTAGTTTAAGATGCTTTGCTTTTCATTAATTCTCTAGTCTACACATACCTGTCATGATCACAGATTAATTGTATGCTTTTAAAAAGCGTTTCTGCCAATTTAAATGTCTTTAAGAGGGTGTATTTTTGAATACAGTGGCGTATTTATGAAATCATGTATACAAATGTGTATAGATGCATTAACAATGAAAGTGGGCTTTACTCATGCATTTTGAAGTATAACATTCTTTTTTGGAATATGAATTGATATTTAATATAATGGTAATAAATGATCTTTTAGAAGTTTATATAATCTACCACATTTTGTGAGAGACAATTGACCAGAAAACCCCAGGTGATTCTAAATGTATTTTAGAAGAGGTATAAACCATACTGAAAATAGACCATATGTAAAATTTGTTGTTTATTATGTTATACTCATTGGACTATTTGTTTTATGTGTATTTATATAGAGAATTTAGTTACAATTTGCATAGTTAAAATTCAGAGCAGATGAGTGTATACTGTATGTGTATATATATATTGTCAACTGAAACTGATGAATATTTTAAAAGTTCATTTGGAACATTTTACTGATTCTGTTAATTATATTTAGTAATTGGCTTATAAAGCATCTATAATAAAAATGCCTATCTATTAAGCATATAAAATTTTACTTTTATGAGTAATCTATTTTTTTGAAAATGGGACACTATTTCCTTTGTTCACTGTGGGTCAGAGAATAACCATGAGGTGTTTGGTCTTAGACTATGCAGATTAAATATGTAGATATGAATCTATATCTGTATAGCTTATCTACCTATCTATTTATCTAGTTAAGTAATGCAGTATATGTAAGTCCACTGTGTAAGAGAATGCTCCTGATGTGCATTTTGTGTATGTTCTCTAACTTGAAAAATGTTTATTGCAATTTCTTATTTTATCCTCCTTGTAACCAGTATTATTGTTTGTCTATCATGCCCACCCCTTTTCACCCTTGCATAGAAACTCAGAATATAAGGTTTGTAGAGTAGGGATCTTACCTGTCTGACTCTGCTGAATATCCTGCACCTAGAACAGTGTTGGACACCTAGTAGATGGATGCGCAGTGATTATTTGTTGATAAAATGACAAGTGAATTTAAATAAGAGGTAGATCTTTGTGAGATAGCTATTGCCTTATGGATCTAAGGGCTTCCCTGGTGGCTCAGATGGTAAAGAATCTGCCTGCAATGGTAAGGAACCTTCCCTGGGTCAGAAAGATCCCCTGGAGAAGGGAATGGTTACCCACTCCAGTATTCCTGCCTGGAGAATTCCATGGACAGAAGGGCCTGGTGGACTACAGTCCATAGTATTGCAAAGAGTCAGACATGACTGAGTGCCTGTTACACTATGGACCTAAAAGATTGATTCAAATACATAGACTGGTTCCCCCAACACTGAAATTCTTTCGAAGCTGCCAAGCTGTGTTAAGGGATCACCCTTCTTAGAGTAAGACCATTGTTTTATTTTGGAATGAATGATGATGGCAAGCAACTTCTAGGCTAGATTTTAAAGTCCATTTATAGGAGAATTGTGTGTGTGTGTGTGTGTGTGTGTGTGTATATATATATATATATATGAGATACAATCCTTGATATCAAGAATAGTCAGCAGTTCATGGAATAGGGTCAAGTTAACTGTACACATAGGAAGTGAATGCTGGAACACAGAATTAATAACAACTGCTGCTAAGTCACTTCAGTTGCGTCCGACTCTGTGCGACCCCATAGACGGCAGCCCACCAGGCTCCCCCGTCCCTGGGATTCTCCAGGCAAAAACACTGGAGTGGGTTGCCATTTCCTTCTCCAATGCATGAAAGTGAAAAGTGAAAGTGAAGTCGCTCAGTCGTGTCTGACTCTTAGCGACCCCATGGACTGCAGCCTACCAGGCTCCTCCATCCATGGGATTTTCCAGGCAAGAGTACTGGAGTGGGGTGCCATTGCCTTCTCGGTAATAACAACTAGTCCTAACCAAAGTATGCTGCAGGTAATTTAAATATTTTTATTTAACAAATTAAAAAATATATTTCATAGAAGCATTGCTTGCAAATGGTTTGAAATGTTTTTAATTTTAACTAATGATGGAAGAAATAAATGTCAGTCAGAGTCTTCCTGGGGTCCAACATTCTTGACTAAGTTAGGACCATTTTTGAAAGCTCCATTAGTTTCCTTGGAATACTAGGAAATTGTGAATAAAGATAGGTTTATGTTACTAAACTGTGCTCCTGTGACTTAAAAATTAACCTAAGTATCTAACATGCAATTCAAGAATTACATGGAGAATTTAAACTATTGATTATATTTTTGAGCAGACATTGGAATTTATGGTTTGATGTATACACTGAAAATTTGTCTTTTTACATGTTTACACAACATGGGTTTAAAATAACAAATGTAAGATGGGAAACTGAAATCAATGAGATATTTATTGAGCTCTTATCATGTTCCTTCCAATGAGGCTCTAAAGTTCTTAGAAAATAACCAACTGTAGATTGTCCAGTGCATAACCAACAAGCAAATATATAAGGCCAATAGGAAAGTGAGACATCAAAGAAGTGCAACCCTTTCTGTTTATTTACCATTGAGAAAGAATGCTCTTGATTTGGGAGTTGGAGTAAGCACTTATTAACCCTATTAATTATTTGAGATTGTTAAGATACTATTTTCATCTATAAACAGAGATTTTCGAAGCTACAGTAGACTCTGTGTTGGTGCAAAAAGGAGATGTAATAGGCTTCTCAAGTCATCTGCCTTGAACATCATGACTGACTCTGGTAAAATCAGATCTGTCAACAGATGTTATCATAAAGCAAAGCAGAGAATACTGATTATATATTTTATCTGGACTACATTGTCATGCTTTTTGCTTTTAACTAGGAAAGAAATTTCTACTATGTAAGTGGCCATACTATTTACTGCATTAAAGATAGAGCTGTTGTTGTTGTAGTCACTAAGTCATGTCTGACTCTTTTTGTGACCCCATGGACTGTAGCCCACCAGGCTCCTCTGTCCAGGGGATTTTCTGGGCAAGAATACTGGAGTGGGTTACCATTTCCTTTTCCAGGGAATCTTCCCGACCCAGGGATCAAACCTGTGTCTCCTGCATTGCAGGTAGATTCTTTACCACTGAGCCATCAGTGAAACCCCAAGGACAGAGCTAAATATGAGGAAATTACCTAAGAATTTCTAGACCAATAGAAAAATCTATTAACCAGGGAGTATTGGTTGAGTACCTTGTAAGAGTATACAGTGTTAGGGGCTATTTATATTTTGGGGAGTATAGGCTTGGGAGATGTAGAAATGGAAAACTTTGGAAGAGCACTTATAAAAAGTAAAAGAGATGATGCTAAAGTAAAAATATAAGAAATGATGCTATGTTAACTTTAAGAAACACAAGATTTGGTTGAGAAGACTGGATTAATAAACATTAAAACAGTGAATAGTTTAAGATAACATTGAATTGTGGAGTCCTAGTAACACTATTATAGGAATATACAGTAAAGATAAATCAGTATGAATAGCCAAGCAAGGATTAGTAGAGAGAGTAATATTTGCAACTTTGGATTGGAGCATTGAAAGAGTTGTAGAATTAAGACAGATAGAGGGCAGAGCTTTCTGGGCAAGAAAAACAAAATGATTGATGATGACCTGGATGCGTGAATGAACAGAGCATGTTTTTGAGAGTGAGAAGGGAGAAGAGCTTCATATTCGGTAATAGTGATTAATATTTGTGGATAGGTGGCATAAGGCCAGATTATTTATGTTCTTGAAACTAGGTCGTTAGAGATAGACATGATGATGAAAATTATGGACAGTTACTCTGATTTTCTTCTTTGTAATAGTCAACAAATATTTATTGAGCACCTGCTATGTGCCAAGCACAGGTAGAACAATGGTGAACCTAATCTATTGCCAAACCTCATGAAATTGTATTCTAGCAGGGAGAAGGGCAATGGCACCCCACTCCAGCACTCTTGCCTGGAAAATCCCATGGCTGGAGGACCCTGGTGGGCTGCAATCCATGTGGTCACGAAGAGTCAGACACGACTAAGCGACTTCACTTTCACTTTTCACTTTCCTGCATTGGAGAAGGAAATGGCAACCCACTCCAGTGTTCTTGCCTGGAGAATCCCAGGGATGGGGAAGCCTGGTGGGCTGCCGTCTATGGGGTTGCACAGAGTCGGACACGACTGAAGTGACTTAGCAGGGAAGCTAGATTTTAAATAACTAATTATACAATTGACTCTTCATTTATGGCTTTGATTAGCTCTATAAAGGGAAAGTACAGGGCATCATGAGTGAGTGGAACTAGTCTGAGATAGAAGGCAGTGTTAGGAAAGCTTGCCTTAAGAGGTAGTGTTTGAGTTGAACCAAAAGATGATCGAATAAATGGGAGGCAGTGGATGGGAGGAATTTTATAGTCAGAGGAGACAATACACATCAGGACACATCGGCAGGACAAAGTCTGCCATGATTGAGGAACTTCAAGCTCAGTGTGACCAGAGTTCAGAAATACACAGAAAATAAGATGAGATGGTCTAAAATGCAATTTGAGAGGGAGGCAAACCAGATGGTGCAGACTCTCCAAGGTTTTGGTCTTTGACCTACATATGGTGAAAAGCCACTGAATGATTTCAAGCAATTGGGTGGCATGTTTATGTTCTAAAAAAATTATTCCAATAGCCATATGAATTGAAGGAAGGCAAGAGTACCGGAAACCACTTTGAAGCAGAGGTAGTAGTTGAATTAAGAGATGAAGATGGTTTTGGACTAAGGTGGTTGTAGTAAAAATGGAGAGGGGTGTTCATGAGGCAAAACTGATTACATAAACAAAATGCGGAAAGCAGTATTTAAAGACTGGCTCACTGTTATCAACATTCAAGTGGGTCCATGTGGGCTTTGTATGGATATGGAGAAACCACTCGGAGACTGTGACAATAATCTGAGAAGGTCATGGAACATGAAATTAGGAATGGAAGTTGGAAGATGTGTTTGAGACATTAAAAATCTATATATACATATAGATTTTTTTGACCCCAAAGTCTTAAGTCTTAGTGAATTGAGTTGGTCTTAGTGGCTAGAAGAAGAAAGTAGTATGGGGACGAAAAATGACTGAGTCATTTCATAAGTGTTGTTTATAGTGCTAAATAGCTGTAAAGATAGACGTGAGTGAGATTCTATTTGGGAGGACATCAGTACAAATTTGAGATTGAATTAAAGTGATAAAATATGTAGAGTTTGTCTAGGAAAGAGTATAGAGAGTGAAGAACAGCAAACTAAGGCACTGATTCTGAAGTTGGTGGAAGGAATAAATAGGTGTCACCCATGACTTGGTGTACATCTGGAAACATAGTACCTCTCAGTAAATCCCTTTTTAAGGTCTCTTAAATTTTAGCTATTTAGTTTATGTTCAACTATTGAAATAAGCAGTCCTCTCCCAAATGTCTGTAGTTTGCCACATTTAAGAATGTTACATTGTTGTCATAAGTAGACTTACAATCACTTTGAAATGCATAGAAATATTGAATCACTATGTTGTATAACAGGAACTAACATAGTGTTGTAGGATAACTGTACTTCAAAACAAACAAGAAAGTAAACTCATAAAAAAAGATCAATTTGTGGTTACCAGAGGTGGGGTAATTGGATGAAGGCAGTTGAAAGGTATAAACTCCCAGTTATAACATACATAGGTCAATAAGGGATGTGATGTACAACATGATGAATATAATTAATGCTTCTGTATGTTATATATGAAAGTTGTTAGAGTAAATCCTTAGTTATCACAAGGAAAAAAATTTTATTGCTTTAATTCTATATCTATATGAGATTATGGATGTTCACTAAACATTGTGATAATAATTTCTTGATGTATGTAAGTCACTATGCTGCACACCTTTAAGTTATCTAGTGCTCTATGTCAATTATATCTCAATAAAAACTGGTGAAAAGAGAATACGTTACATTGAGATAAGAAATAAAGGGAGGAGAGACTAGCTGGAGAGTGTTCATATAATTCTAGAAATAGAGAGTTTAATGCCTTCTAAATATTTAATTAGAACTGATGAGCAAGTTATCCAATATATGCTTAAGTTCATAGAAATTTTTAAAATAAAAATATGAGCTTATTCTTTCAGTAAATATTTCTTTTTAAAAACTATTTATTTATCTTTGGTTGTATTGGGCTTTGTAGCTGCGTGGGCTTTCTCTACTTGGGAGGGCCACTTTCTAGTGGTGTTCTGGCCTCCCACTGTGGTGGCTTCGCTTGATGCAGAGCACGGGCTCTAAGGCACACGGGCTTCAGTAGTTGTGCATGGGCTCAGTAGTTGCGGCTCCCAGTCCCTAGAGCACATGCTCAATAGTTGTGGTACACGGGCTTAGTTGCTCCACTGCATTGTGGGATCTTTCCAAATCAGGAGTGGAACCCATGTCTCCTGCTGTGGCAGGTGGATTCTTTACCACTGAGCCAGCAGGGAAGCCCCAGTAAATATTTCTTGAGAGCTCACATGCTTGACGCTGTTCTTGGTTCTACTGATTTTAGTTTTGATTATGGAATCTACATTTTAAAGGAGTGAGATAATCATTAAACAGGTAGATAAAAGAAAATATCAGAGAGCTATTAGATATTTATAAATCATGCCAGGAAATGGAGCTCACTTTAGATTGGGTGGTCAGGCAAGGACTTACTTGAGGAAGCAATGTCTAAAATGACACCTTAAAACATAAAAGCATAGTCATTACACTATTTAAGTCTATAAAGAAGGATATATACTTCTCTGTAGGTTTACATAAGATTAATGAATCTATCTGTGTTCAGTAGCAGTAAAAACCTTGATTTGATCTATTTTGATTCTTCATTCAGGTCCATAAAAGACAGAAAAGAAGGGCAGAGAGCAAAACACTGTACATCGATGTGACTCTTTGCATGCTTTACTTCCATAATTCTGCATTCAACTTCAAAGAAAAAGCTACAGGCATAGTTTTTTCTCTGTTTCTTATTTTGCCTATGAACTTCAGAGTTCATTTTTAAAAGCATTTATATATATTTTTTTTAATATTTAGTTATTTGGCTGCACCAGGTCTTAATTACAGCATGTGGGGTCTTCAGTCTTCATTGCAGCATACAGGATTTTTTAGTTGCAGCATGTGGGATCTATTTCCCTGACTAGGGCTCGAACTGGGGCCCCCTGCATTATGAGTGCAGAGTCTTAGCCACTGGACCACCAGGGAAGTCCCTTTTAAAAGCATTTAAAAAAATCAACCTGATATTAATATATTCATGGAGACTTTTAAGCTGCGTCATGATAAAATGTTTTGTAAAGCAATACTACCAATAACATCAGGCAAGTGTATCACAGGTGTTGACTGGGTAATGGGGTTATTCAAAAGTAGTCATTGGGGGACTTCTCTGGTGGTCCAATGGTTAAGACTTTGCTTTCCAATGAAGAGGGTGTGGGTTCCATTCCTGGTTGAGAAGCTAGGATCCCACATGCCTTATGTCCAAAAAAACCAAAACAAAAAACAGAAGCAATATTGTAGCAAAGTTAATAAATACTTTAAAAAAAATTGTGATTGGAACTGGGGCTAAGAAATATTTGTATAGTTAACAGAAAAGAGAGGACTTGAGCCAATTCATTGCTAATCAGTTCTGTATCAGTAACTATATAATTTATATTTATTTATAGAGATTAAGGACATTTTTCCCATGTCTAATGATATTTATATTTCAATACATTACAAAATTTTTAACTTGTTGAAGTTATCAGGTAATGTTTTTCTTTTCAAGACATTTCTTAATTGCCTACATCACAGTTTTGAGAAATATTGGCATTTTCTAATCACATGTGCTTAATGTAGTTTTGGGAATTCATGTTCAGACTTGATTTATTGTTTAAAAATTTTAATTAATCAATTTTCAAAAATAGGCACATGTGCACAGAGTTTTTAAAAATTAAAAGTTGCATAGAGCTATATGGTTAAAAGTAGGCCCCAGTCATTTGAGTTTTACTCTTTAGAAGTAACCAGCAGTTTCCTGAGGTTTGGAAACTGTTTTAAAATTTAAATTTAAATTCCTTTGTGTGAAAGTTCCTCAAATTATAATTATATTGGACTTGGGAACATTTTTCTGCTTTTTTACAACTTTCTCTAAACTACAATGTCAAGATTGGATTTAAAGATAAATCATTAAATATCTCAGAACTGTTGAGGTTATCTTTGATGAATGCTAGGCTTCAGTGAAATCATATTGTTTATTCTTTTTGAAATTCACATTTCAGAGACTTAAAGGAAAGTTCTGGGCAGTGTCCCTCAGAAAGCTATTCGTGTATGCCTCCAGGGATTTTGTGAACTTTGTTATGACTACAGGGAGTTCACAATTAGGTTTAGTTTGTAAACTATTTTCCTTACAGCCCCAAATACATGACAAACTTTCAAAATGCCAAGATAATTAGTGGTTCTCCACTCATGTCAAATTAACTAATCTCTAAGCTTTGACCTGAGCCCTCATCAGTATCCTTCTCTTCAATTTCCGAACTCTTATGAATCAGTTAAAAAATTTCAGAACAGAGCATCCTCGTGGAATAAAAAGAAGATGCTTCTCAGTTCTTAATCTCTGTCCTAACAGTGGCCTAATGTCGAGTCTTACTTTCCCTTAGGCAAATTAGTAATTCATGTGTCTATTGTGCAAAATCCCCTTAATTCTTCCTGTTTATCCTTCCGTCAGGCTTGAAGTTGAATCAGACATTCTGTGAAGCTGTTACATTCTTCTCTCTAGTTTCAAAGCTAACCTTTCAGTTCAGATTGTCCACCTTGGAGCAACAGTGACTGACAAAGGAGAAGTTGCAGCAGTGTTCCCTGGTAGGATGAAGAAGGAGCATTATGCAGTTAGGTAAGTGAATAAATAATGACTTAAAATTTCTCAATAGCATATTATAAAGAAAACTTTGGACATCAAGTATATTGTTAACTAGTGCCTAAATTGGGGAACAAACCAAGGATGTGAGCAAACATTACTTTCTCATCAGTCACAATTACTCTGACTGGTCTAGAACTGACAAGGAAAAGTGAGGTGAGAGGAAAAGAAACCTAATTAGACACTGTGCTAGGTGCTTTACATATGTTTTCATTTAATCCTCCTGAAAACTTTATGTTAGCCTCAGCCTCATGTTTCAGAGCCAAAACTGAGGCTCGAAGAGATTACTTAAATAAAGAAGAGTCAAAAGGAGGAATGTATAGATATCACAGAATCAGGTCAGGATGTTATTATATTTAAACAAAAAATAGAGAATATTATGATTTATTTCTCTATCTTGATAGTTAAGAAAAGGCTCAAGTTAATAAAATCTCAGCACTCTGAATTTATAAATGGTCAAAATATCAGATCATTTAAGAGAAAATAAAAACCAGAGACCATTTGATGGGGAAAAATATAATAACTGTAAAGTGAATTGAATATTTTGAGTTCAGTTGCTATGGTATCATGGAGATATAATTTATAAATGCATACTTGCTTCACATTTTACATATTTAGAAATTACATCTACATTCATAAGTATATCAGTATTTGAATTTAACAAAAAAAATACTCATTTTTATGTTTGAAAATATTCCAGCTTTATTGAGATACAATTGTCAAATAAAAATTATATATATTTTAGGTGTATAATGTGATAGATTTTTAAATTTTGTTTATTTTTTAATTGAAGGATAATTGCTTTACAGAATTTTGTTGTTTTCTATCAAACCTCAACATGAATCAGCCATAGGTATACATATATCCCCTCCCTCTTGACCCTCCTTCCCATCTCCCTCCCCATCCCACCCCTCAAGGTTGATACAGAGCCCCTGTTTGAGTTTCCTGAGACATATAGCAAATTCCTATTGGTTATCTATTTTACATATGGTAATGTAAGTTTCCATGTTACTCTCTCCATTCATCTCACCCTCTTCTCTCCTCTCGCCATGTCCATAAGTCTGTTCTCTGTGTCTGTTTCTCCATTGCTGCCCTGCAAATAAATTCTTCAGTACCACTTTTCTAGAGTCCATACATATGCATTAGTATACGATATTTATCTTTCTCTTATCTTTCTCTTTTTGACTTACTTCACTCTGTATAATAGGCTCTAGGTTCATCCACCTCATTGGAACTGACTCAAATGCATTCCTTTTAATGGCTGAGTAATATTTCATTGTGTATGTGTACCACAACTTCTTTATCCATTCATCTGTCGATGGACATCTAGGTTGCTTCCATGTTCTCACTATTGTAAATAGAACAATGGGATGTATATGTCTTTTTCAATTTTGCTTTCCTCAGGGTATATGCCTAGGAGTGGGATTACTGGGTCCCTAGTGAGATTCGTAGCTTTTTAAGGAATCTCCATACCATCTTCCGTAGTGGCTATATCAATTTACATTCCCACCAGCAGTGCAAGATGGTTCCCTTTTCCCCACATCCTCTCCAGCATTTGTTGTTTGTAGACTTTTTGATGATGGCCATTCTGACCTGTGTGAGGTGATATCTCATTGTAGTTTTGACTTGCATTTCTCTAACAATGCACTTCATTAATAATAATAACAATAATAATATAATATTTTACCTATTTAGAAATTACATCTGCATTCGTAGGTATTTGAATTTCTTAACAAAATATTACTCATTTTTATGTTTGAAATTTTTCCAGCTTTATTTAGATACAACTATCAAATAAAAATTATATCTATTTCAGGTGTACAATATGATAGTTTTATATATATATATATATATATATATACACACACACACACAGACTGAAAAAATTACCACAATCAAGTTAATTAACATACCTATAACCTCACATAGTTACTGCTTTTTGGTGTGTGTGGTGAGACCACAAAGACATATTTCTCTGTTTTTAAAAAAATTATTTCTTAAGGTGCGTGGGGTCTTAGTTGCTGTATGCAGCTCTTGCTTGTGGCGTGGTAATTTTTCTTTAGTTGTGGTGCAAAGGCTTCAGAGCAAGCCGGCTCAGTAGTTTGCCGCACGTGGGCTTAAGCACCAGGTTAGCTGTTCCTCAGTATCCGGGGATCTTAGTTTTCTGACCAGGGATGGAACCGGCACCCCCTGCATTGGAAGCCAGATTCTTAACCACGGGACCACCAGGGAAGTCCCTTAAGACATAGTCTCTTAAATTTACAGTGTAGTTTTTGTTGTTTTTGCTGTAAAAATTGTTATTGTTTCTGTTTGGTTCAAGGGTTCAGAAAGGGCTCCAGGGTTGTTGGAAAAAAAAAAAACAACTGCATAGTGGCTACAGAGAGAATCTTCAGGCAGAAACCTTGACACCAGAGGGTCTTTCAAAGGTCGCTGGGCTCCAGAGGCTCCTTCCTAGTCGGTGCTTGAGGGTAAGCCTTTCAAAGCGGTACTCGCCCAGGCCTGCCTGGGGACCAGCCAGCCTGTGAAGGTTCCTCAGGTGGTCGCCATCTTGATGCGCTTCCCCTGCTTAGGTAGGACGAGCTTTCCAGGAAGTCACCGCGGTGGGGGCCTGGCGGGGGAAGCCAGGCCATGCAGATCCAAAACGGCCTGGTTCAGGGTCTTCTGCCTGAGAACGGCAGCTTTCAGAGCGTCCTGGGTTTTTCCACACTCGTCTTGAGACGGCTTCTGCTTGACCTGGAAGAGGGCCGTAGTCGCGCCGGTTTTGCATTTTCAAAAGTCTTTGGGCGCCCTGGCGCTTCCCCCTCAGTTGATTGGCGGGAAAAGTGCCGACATCCTCCAGAGCCACGTCGTGACTGTCGAAATAGAAGCCCAGAGACAGGTAAGTGTAGAGGCCCCTGCAGCCGCAACCTGACCAGGTGGTGGACGTCAGCCTCCATCTGGGTAGAATAATTTTGAGGAATATGGGAGCTCACAGTTGATCAACGGTAAGGAGCTAAGCTCAAAAGCTGGTGTTAGCTGGTCCCGGAGGCCCAGGATAGCTGAGAAAAAAGGGAGGAAAAGGGGGGTTTTTGGGCTGCAATGAAAGCCATGTGAGACCTTACCTCCGTGACCAGAAATGGAACCCATGTCCAGTTGTAGTATAAGGGTGGATTCTTAACCACTGAACCATCAGGGAAGATCCATAAGACAGCATCAGTAACTAACTGTTGTTCACATGCTGTATTAGGTTCCCAGAGCTTATTCATCTTATAACTAAAAATTTATAGCCTTTGACCAACATCCCCTGATTCCCCTCACCCCCAGCCCCTGTCAACTACCCATTCTACTCTCTGGTTCTATGAGTATGACTTTTTTTAGATTCCACATATACAAGTGAGATCATGCAGTATTTGTCTTTCTGTAGCTTCCTTATTTCACTTAGCATAAGGCTTCAAGTTTCATCTATGTTATAATTGGCAGGATTTTCTTTTTATGCTGAATAATATTCCTTTGTGTATATATAAATATATGCAAAGGAATATTATATATGTGTGTGTATCTATCTCTCTATCTATCTTTAGCACTCTTTTTTTTATTATCCCTTCATCCACTGGTGGATACTTAATTTTGTTTCCATGTCATGGCTATTGTGAATACTACTGCATTAAACATGGTAAGTGCATATATCTTTTTGAGTTAGTGTTACTATTTACTTTGGATATATAACTAGAAGTAGAATTGCTAGATCATATGGTAGTTCTATTTTTGATTTTTTGACGAACCTCTATACTATTTTCCATACTGGCTGCATCAGTTCACATTTCCACTAACGTTGCATGAGTGTTCTTTTTCTCCATGTCCTAGCCATAACTTATTTCTTATTTTTTTGGTAACAGGGATCCTAACAAATTTCAGGTGCTATCTCTTTGTGGTTTTGATTTGCATTTCTCTGATGATTAATGATATGGAGCAGTTTTAAAGGTATAGTTGTTTCTTGGTATTCTTGGGGAATTGTCCAGGATGCCCATGGATACCAAAATCCAAAGATGCTCAAGTCCTTTATATGAAAATGGTGTTGTACAGCCAGACCGCTGTATCTGTAGGTTCCTCATCCTCAATTTAACCAACTTCAGATAGAGTTAGAAGTTAAATGTAAACCCTGTGCATACGGAGGGCTGACTGTACCTGTTTGTCATTTGTATGTCTTTGGAAAAAAGTCTGTTTGAGTTCTTTGCCTTTTTTTTATTAGGTTATTAGTTTTTTTGTGAGTTCTTTATATAGTTTGAATGTTAACCCCCTTAACAGACATATGGTTTGCATTTTTTTTCTCCCATTCTGTAGGTTGCCTTTCATTTTGTTGATTCTGTACAGAAGCTTCTTACAGAAGCTGTACAGAAGATTCTGTACAGAAGATTCTGTACAGAAGTTTCATGTGGTCTCATTTGTTTATTTTTGTTCTTTTGCCTGTGTATAGTGTGAAATATTGTCTTTAATTTCATGGAAAGAAATTTGATGTTCATTGAAACTATGTTTACTATAGATGATGATATGGCTGTACAAACATATTAACCCTAACTTTAAGTAGTGACAGTTTGCACTGCCTTGTGTCTAAATATGTGAGAAGTGTCTTTGATGATCAGAAGAAAGTTGATATTAACATAACCCACATTTGGTACTAAAGAATAATCAAATATATAACAACATTTTTTCCTTTAAACCTTTGAATTTAAACACACTCTTGAATTTGTGGTTCTGCATGGAGAAGGCAATGGCAACCCACTCCAGTACTCTTGCCTGGAAAATCCCATGGGCAGAGGAGCCTGGTAGGCTGCAGTCCATGGGATCGCTAAGAGTCGGACACGATTGAGTGACTTCACTTTCACTTTTCACTTTCCGGCATTGGAGAAGGAAATGGCAACCCACTCCAGTATTCTTGCCTGGAGAATCCCAGGGACAGGGGAGCCTGGTGAGCTGCCGTCTATGGAGTCGCACAGAGTCGGCCGTGACTGAAGTGACTTAGCGGCAACAGCAGCAGCACGCACTCCTAATGGCATGGAAAGCAAGTTGACACTGAGCAAAATTGTAACATAAGGGATGTTCATAACTTCTGATTTAGTAATGGATTGTCTTTGTTCTGCTCCTTTTGCCTTCATAGTTGTTTCCTATTCCTATACCCTTATTCCTCCTTGAAGACAGCCAGCTCTTTCTTGTCTTTTCTGATTTTACCCTGGTAATTTTTGCTGTAGGGATGGGATTGGAAGGAACTAACTCCTGAGGTGAAAATTGCTTATATGGTTTAATGCCTTATTTCTTAAAACACAATGTAGGTCAATGGAGTGAAAATTGTTTTATTTAACAAGCACTCACTCACCATTCTGTGTGAGTGTTTTATAAATGTTAATCATTTAATTTTCACATTAAGCTATTAGGTAGATTTTTAATTGTGGAATTTCTCAAATAATCAGTAGGGGAAAGGTTGGGAAGCAGTTGATCCTTTTATCTTTGAAATCATTTCGTGAAATGAAATTCTGTTTCAATATAGCCAACTCCATTTTTACTCCCATGATGATAATCATGAACCAAGACAAATCAAGAACAGGATCTTGTGGTCAGTCTGGTTTTTCTGTGTGGTAGTGACGGTAAGACTCAATTAGACCCTCACAAAAGGGGTTTTACTGACTCATATTACAGGAAGTGTTCACATCAATTTTAAAAAGTTTTACAGAGATTCGCTAATTCTTGAATTTTTACTATATGTATAATTGTTGTGTAAGTTAATTTTTTATGTTATACACCTTTTATATCTAGTATTTTAGTATGTTAAAAAGTTAATTTTTGACTTTTGGAGTATCCAATATGATGTCAATTTTAAAATGAGTTATCCATAAACAATATTTGCTTTAAGTTTATAAAAACATACATATTCTTAGAGAAGCCTTTCTTCATAAGAATGAAAATGAATTGTATATTTATTCTTAGTAATAGTGCTATATGTGTGTGCTGTGCTGTGCTGTGCTTAGTTGCTTGGTTGTGTCTGACTCTTTGTGACTCCATGGACTGTAGCCTTCCAGGCTCCTCTGTCCATGGGATTCTCCAGGCAAGAATACTGGAGTGGGTTTCATGTCCTCCTCCAAGGGATTTTCTAGACCCAGGGATTGAAGCCCTGTCTCTTATGTCTCCTGCACTGCCAGATGGTTTTAAAAAAATAATAATAATTTTAATAGAAGGATAATTATTTTACACTATTGTGATGGTTTTGCCATACATTGACATGAATCAGCCATGGGTGCACATGTGTTCCCCTCATCCTGAACCCCTCTCCCACCTCCCTCCCAACCCCATCCCTCTGAGTTGTCCTAGAACACCAGCTTTGAGTGCCCTGCTTCATGCATCAAACTTGCACTGGTCATCTCTTTTACATATGGTAATATACATGTTTCAATGTTAGTCTCTCAAATCATCCCACCCTCACCTTCTCCCACATAGTCCAAAAGTCTGTTCTTTTTACATCTGTGTCTCTTTTGCTACCTTGCATATAGGATCGTCATTCCTGTCTTTCTAAATTCCATATATATGCATTAATATACTGTATTGGTGTTTCTCTTTCTGACTTACTTTATTCTGTATAATAGGTTCCAGTTTCATCCACCTTATTAGAACTGACTCAAATGTGTTCTTTTTTATAGCTGAGTAATATTCCATTGTGTATATGTACCACAACTTCCTTATCCATTTGTCTGCTGTTGGACATCTGGCTTGCTTCCATGTCCTAGCTTTTGTAAACAGTGCTGCCATGAATGTTGGGGTACATGTGTCTCTTTCAATTAGCTAGATCGGTTCTTTACCACTAGCACTGGCTGGGAAGCGCAATAGTGCTACACAGAGGTATTAATATATTTTAAGAGTATCACAAATTATTTTTTTTAATTTTAGTTATTTAATCCTGTTTAATGGGTGACAATATTTAAATGTGAAATCAGTTCAGTTCAGTCACTCAGTTGTGTCCGACTCTTTGGAACCCTGTGGACTACAGCACGCCAGGCCTCCCTGTCCGTCACCAACTCCTGGAGTTCACTCAAACTCATGTCCGTTGAGTCGGTAATGCCATCTCATCCTCTGTCGTCCCCTTCCCCTCCCGCCTTCAGTCTTTTCCAGCATCATGTCATTTTAACTGTTGAATAATAATTCTCTATCTGGAGACTTCAAAACCCCCTTCTAAGTATATGAAAGAATGAAAGGATTAAAATTCACACAATAACTATTTTAACTGGATTATTACCTAACTTTTTAGAGTATGTGGAAGAATCACTAAGAGAAATTATGTAAACAGTGAATGTAACAGAAAAGAAAAAGTGCTAACAAGAGTAGACTAATTTTGATTAAGAAGTATGAAGTTATAACTTTAATTGCAAATCTCATATGAAAAATTGACAGGAAATTTGTCTACTCTGAAGCTTATTATTATATGGTACTTCTATAGTATTTGTCATTTGACTTCTCAACTGATAATTTCTCAAAAAAAATCTTTGAAGAAATAGTGCAACTTTTTGGTTAAGGTCAATACAGACAGCTGTATAACAGTAATTTTTAACCTGTATTGTAGTTATGGTGGATTAAGTCAGACAAAAAAAAATGTGCAGCTCAGTTTAACATTACTCAGTTAAATTACTAAGTTATATTCTATGAAACATTTTGTTGATACCATGACTGCAAGGATATCCAACCAGTCCATTCTAAAGGAGATCAGCCCTGGGTGTTCTTTGGAAGGAATGATGCTAAAACTGAAACTCCAATACTTTGGCCACCTCATGCGAAGAGTTGACTCATTGGAAAAGACTCTGATGCTGGGAGGGATTGAGGGCAGGAGGAAAAGGGGACGTCAGAGGATGAGATGGCTGGATGGCATCACTGACTTGGTGAACATGAGTTTGAGTGAACTCCAGGAGTTGGTATTGGACAGGGAGGCCTGGCGTGCTGTGATTCATGGGGTCGCAAAGAGTTGGACATGACTGAGTGACTGAACTGAACTGAACCGATGACATTTACAACACTTAACTGATTGGACCTACCCAATATATAGGATGGAGGACAAATTCTACACATTGGTAAGAATTCAGCCTTCCTTGTGAACATCGTTTAAATTCAGAAGAGCATTCATCTGTATTGCAGCTTCACTTTGTGCTTAAGAGATGTACTTCTAGAACTAGTTTTTGCTGTATTGATGCTTTGCAAACTTACTATTTAATAAAAATTGAATTCTGGATAATTCCCTTTTGTCTTCCCATCTACCACAAGGAATTAAGGAGGAGGAAAATAAAAATAAAAGCTTGTTGTAATGAAATACCTAGGGAAAAGATTATAGATCCTCTTATTTTTTTTTCCCAACAGCTATAAATTTAGGGCATTCAAAAGAATTTATGCAAAATCAAAGCTGAAATGAAAACTTTCTCTTTTTCCTAGGGAATTTAGTTCAGTGACTATAATGTGCCCATACTACTTCTAAAATCAGAAATGAGTTGATCTGTAGCTTCACTACATACAGATTCCTTGAGAAGTATCATATGATTGTTGATCTGAAATGTGCATTAGATGTATTATCTAAATGTTGTCAACCACTGTAGTAAATTTATGACACAGTAAGAAAGACACTTTTTCAGTGATTCACATGAGAGTTTATCATATTTAAAAATGTTTGCAATTTATTATTATTCATTGTTTCCTGCACAGTTATTGGTACCAATCACATTTTACAGATTAGGAAATAATTTGGACATATACTAAATAAAGTCTAAATAAGGTAGAATCATTATCAAGATATTTTACAAAGATGGGATTTGGGGATTGGTTTACAAAGATGGGGTTTGGGGCATGTCCTTGGACTTGAATGAAATGCTAAGTTCTGTGCCAATAGAACATGAAATATTCAAAACCGATGACATGTGGTGGCATCATAGTTAATAAATCACTGCCTATAATTTGTTGTGATGAAGTACCTTCTGAAAAAAATACCTTTGGAGTCTAAGTGGTTACCATACTTGACCGTTGTGGCTGAATTAATAACTGAAAGAACCTTAGTGTGGGATGGACTCTTCTGAATGAACTGGAACATTTACAGAAAAAAAATTCAGAAGCACCAGTTTTTAACTCTTAGTTTAAAGCATGGTCAGAGAACCTGTGAACTTCTATAGTAACCTTAAATTAATCTCTTATTTCTTATACCAAAAGTACCAGTATTACTGGAAATTAAACACAAAATTTAATAATAAAGATTACAAAGTTTTTTTTTTTAGTAGATTTTTTCCTATTCTTTTTCAAATTTGTTTCCCATTTAGGTTAGTAAAGATATCAAAGTTATAAGTTGAATTCACAGGCTCACCACATACTGAAAGTCAGGACATCCACTGGAAGATGTGGGACTCTGAAACTTGGAATGGAGGCATTGCCAGTGAAAACAGCTTGCCTACGGAAGGAAGACTAAAGAAGACTAACCTTCCCTGGCTTAAAAATCCTATACTAACTCTACCCAAGGCACTACTGTGAGAGCATGCTCATTCTCCTCAAGACTCACCCCAACTATTCTGTGTAGATGCATTACTGGATCATAACTCAGTATGCTCCAAAGTACAGTCTCATCCAAGAAGAAATGGTTTATATCCAAGGAGATTGTAAAATTCTGCTAATTTATATTGACAGAAATCCAGGGAATATATGAGGGAATGAAATCTAAGGGTGTTGGAACAAGGATGGTGGAGTAGAACATTGAGTTTGGTCACTTTTATGGATGTGGGTGCACTTAACTAAAGATTCTGAGTTTAATGCACTTAATGCCTGTATGAGCCCCTGGTGGCTCAGACAGTAAAAAAATCTGCCTGCAGTGCAGGAGACCTGGGTTCGATCCCTGTGTTGGGAAGATCCTTTGGAGAAGGAAATGGCAACCCACTCCAGTATTCTTGCCTGGAGAATCCCATGGACATGGGATCACAAAGAGTCGGACATGACTGAGCGACTTCAGTTTCACTTTCAATGCCTGTATAGCTGGTAGACTCTAATAGTTTATTTGCTTGGTTGACTGAAATTTAGATTCAATGATGAGAAAGGGATGCCATAATTTCTTTGGAATAGTAGAAGTCAAAAACTTATGGATATAGGAATGTTGGAGTAGGTTTATCATACATGTCATACATAGCCAGCCATTCCTAACCACATCCCCTGAGCCATCCCAGAGGACTCTCACTTTACAAAGGCTTGGGGAAGTAAATTAGGGAGCGAAGCACCTGAATCTTTGAATAGCTCTGTGGTGAATTCTTCTGTAGTCCAAATAGCAACACTTAATTTCCAAAAACACATTGGGTATATTTACTATAATGGGTAGCAGAGACATGGTGGTCCAAATTAGAATGTTTGGACGTGCAGGAATGTTTAATGAAAGGCAGTCCTCTCAGTGGGCAAGATTTCAAGCTGTCCCTTTGCCTGATTTGAGATATGGGTGGAAGTACATTGCATTAGTTTGCTAGAGCTGTCATACAAAGTACTGCACACTGAGTGAGTTACACAACAGACATTTATTTCCTTACAGTTCCAGAGGCTAGAGTTCAAGATCAAGGAGTCAGAGGGGTGGTTTCTTCTGACGTTTATCCTTAAATTGTAAAAAGCCCTCTTTCCCCTATGCCTTCACAATCTTTCCTCTTTGCATGTCTGTGTTCTAATCTCTTTTATGAACACTAGCTATTGCTGCTTCCCAAGAAAGGAATGTTTCTACCTGGGGACCCACATGGTTCCATTGAATTCGCATGTCAGCTGGATGTTTTGGGCTTCTCATTCCACTAGACCAAGAGGCTAGAGTGATTAATCCCAAATTACCAATTACCCTTTGAAGGTGTGTGTGTGTGTGTTGTGTCTGTGTGTGTGTGCATACGAGTAGAAAAAGCAAGAAAGAAAATGTGCAGAATTGATACTCTTAATTTTTATAGCTGGTCATGAGACCATGGCTGATATTTTAAAAATTCCTTCTTCCATTACCGATTTCCTGTTTCCTTTGCCTTCCCTAATCCAGGACTTCAGTTGGTCAGTCCTTTACCTGGCAAGGTCACCCACCCAAACTTTAATATGTGATGGATCTGAATCCTGCTCTTTTTTCGTTGGTTGTAGTTTTTCATTAATTTTTACTGTTGGACATGGAAGTTACTAAGAAGTGCCCAGAGAATTCCAGATAGTGGTCTCCTTGCCCTGTTGGGTAGGTCAAGGCAGTCACAGTCAAGACAATGAACACATCTAACACCCCAGTTGGTTCCCTCCTATTGCTTTGTAATTTTTTTTTCCCAACCCTGGCCCCCCATTTCTCCCTGACCCTCACATACCCAGGTATTCTCTAAAGTTTATATAAATTTGATCACACAGTGCATATTCATTTTTTTTTGTCCTGGCCTTTTCTTCACTCAGTGTAATCATCTTTCAAATCATCCATGTTATTGATTGAATCAGTAATTCAGCCCTTTTTATTCCTAAGTAGTAATATAGTATTATTGTCTGTTGTTTTAATCGCTAAGTCATGTCTGACACTTTTTTAACCCCATGGACTGCAGCCCACCAGGTTTCTCTGTCCATGGGATTTCTCAGGCAAGAATACTGGAGTGGGTTGCCATTCCTTTCTCCAGGGGATCTTCCTGACTCAGGGATCAAACCTATGTCTCCTGCATTGGTTGGTGGATTCTTTACTACTATCAGGTATCAGGTGGATTCTTTACTACTATCAGCTATCAGGGGCTTCCCTGATGGCTCAGCGTTAAATAATCCACCTGCACTGTAGGCGAAGCAGGAGATGAGGGTTCTATCCCTGGGAAGATCCACTGGAGTAGGAAATGACAACCCACTCCAGTATTTTTGCCTGGAAAAAATCCCTTGGTCAGAGAAGGCCGCCAGGTTTCAGTCTATGAGGTCACAAAGAGTTGGACACGATTGAGTGACTAAGCATGCAACACAGCACAGTATTATAGTTTATGGATGTATCACCGTTTGTTTCACCATTCACTTATTGACAGGTATTTGAATCATTTCCAGTTTTTGACAATTCAAATAAAGCCGCTGTGAACCTTTGTATCAACTCTTTGTATGGATATTACTTCGATTTCTCTTGAGCAAATACCTAAGACCGGACTAACTGAATTATATGATAGTTGTTGGTTAACTTTTTAAGAAACTACCAAACCTTAAAAAAGTTATTATTTAAACCCAGCACAAGAGTTCTAGGCCATTATCCTCAGGAATTCTTCACATGGCCAGTCTTTTTAATCTTAGACATTGAAATAGTGTAGTAGTATCACTGTGTTCATTTGCATTTCCATGATGATTAGTGAAACCATTATTACAATCAAGATAACACATATTCATCACCTTAGAGAATTTCCTTGGTATTTATTTACCATTCATGTATTTTGTTGGTAAAGGTGATTATTCAAATCTTTTACCTATTTTTCAAAGTGGATATTTAGAAATTATTAGTGAGTTTTGGTTTTCTGACTTATTATGGGTACAAGTTCTTTATAAGATATATAATTTGCAAATATTTTCTCCTAGTTTGTGGTATTTATTTTCATTCCTTTAACTGTCTTTTGACAAGTAAAGCCTTTAATTTTGATGAGGTCCAGCTTATCAGTTTTTTCTTTTATGGATTATGTTTTTGTAGCTATAAAATCTTTGACTAACCCAGTGTCAAAAATATTTTCTCCTAGAATTTTGGTAATTTTGGTTTTATATTTAGGTCTATGATCCATTTTATTTTTAATATTTGTGTGCGGTATGAGGCGTGAAAGTTTATTTTTTTTCTATGGCTATTCAGTAGTTCCAGGACCATTTGCTGATAGTTAAAAATTCATATTAAATTTTGTCTTTTGGAATAACTAGTGTGGTTTCTATTTCCTGACTGCACTCTGACTGATACAACCAGGCTGTCTCGTGAATTGTGATCTGGATTTCTAAATTTTTTAACTAACATTTTTTTCTAGATTGTCACAGTATAATGCATAAATAGTGTCAAAATGGAGTCCTCATGATAAACATGTAGTTAGTAATATACATTTTGTTGTAAATAAGTTTAAAAAGTTCTGGTTACCCAATACAAGGTGATAAAATATTTTAAGAGGATATGAATGGTTTCCTAGTCAATGCTCCTATGTTTTAAACTTTGGATTCTGAGCATATCTAAGGTTTTGGATTGGAATGGGTATTGTTAAGTGTTAATGCAATACCTAAGTTAAGTATTAAAAATAAATGACTATCAATTTGTTTTTCCTACATATTTCTTGGATATAATGGATGAATGGAGGGATAATTTACGTTGGATGAAATCAACCTGCCAGTCAACCAGTTAATTAACCAACCAACAAGTAAACAAATTGATGCCTAGATCCAAAATCAAAACAATGGAGTTAGTGAAGTAATAGATGTCAAAAATGAAGTGTTTTGAACCTTTTTGGTGACTTAATCACTCATTCTTTTCAACTATTTTTAGGTCATAATACAGATAGAATAGTGATAAAAATGAAGGCCCAACAACTTGGAATCCTTCAAGGGTCTGAATTTCCTTGTCATTAGAAACTTGATCCTTGAACCAGATTTTGTTTTTTGGATCTTGGTAGGAAGCAGAATGTGGAGATCATAAAGCATACAGTTTGTGCTTTTGAACCAACTGCTGCCTGTGCTTTCTCTTTCATAACAATCCCAGGTTTAGGGCATGTTGTGAATTAATGAGTATATAGGTATGACCAAGCCTATTATTTAATGAAAAAGACTATTCCTTTTAAGTTAATGATTTGAATATATACATACTCTAAAAGTAATTCTTAAATTTCAAACGTTTATAAAATAGCCAATTGTACTGTTTCTTCTGCAGCTTGACCAAGCATTCATTTTCTTTTGTACAGTGAAGAGGGAAAAAAAAGTTTGTAATATTGAGAGACTTTCTAATGAGGCCGCAAAGAGCCAGCATACATTTGAAATACCGAAAAAGAATTTAAAACCAGTTTTTAGACCAAAGAATAAAGGAGAGATTGGTTGATAAACTACTCAGAAATAGAAACCATGTTAAAGGTGATGTTTTGGCTGTTAGGCTTTTTTCAGGCCTTAATATATAAAACTAACATTTTTATATTTCTTATTCTGCCCAAGGAAGGCCTCAAAGACAGAGTGCTGCCTTTAACCTTATTCTATATTCCATGGAGTATTTTAAAGACTAGAAGAATATTGCTGGGGCAAAAATGATTGGGGCTCTGAAAGATCAGAAGAAATCTATCATTATTTTTTTTTAAATAAGCAGACACAGAGAACTTCATCCAAAAAGTTATTCTGAATTCAGTGTTGTAGCCAGAGACTTTTGTAGTAAATAAATAAGACTGACCTAGAGTTCACTGTATTTCTGGATCTGAGTGTTACTTTCTTTTAGGTTGGTTTACTTGAAACTTTACCTACTTTTGTACAATAGATTACTTATATTGTAGTTTTAAGTCAAATAATGCATTAAAAAGTGATTTCAGTTGATAACCGAATTGCTCAATACATTTTACTTATGTTTGCTTTTATAAAAGCTTGAAAATATTATTAAATTATATGAAGATATTTTCTAGAGATTATTAAAATCATACTATTTTATTTTTTCTCATTGAATTTTGTATATAGAATTTTTTAAATAAATGAATTAACAGTCTAGGAGAAGTAAAAATGACAGAAATCAAGGCATTAATTCAAAAAACTATTGGCAAGTTGGTCTTCATATCTTTTTTGAAAGGAAAATAGGAAAAATTTTAATATGTATTATATATTAGATATTATTATGTCAACACTGAATTTATTTTTGATGTTGAATGACAGTATTATATTATATTCAGGTATATAGCATAGTGATTTGATATTTTTATACATTATGCTTCATATAAAGTTATTGGTTTGCCCAGAAAGTTCATTATTGTTTTTCTACAACATCTAATAGGAAAAACCCAGAAAGAACTTTTCGGGTAATCCACTGTTACAATGTTATTGACTGTATTCCCTGTGCTGTATATTACATTCCTGTGACTGACTGACTTTGTAACTGGTGGTTTATGCCTCTTAATTCCCTTCATCTTTTGCCCATCCCCTAACCCCTCTCCCTTCTGGCAACCGCCAGTTCTCTCTGTGAGTCTGTTTCTGTTCTGTTGTATTTGTTTGTTTGTTTTGCTTTTTAGATCCCATATGTACAGTACTTGTATTTCTCTGTCTGACTTATTTCACTTTGCATAATACCCTCTAGGCCCATTCATGTTGTTGTATCTTTTTGTTTGTCTACTGAGCAAATATATATGCTCTGAAAAAATGTTTATCTTGACAGGTATGGCCAGGTGCATGCATGGATTGTGACATTCACTGAGTGCAAGACTGTGTTCTAAATATCTAGGTAGCTGCCAAAATCACCAACTATTTAGGTCACTTGTGAATAAAATATGGAAGAAATATCTACATAGAATATTGAAAGAGTTGCAGAAAGGAGGGCACTATTGATTATTGAAAGTCAACTCTGAACCAAATGCTTTTGCTTATCTTATTTAATTCTCATAGTAACCTCATTAGAGATAAAGCAAATTCCCCTTACCATATAGCCAGAGAATGTCATATCCAGCACTGATGTGTTTGCTCTCCAAGCTTGCTTCTCTATGACACCAAGTTACCTCTTAAATATATACCAGGTAATATTCATTCATTAATTTGGTAGGAAGCAACAGCTTAATAACTAAATAGTATTCCGTCTAATACTACAAAATATATTAAATACTCATGAAAAGTTACATCTTTAGTATTAACTTTTATGTGTTCTATAAAAACATGTAGATTTTGTATACTGCTTTTAATTCAAATTATGTATTCTATAAAAACATGTAGATTTCATATACGGCTTTTAATTCAAAGTTTATTTTTAGCTTCATTTTCATAATTTTCAGTGCTGATATTTTATAATATTGATGAACTGTATCATAAGTTTTTTCTGGGATGAAATGGATTAATGTAACCCAAATGACTAAGTAAAATAAAACAGGCATACCTCTTTTTATTGCACTTCACTTTATTGTGCTTCACAAATACTGAGTTTTTGACAAGTTGAAAGTTTGTGGCAACCCTTTGTCGAGCAAGTCCATAAGTTCCACTTTCCAAAAACATTTGTTCACTTCATGTCTCTGAGTCACATT
Source organism: Bos indicus x Bos taurus (assembly GCF_003369695.1). Lineage (NCBI taxonomy): Eukaryota > Metazoa > Chordata > Mammalia > Artiodactyla > Bovidae > Bos > Bos indicus x Bos taurus. Next base: position 22,503,176 of record NC_040082.1, read on the forward strand.
TTGGTAATTTTTGTCATAGTTCAAATTTTCATTATTATATAGTTACAGTGATCTATGATCAGTGATCTTTGATGTTACTGTTATAATTGTTTTTGGGCACCGTGTGTGACAGCAATGTAAGATGTTGAACTTAATCCATATATGTTGTATGTGTTCTGACTGCTCCATCGATGGCCCATTCCCCTGTCTCTCTCCCTCTCCTCAGGCCTCTCTATTCCCTCAGGTAAGGTACCAATTAATAACCTTATGATGGTCTCTTAAGTGTTCAAATGAAAGGATTAGAAGTCTCTCACTTTAGATCAAAAGCTAGAAATGATTATATGCTTAGTGAGGAAGCCCATCAAAAGCAGAGATAGGCTCAAAGCTAGGCCTCTTGCATCACTTCCCCAAGTTTTACAGGCAAAGAAAACGTTCTTGAAAGAAATTAAAAGTGCTAGTCCAGTGAACATTTGAACGACAGGAAAGTAAACATCCTTATTGCTGATATAAAGAAAGTTTTAGTGGTCTGGATAGAAAATGAAACCATCCACAACATTCCAAAAGCCATCCAGAGCAAGGCGCTGACTCTGTTCAATTCTCTGAAAGCTGGGAGAGGTGTAGAAGCTACAGAAGAAAAGTCTGAAGTTAGCAGAAGCTGCTGGTTCATGAAATTGAAGGAAAGAAGCCATCTTTACAACATAAAAGTACAAGATGAAGCAGCAATTACTGGTGGAGAAGCCACTGCAAATCATCCAGAGGATCTAGCTAAGATAATGAATGACGGTGACTACACTAAACGACAAACTTTCATTGTAGATGGAACAACCTTATATTGGAAGAAAATGCAGTCTGGAACTTTCATAGCTAGCGAGGAGATGTCAGTGTCTGGCTTCAGAGCTTCAAAAGATTGAATGACTCTCTTGTTAGGGACTAATGCAGCTGATAACTTTAAGTTGAAGCTAATATTATTTACCATTCCAAAAATTTACTTTCTGCTTGTGTTCTCTGAGTGGAACAAAGCCTGGATGACAGCACATCAGTAGACAACATGGTTTATTGAATATTTTAAGTCCACTGTTGAGACCTAGTGCTCAGAGAAAAAGATTTCTTTCAAAATATTATTGCCTATTGACAATGCATCTGCTTACCCAAGAGCTATGAAGGAGAGGCACAAAATTAATGCTGTTTTCATACCTATTAAAACAACTTGCATTTTATAACTCATGGACCAAGGAGTAATTTCAACTTTCAAGTCTTGTTATTTAAAAAATACATTTTGTAAGACTATAGGTATCAGAGATGATTCCTCTGTTTGGTAGGGGCAAAGTAAATCAAGTGTCATTAAGAACACTCATTGGAGAATGGCAGCCCACTCCAGTGTTCCTGCCTTGAGAATCCCATGGACAGAGGAGCCTGGTGGGCTCCAGTCCATGGAGTGGCAAAGAGTCAGAAGTTGCAGCTAAACCACCACCATCTTCAAGGTATTAGTCATTATTACACTCACCTATTCATTGTAAAATCCTTTAGTAGATAACAAAGTTCATCTTCAATGACTTATAGGGTTTCTACAGTGATTAACAAGATTTGGATTAAACAAATCAGTGGTGGGAAAAATTGAATAAATCGGAATTGCTTATTTTGCTTTCTGAAGGACTGTCTGTTATACAATAAAATATCATATGACAGTGATAATGACCTTCAATTAAGACTTTTAGAGATGTCATTTGTAAGGAGTCTAATGCTCAGAATGTCACTATTGAACTGGAAGCTCATAGAGAATGTAAAAACAAAGCAAATAGGTCTAAGAATATTCCTGCATAAATTATTTTTATTTAACAGGGAATGGAAACCTTCAGTGTATCTCTCAGACACCCTAGTGCTGCTCACAGAAGGTGCTGGCACTTACGTTTGATGTGCTGTCCCTCTGGTTCTGAATGTCTATTGTTAAAACCGAGAAATAAGATGGAAAAATGTATCTGGGTGGAAATGTCACTCTGTTGATTTGTGAGCTATAAATGTTTTCAACTTTTAAAAATAATTTAAATGTACAAACAAATGATTAATATTTAAGTTGATATAGCAGCAGAAAAAAAAAAAGAAAAGAACCATGTGAGCCATCCTATACTTCGGTTGTTGCTTTAATAAAGGATTTGCACAGGTGAAAAAAAAAAAAGAACATTCATGATTCATGCCAAGAGGTCAAAATTTCAACATTAGCCAGGGTTTGGAAGAGGTTGGTTCCGACCTTCATGGACGATTTTGAGGGGTTCAAGGCTTCAGTGGAGGAAGAACTGCAGATGTGGTGGAAATAGCAAGAGAACTAGAATTAGAAATGGAGCTTGAAAATGTGACTGAGTTGCTGCAATCTTGTGATAAAACTTTTAACAGATTGAGGGGGTTGCTTCTTATGGATGAACAAAGAAACTAGATGAAATCTACTCCTGTTGATGATGCTGTGAATATTAATGAAATACAGTGAAGGAACTTAGAATATTGCATAAACTTACTTGATAAAGCAGTGAGAGGATTTGAGGAAATTGACTCCAATTTTAAAAGAAATTCTACTGTGAGTAAAATGCTATCAAAAATATTTAATGCTACAGAGAAATCATTTGTGAAAGGGAGAATAAAAAAGGCAAACTTCATCATTGTTTTACTTTAAGAAATTGCTACAGCCATCCCAACACTCTGCAACCACAACTCTCATCAGTTAGCAGCCAACATTGAGGCAAGATTCTCTGCCCACAAAAAGGTTGTGTATAACTTGCTGAAGGCTCAGATGATGGTTAGCATGTTTTAGCAATAAAGTATTTTTTTCTTAAGGTATATACATTGTATTTTTAGGCATAATGCTATTAAATATTTGATAAACTACAGTATGGTGCAAACATAACTTTTATATAGGTACTGGGAAACAAAATAATGTGACTTGCTTTATTGTGGTATTTGCTTTATCGCATTGTTCTTACTCAATAAAGAAATCATCCAGAAACTGGATAGCCTATAAAACTTGTATACTTTATATTTTGATGGTAACTCTGGGCTCTTTTTAAAATTTTATTTTTAATTGGAGGATAATTGCTTTACAATGTTGTGTTGGTTTCTGCCATACAACAATGTGAATCAGTTGTAAGTATTCAAGTATACTCTTGAATCAGTCAAGATTATGTATCCTCTTTCTTGAACCTCCCTCCCACCCAATTATAGGCTCTTATTCGTTAACTTTTATACTATTTAGTATTTAGTCAAGTTCTTTTTGAAAGTACCAAGTCATATTTTATGTTTCATTCACTAGTAATAATAAACTAAATCGTAGTGGATGGACTCAAAGTCAAGATTTTCAAATGAATTGTAATTATTTTTAAGACGGGAAATCTTTTGCTATTTTTCACTATCATAGTTTCTAAAGAGTGGTACAAAGTCAATGTCAGGGGTATGTGTCTTTGCAGTTCACTCTTCATATCATCTGTAAGTGATCTACTGATCAAACCTTCCAGGGGATAGCAAACAGTTTCTTACTGTTTGTGTTAAAAGCATTTGCTGAGATTCCCTGTTTCAGCCCAGCTGCAGGACACTCTACTGAGAATTTGTGGCCTATAACAAAAATTTTTTTTAAATCTCTCTGAGAATGTTCTTACAATGGGTATCTGGAGGGTAGATTAGTCTACTTTAACTGTGTCTTCATGATGAGACCAAAGTAGAGAGGCTTTTTCAATTGTATTCAAGTATATGAACTAATTACTAGATGTATTTTCAAATCTGAGTCAGAGTCAAATGACCAACACAAAGGACTGACATTCAGAAATCATTATTTGTTTGGTTTGATATAATGCAAACAATACTTGGAGTAGTTGTCCTCAAACTCGTTAGAGTTACAGCATTCTATCTTTGTGGTTATTGACCATGGGTAAATGTGCTATATTTTTTAAAAAATTGACATAAACTAAAATTTTGTTTGTAAAGGGTAAGAAATTATAATAACACCTTATTTTGGAATATTTTAAAGAATTCAAAAATAAGGGATCAAAATAAGTGGCTTAGAGCTACACTGACAGCAAAAATTATAATGAATTGTTTCTTAGTGATAAGTTCTGAGAATGGCCATCTGTTTCCGTTTGTGCCTCAATAGATCATAAGATCATAAATTATTCTAAAAGAATTTCAAAACTAACTTTGTAAGCACATTTACATTTTTTTCATAATACTAGAGCAAGTGTAGTAGTAAATGCAGAAGATAAAAATGTATTTGTTAGAATGCTCAATTTTTTTTTTATTTAGGAGAAAATTTTTTCTTAAATTGATACCTATTTTACAATACTTATTTACTGAATTTGTACAAGATAGTATTGCTTCTATGAAATTAGTTTTCTGACAAATGATTGTCTTCAATCAACCCTTTGACTCTTGATGGTTTTATAACTTGGTAAAAGAAAAGAAACGACATACTGCATATACTAAACAACCCGCTCAGATATATTTCCAAAGTAGTTTTTCCCCCTAGGAAGGACTTCAGGTCATGATTATTAACCAGATACTGAAGAATTAACTAATAAATGTGGACTGTGAGGGTCAAATTAGATTATTACCTGAATTGACTCATGATTTAGTTCAAATTGAGTTAACTGTTTTTTCAACCTATACTTCAGTTTTCTTTTCCTGCAGAGATAGTCTTAGCTTTTTACAGTCCCATCTTGACATTTTTATTGCACTCTTTTTTAATAGCGCATTCCCATTTATCTTCATGTCATTAAGCAAAATAAGATTCACAATTAAAATGAAAGCCAAACGTGGCTTGGCTAAAAAAGGACTTATTTTCCAAAAACAAAGCAGAAACAAACAAGCAAAACCCCCTATGGTTTGATAACTAACTACAATACTGAGACATTGTGACAAATATCTGTTCCTCAAGATATGCTCCCAGTCCCTCAACCCAGTCTTCAGTGACCGCATGAACCTGTGGAGGCCAAGTAGAAGTGAGACGAGGATAACTTATTTGAAGAACAAATTAAAAAGGTCCTAACAGTGGAGCAGTGCTCAGAGGAATTGGCAGAGGCTTTTGCATGAAGAAGCAGCAAGGAAGAAAATATGAAATGCATAAAAACTCTGCACAGCAGTTTTTAGAGCTTTGATAAAATATAAAATGTCTTTAACCCCTTTGCTGTTCTTGCAAACGCCTGCAATTCAAGAATTTTATTATTCTGGGGCTAACGTATTTTAAACCTCAATAACTGAATGTTTCCTTTGGGATACCTTCAGGCAAACTATATATTGATTTTCTCAGAATGCACTGTATTTTTCATTAGTACCAAGGTTTGGTGGATATCTAGTCATTTGTTCACCAAATTCCTCTGAAAATTAAAATGGACTACTCCATTTTGGCTGTGGGAGTCTTCAGAGCACGAATATTAATTTTTTCTATTAGACACTATCAGGACACACTCTTTTGACATTCATCTTGTGTCAGGACATATGACACCAAATCCTGTCTTTGACTCGATATGTCATTTTCCTCTAAATACCATCCCTTATTTGCCATTTGGGTTTGATGACATAGTTGACTTGCTGAGATCAAAATGTTTTCTGATTTATATTTTTAAGCTCAAATGTTACACGTTTTCCTACATAATGCAGATAAAATCATATCAGATTATTCTTTCGTTTGAATTATCCAGAAAATTTAGTTATTTTAAAAGGCAGATCACACTGGCTTTGCTCAATATCCCTTGTTTCATTTGTTGGTAGAAACCTAGTCTGTGCCGTAGGTGTTGAGATATTCCCAGTTGGAAGTAGAATTACTCAAGTAATTTTGGTGTACCTTTCAGTCTCATCCTTTATGACCCCCTTTTCTTCTCCCACTTGATCTTTTCCTCAAACCTACACTACTCATCAAGCAAGATATTTATACCAGAGGTCATGTATTAAAGAAAGCTTCCTTTTTATTTTGTCTTATACTTCTTGATACCTGGTACAGTTCTGACTCTACTAGCCACCCCTAAAGATATGTAGTTGGTACCTTTTTTGTTATGTATTTAAATCATCCAGTTTGGCAGTGAGTGAGGAAATTGAGCCCCCTGAATCCACACATCACCATGGATTCACGGTTCTTACTTAATTCTCATGACAATCTTCTAAAGTAGGTGTATATTAGCATACTAGTTTTACAAACCGGGAAACTGAAGAAATTGTATGTATGGCTGGGTTGTTAATTCAGTGATTCTAGAGGAACTGAGATGTATCCTTTGCATCAAGCATCTACTATGACAGACTAATTTGAAGAACCAAGGAAGGGCTCAATACAGGCATGTACTTGCTGCCTCTAAATTACTCTATGCATCCTCAATGTTGAGTTTTTGAATTCAAAATTTTGAAATCTCGAATTCTTTCTATGAGTAGAGCACTATTCTTGGCATGGTTCCAAGGTGAACCATACAGCAAAAGTCCCTGTATGAATTGACATCCATTTAGGAAGAAGTTGAGAGAGTCCATATGAAATAAAACAAATAAATGAACAAAGTAATTTCACGTAAGGAAAAAAGACTTTAAAGATGGTAAGACAGGGTAATGTCAAAAGAGAAATTGGAAAGTGCTGGCTTGGGAGTGATGAGAACTTCTTTAAATTGATTGACAATTCTCTGAGGAAGTGAACTTTGTGCTCAGGTCTGAATGATGTGAAGAAGCTAGCCATGTGGAGATCTGGGGATAGAGAAAGGTGAAATGGCCCTAGTGTGGTAATGAGCTTGGTGTATGCAAGGGACAAAAAGAAGATGAGTGTGGACAGAGTATAGTACCCAAGATGGCAGCAGCATTAGTATGTGAACAGGCCCTTCATCCTGGATTAACCAAATTTGCAGTTTGGCCTCAATGGTGTAATTTCAGGATTCAGAATTTAGCACTTTTAGATCAAGATCAGTGTTTACTTACAATGATATAAGATTTTAGATCGAACGTCCTTTTAAAAGAATTCATGTGATGGGAATTCCCTGGCAGTCCAGTGGTTGGGCTGGTGTTCCTCCATTGCAGGGGGCCCTAAGATCCTGGTGTGGCCAAATCAAACAAACAAAACCTCAAAGCAAACAAAGGAAAAAGCAGACTCAAAAATAAAAGTTCATGTGAGAAGGCATGTAAAATTCAACTTAAAGTAGCAGGGGGGAAAATCCGTTTAATGAACTATTGAGTACTTTGGGCTTCCCTGGTGGCTCAGCTGGTAAAGAATCCGCTTGCAATGCTAGAGACCTGGGTTCAATCTCTGGGTTGGGAAGATCCCTTGGAGAAGGGAAAGGCTCCCCACTTCAGTATTCTTGCCTGGAGAATCCCCATGGATAGAGGAACCTGGCATGCTACAGTTCATGGGGTTGCAAAGAGTTGGATACAACTGAGCGACTTTCACCACCATGAGTACTTCTGTGTATCATACTCCGAGTTAAGTGAAGGTAGGTGTAGGATTAAGACCTAATCCTGCCATTAAGGAGGTCCCTGAGAGGTAAAATGTAGGCTAAAACCATTACTTATCAGGGAGATAACTCACAGGGACTTATCATACATCTCCCTGAAACACCCTTTTCCAACAACACAAGAGAAGACTCCAACATGAACATCACCAGATGGTCAGTACCAAAATCAGATTGATTATATTCTTTGCAGCCAAAGATGGAGAAGCTCTATACAGTCAGCCGAAACAAGACTGGGAGCTGACTGTGGCTCAGATCATGAACTCCTTATTGCCAAATTCAGACTTAAATTGAAGAAGACCACTAGACCATTCAGATATGACCTAAATCAAATCCCTTACAATTATACAGTGGAAGTGACAAATAGATTAGACAAAGGTATTAGATCTGATAGACAGAGTACCTGAAGAACTATGAAGAGGTTCATGACATTGTACAAAAGGCAGTGATCAAGACCATCCCCAAGAAAAAGAAATGCAAAAAGGCAAAATGGTTGTCTGAGGAGGTCTTAAAAATAGCTGAGAAAAGAAGATAAGCTAAAGGCAAAGGAGAAAAGGAAAGATATCCCATTTAAATGCAGAGTTCCAAAGAATAGCAAGGATAGATAAGAAAGCTTTCCTCAGGGATCAATGCAAAGAAATAGAGGAAAATAATACAATGGTAAAGACTAGAGATCTCATCAAGAAAATTAGAGATAGCAAGGGAGTATTTCATGCAAAGATGGGGACAAAAAGGACAGAAATGGTATGGACCTAACAGAAGCAGAAGATATTAAGAAGAGGTGGCAAGAATACACAGAAGAGCTATACAGAGAAGATCTTCATGACCCAGATATTCACTATGGTGTGCTCATTCACCTAGAGCCAGACATTCTGGAATGTGATTTCAAGTGGGCCTTAGGAAGCATTACTACAAAGCTAGTGGAGGTGATGGAGTTCCAGTTGAGCTATTTCGAATCCTAAAAGATGATGCTATGGAAGTGCTGCACTCAATATGTCAGCAAATTTGGAAAGCTCAGCAGTGGCCACAGGACTGGAAAAGGTCAGTTTTCATTCCAATCCCAAAGAAAGGCAATGCCAAAGAATGCTTGAACTACTGCACAATTACAGTCATCTCACATGCTAACAAAGTAATGCTCAAAATTCTCCAAGCTAGGCTTCAACAGTTTGTGAACCCTGAACTTCCAGATGTTCAAGCTGGATTTAGAAACAGCAGAGGAACGAGAGATCAAATTGCCAACATACATTGGATCATCGAAAAAGTGAGAGTTCCCAAAAAGCATCTATTCCTGCTTTATTGACTATGCCAAAGCCTTTGTGGATCACAACAAACTGTGGAAAATTCTTCAAGAGATGAGAATACCAGACCACCTGACCTGCCTCCTGAGAAATTTGTATGAAGGTTAAGAAGCAACAGGTAGAGCTGGACATGGAACAGCAGACTGGTTCCAAATCGGGAAAGGAGTAAGTCAAGGCTATATATTGTCACCCTCCTTTTTTAACTTATATGCAGAATACATTATGCAAAATGCTGGGCTGGATGAAGCACAAGCTGGAAACAAGATTGCTGGGAGAAATATCAATAACCTCAGATATGCAGACGACACCACCCTATGGCAGAAAATGAAGAAAAACCAAAGAGCCTCTTGATGAAAGAGGAGAGTGAAAAAGTTGGCTTAAAGCTCAACATTCAGAAAACTAAGATCATGGCACCCAGTCCCATCACTTCATGGCAAATAGATGGGGAAATAATGGAAACAGAAATTTATTTTCTTGGGCTCCAAAAATCACTGCAGATGGTGATTGCGGCCATGAAATTAAAAGATGCTTGCTCCTTGGAAGAAAAATTTTGACTAACCTAGACAGTATCTTAAAAAGCAGACACATTAGTTTGCCAACAAATGTCTGTCTAGTCAAAGCTATGGCTTTTCTGGTAGTCATGTATGGATGTGAGAGTCGGACTATAAAGAAAGCTGAGCACCAAAAAATTGATGCTTTTGAACCATGGTGTTGGAGAAGACTCTTGAGACTCCCTTGGACTGCAGAGAGATCCAACCAGTCCACCCAAAGGAAATCAGTCCTGAATATTCATTGAAGGACTGATGTTGAAGCTGAAACTCCAATACTTTGTCCACCTGATGTGAAGAATTGACTCATTGGAAAAGACCCTGATGCTGGGAAAGATTGAATGCAGGAGGAGAAGGGGATGACAGAGGAAAAGATGGTTGGATTACATCACTGACTCAATGGACATGAGTTTGAGTAAGCTCTGGGAGTTGGTGATGGACAGGGAAGCCTGGCATGCTGCGGTTCATGGGGTCATAAAGATTTGGACACAACTGAGCAACTGAACTGACTGACTGACCCTGATAAGTAATGGTTTTAGCCTGAATTTTACCTCTCAGGGACCTCCTTAATGGCAGAATTAGGTCTTCATACATACATGTTTTCTTATATCCAGCCAACTTCAAAAGTTATCCTCATATATGAAAGTACACCTATGTACCTTCTCAATTACAACTGGACTTCTTGTCTGGTATCCACTTGTATGGTTGAACAACCAGATCAACTTTAAATCAGTCTTAACGTTAACTCATTGTTAAATAACTTTAAGTCAAGCTTAACATTAAATACAGTGAGTTATACATAATGGGTGCTTATTAACTAATGATTCATTTGTTAGTATTATTAACAACACCTGAAAGATTCAATGTATGCAGTCTATGTCAACAATTACTATATACTGTAATCATAATTAATAATTCAGTATTTTAAATCCACATTTTCAAACTATTTCCATATAGTGTATCATATATACAGTTGCAATATATATATTTTATAAATCTGACTGCAATTATTTATTCTGATTTTTCATCTGAATTTCTAAAACTAGCTAGTTTTAGGACAAATGTGGGTTGACAAATTACCAGTGCCCCTTGTTTTTCCTCCTTATATTTGAAAACAAAAGTGATAATTTCTCATTGTAAATAAAAAATAAATGTTCCAGAATTTCATAGAATAAAAAGTCAAAATGCTGATGCCCCTATCCACTCCAGTGCCATGTTGGAGAGTGTCACCATTAATAGTGTGGTGTATATCTTGCAGTTCTTTTTCTGCACCCACTCGTCTTCTCTCCACACACAAGGTTTGGTTAATTTTCCATTTATATGAATAAATTACACTATGCATGTTCTGTGGCTTGCTTAGCAACTTATCACTAATATATTTTAAAGTTCATACACATAGATTTATACCATTATCTTATGATATCATGGAATTCCATAGAATCGATACATCATAAAGTATTATTGGTTGCTTTTTAAGACTGTAGTACCAGATATTCAGCATCCAGACAAGAGGACAGACTACAAATTATAAACACAAATACAAATAGTAAACACTTGTGTCCGTAGCATGTTGCTCCATCATATATTTAATAAGGTCTCTATTGATGGGAATATATGATCTTGCTAAATCTTTGGTGTTCAAATAAATTAATAACTTCTTTGTACACTTATCATTATGGACATGTACAAGTTAGTTATGAAAGATCAGTGCCTCAAGGTGGAATAGTTAGAATATGCCTACAAAATGGTTGTGCTTACACTCCCATCAGGAACAGATACACATAAGATCCCTTATTTGAAATAGTAACTTACATAATGAAGGATGAAAAACAATAGGATTTTAACATGGAAGAACAATTTTTAGGAAAATCAAATTAAACTTCTAAAATTATTTTATCAAACTCAGAACTAGTAAATTTTTGTGCTTTTATGAACTTCATTGTGTGTCGGTGCCTCAGGCTAGTATTTGCTTGCTCATATGTTCAGCTATTTTTATAAAGATAAAAGTATTTCTGCAAATACTTGATTGATTTCTGCAAATAAACTTGATTCCAAAGGTTTGCTGCATATTCCTTGTATTGCATACTCCGTTGCACTTACTGTTGTATTTCCACTGTCTGAAGTACTTTTATATGGTATTACCATTCATTGTAAGAGGTACTGGAGGCTTCCCTGAAGGCTCAGAGGTAAAGAATCCTCCTGCAGTGCAGGAGATGCAGGTTCGATCCCTAGGTCTGGAAGATCTCCTGGAGGAGGAAATGGCAACCCAACTCCAGTATTCTTGCCTGGAAAATTCCATGGACAGAGAAACCTGGTGGGCTCCAGTCCATGGCGTTGCAGAGTTGGACATGACTGAGTGGCTGAGCACACATGCATAAGAGATATCAAGCAGGATCTTTTCTTGAATTATTGTAATTGGGATAATTCCAGTATTGCCTTTTAAACTCCAGAAACCAAGTGAAAAAATCTTTTCCTTGGTCACAGTTCCTTTTTCTAGACATTCCAGCTTCAATTTAATTTACCTGGTCACTTAGCAGTGTTGAATTTAATCAAAGTTATCTATACTTCAAACTCAGCAAATTAGAATCAAATTTCACCTACCTTTAGAATAAATTTTGCTTACTAAGGAATGTTCTGAATAAGTTTGTATCACTCTCGTGTCAATTTAAGAAAATAAAGCAAAAATAACTATTTAAAACTTATTTAAGAACCCTAGGACCTTTTAAAATTAAGTGGACCTGTTTGTAGAGAACTTAAGACTCTTGAATTATATTCAGGAAAAATAGAAAGGATACTGCTACTGCTACTGCTATGTCGTGTCCGACTCTGTGCGACCCCATAGACAGCAGCCCGCCAGGCTCCCCCGTCCCTGGGATTCTCCAGGCAAGAACACTGGAGTGGGTTGCCATTTCCTTCTCCAAGAAAGGATAAGAACTTACTTAATGAATTATGACCTCAAATCAATACATATTTATTGAGCTCTGCTATATGCCTGATACTATGTTAGGTACTGTTGAATTCAACAATAAATGAGACATGTCCCTCACAATTCAAGGAGCTTATACTTCAGTCAAAAGATAGACTTGGATCTCTATTCTAGATGAATAATATTTATAGATTCTGCATACTTTTCTAATGAAGATAAAAAGTTAAAGAATTGATTGACTCAATGCTTAATTATGCTAGGTGAAAATAAACTGCTTATGGCTACTGTCTCATACTTGCTTTTCAGGGAAGCCTTCTTTTGAGCAGGACACTTTCTTTCAGGGTGGCCAGAGGGCCAGACTAAAACAAGTTACTCACTAAATAACCCCTTCATGGATTTCAGTCCTTCTGACTATAAGAAGAGTGTGTTCAATGCTGAGAAAAAACATAGGAAAGCAGATTATGCATATTCTGGTGAATTATCAGAAGTATGATTGAATTAATCACTTTAAAATTTGGGTTTATGGTTTATAATCTTTCTTGGCTAAAACAGGTGTATTCATCCTTACCTGCTTACAAAAATAATGTTGGTTTTGAAATAAAAGCAAAAATAGGTCTCTAAAATTGGTGCTCTTTAGATATGGTTAGGTCCTTTAGCCACTCCAGTTGATGCAGATTCAATGATTTCAGTGTCAGAGAATAAGCTTTCATGAATTAAGTGTATTCTAAATCATTTTAAATGTCCCAAGTATTACTCACGGTACTATCATTACTTGCTAAAAGCATATAGAAAGTATTAGGTAAAACAAAGTCCCAAAGTAACTAGGACTTTTTCTGGAAATGGTTTGCCTTTCTATGTATGTTCCATGAGTACTATGCTTAATAAAAATGCACACCCAGACTTATCTCCCTAGTCATACTTTTTTTTAACCTGACCCTATGCTCTAAAATTAAACTGTTAAACCATTAGGATTAAACCATTCAAGAAATAAATATTTGTTTAGTCACAATGAAAGAATAGATGAATTCAAGTCAAGTTTGTGGTTTAATTTCAATGTACAACTAGAACTAAATATTTTAAGGTGTCAAATCTAGTAAAAGTTTCTTTTTCTTTATCAAAGTGTTTTAATTCTGTTGTGAATTTGAAGCAAAATGTTCTCAGTTATCTCTGTGAGCTTAAATTAACCTCAAATTAAATGTTATTATTATTTTAAATGATTTTTCTATGTTCACAAAATTGCAAAAAGTATTTGGCTTTTTATCTCTTTCAGGATGGAATTACATCTTGATCATATGAGATAGTTGTACATCTAGTATAAACAAGCATTTGTTTTTTCCCTTTGACATTATCACAGCTCACCTGGGCAGCAGTTCTTCAGTGTTTTACATCAGATCGCCTGGGAGCTTGTTAAGAATTCTGATTCCCAAGCCTCTTCCCCTAGGACTCTGATTCAGTGGGCCAGAGGCGGAGTTCAGGAATCTTTATTTTTCTGAGCCACCCATCTCCATTCTGATGCGAGAGGATGGTTCAAGCCTTGCACTTTCAGAATACTGCTAGAGGCCAACATCTAAAATAAGCTGAGTGAAATATTTGGAGTAAAACATAAATATTTTCTTTCTTTCTCTCCTGCTGTCTTTCATTCCTTTTCTGTGTGCTATTCTAAACTTTGAGTAGAAATTCCCCTATCACCTTTTTCCCCTTATGTACACACTTCTGCAATAAATCTGATCTCTTCCTAACAGCCTGTATTTTTCTCATGGAAAATATTACTTTATTCATTTTGTGTTCCTCTAGTGAAGTCTGTGCAGACACGAGTGGTTGTTCTTCTGATGATAACTGGGGCTTTGCAGATTGTATTTTGCTTCCAAATATCTTCTCTTTTAATTTTTTACCTTTGTAAGAAACTGATGAGAAATCAGTAACTCTGTTAATAATGCTGCTTTATAAAGAGCTAGTTTTAAAAATGACTGTGATTTTTAAGTGGGGTGATATTGTTGCTCCTATAAGGGCTGTCTGGTTTGGTGGACAAACCATCTGTCTCTTCCCTTGTGAATATCTTTCCAGGGGGATGTAGTTGTCTGTTTCCAGTTCAATGGACATGAGTTTGAACAAGCTCCAGGAGTTGGTGATGGACAGGGAAGCCTGGCGTGCTGAAGTCCTTGGGGTGGCAAAGAGTTGGACACGACTGAGCAACTCAACTGAACTGATTTAGTCAAAGGATGCTTTTGAAAATTAAGCAATCCCTATTCATTGGATAAATCTAGTTCAGTGTCCACTGCATGAGAAGCACTGTCTTAGGCCCTAGGGACATCACTGTGAGCAGAATTGAATAGGACCTTTTCCTCATGAAGCTTTCAGTCTAAAATATGGCCTGAAATAAGTGGTAGCTTTATGAGGTTACTTGGGTTGCCAAAGTGAACTTGAAAGGAATGTTAGTGAAACATGGTTGTTGAAGGTTTTTAGAACTGAAAAGAGCCCTTAAAGATGATGATTTTACTCTTATTTTAAAGATGACAAAACTGAAATTAAGGGAAGTTGAAGGACTTTTCCTAAAGTCATATACTATGGAGTGGTACAGACAGACTGTGAATTCAACTTTGAATAAAATGTTAGAATTTTAGGGGTGGATCTTAGAGGTCATCTGTTGAACTCCCCATTTTAAAACTGAGTTGACTGACTGAGGTCCAAAGCTGTCACATGGCAGCTCTGTGATATATACATGTATACAGTATAGCTGAATGTTCTTTGTGCCAAGCAGTTTTCTCCAACTTGGACCTTCGTGTTGACTCTGAGTTCAGGACTTTTCATAGCACACCATATTACTTGGCTCATGGATCAAGTGTTTGGTTGAAATTACTAATTACTTTTTAAAAAATGTACGTTCAATTTTAGAATAGATAAAGATGTAAGGAAAATGTATGAAAGTAATACCAAGGTTTCCCACATACCTCACACAATTCCTTCTACTATTAAAATGTTCCATTATTATAGTACACTTGCCAAAATTAATGAACAAGCAGATACACTATTAACTAAAGCCCATATTTTGTTTCAGGTTCCTTAGTGTTTAACCTCATGTCCTTTTTCTGTTTTGGGACTCCCTCTAGGAAACCTCCTTACATTTAGTCATCATGTTTCCTTAGGGTCCCTTTGTCTGACATTTTTTCAGACTTTTCTTGTTTCTGAGGACCTTGATAGCTTTGAGACTTACAGGCATTTTGTAGAATATCCTTCAAATGGGATTTTCAGTGATTATGGATACTGGGAAGGAAGACCACAGGGGTAAAGACCATGCTTATCATCACATCACATCAAGACTACATATTACCAATATGATTTATCACTGTTGACATTGACATTAACCTTGATAATCTGGCTAGAGCAGTGTTTGTCAGATTTTTTCACTATAGTGTTAATTTTTTCCTCCCCTTTCCATACCATGTGTACCACACACTTAAGGACTGGGAAATTATGTTTCACCTCCTTGAGGATGGAATTCTACTTAAATTATTTGGAATTTTTCTGTGTGAGATATTTGTCTGTCACCTACCATTTATGTTTTTATTCAATAATTTATGTCTGTATGAAGTTATAATTCAAGAGTACTTCATTTTGTTGCTAAAATTGTTCCATCTTTGGCCATTGGGAGCTCTTACATTTGGCTCCTGTATCCTTTTGACATTCCACCATCATTATGTGTCAGAGTGTGTGTGTATGTGTGATATTTCTTAACGTTCGGCACTGCAAGATGCCCCAAGTTCATCTTTATTTCCTGCCAGAGTTCTAGAATCAGCTGTTTCTCCAGGGACCTCAGTTCCTTTTATTGGAAAATGTTATTAGAAACTAAGTTCTGGGTGCTAGGTATGCTTGTTCCTACTGAGATGTGTTTGATTCGAGGTCCTCTAAGTGGAAAAAACAAAGAAATTTATGTGTGTGTTATCTTGTATATGTCAGTTCAGTCAGTTCAGTTGCTCAGTCGTGTCCGACTCTTGGCGACCCCATGAATTGCAGCACACCAGGCCTCCCTGTCCATCACCAACTCCCAGAGTTCACTCAGACTCACATCCATCGAGTCAGTGATGCCATCCAGCCATCTCATCCTCTGTCGTCCCCTTCTCCTCCTGCCCCCCATCCCTCACAGCGTCAGAGTCTTTTCCAATGAGTCAACTCTTCACATGAGGTGGCCAAAGTACTGGAGTTCAGCTTTAGCATCATTCCTTCCAAAGAAATCCCAGGGCTGATCTCCTTCAGAATGGACTGGTTGGATCTCCTTGCAGTCCAAGGGGCTCTCAAGAGTCTTCTCCAACACCACATATTTCCATATGTATCCATTTGTATATGTATTAACAGAAATTGATATTGCTTTCTTTAATCTGTTAGCACATACACTCTAGCCTCCTCTCTTTGCTTATTAATAATCTCCTGCACCAATAATGAGAAACCTTACTTTTACCGTTTGCCATCCATTTGTTTAATTTCCAATATACATAAATAGTGTTTTCAACAATTTTATCAACTAGAGTGCAGTGCTTATGTACAGCTTCTTTTGCCTTCGGTCCTACAGACTCCACTCATTTCTAGTTACTTAGGTCAACAACTTTTTCTCTGTCCTCTTCAATGACATTGTTTCATATATTTGCAATCCAGTTAGATTATCTTCTCACAGTTGCATTCCTTCCTAATGATTTTCTTAATTTGCAGAAATTAAGGTTCACACTTTGTGCTCTAAAGTTCTTTGGGTTTTGACAAGTACATACTATCATGTATTCACCATTAAAATATTATGAGAATAGTATTGGCACCCTAAATATATCATCTGTTCTTTACCTATTCAGTTCTCCTTCTTAGCCCCAAAACCCTGACAACTACTGATCTGTTTATCATCTCTGTAGTTTTGATTTTTTAAAAATAATGTCGTATAAATGGAATTGTATAATATAGCTTTCTTGGACTGGCTGTCTTCAGTTAGCAGTGTGCATTCAAAGTTCACCCATGTCTTTGCATGGTATTGATCATTATTTAATGAAGATAATAGACTATACTTATTTCACTATTTGTGATTTTGATTTTGTTGGAATTAGTATATCCTAACTGTGGTAATAGCAGCAAGGAAAACAGTGCTGGTAAAGATTGTGATTTGCTCTGTGGAGGTGGGTAAGGAAATACTATATGGAGGAGAAGGGGAAACTTGGGTTAGCTTTTTTCATTTAATAGTTTTCCTTGTAAAGACAATGTCAAACACACATGCATACCCATACACAGTCTAACCACCTTAACACAAAAAGCGTGTTTATTTGGATGTCTGTATTTGGAGTGTGTGGTGTGCGTTCAGTCGCTCAGTCATGTCTAACTCTTTGAGATCCTAAGGGGTTGTGGCCTGCCAGACTCCTCTGTCCATGGAATTTCCCAGGCAAGAATACTTGAGTGGGTTGCCATTTCCTCCTCCAGAGGATCTTCCCAACCCAGGGATCAAACCCACATCTCCTACATTGCAGGCGAATTCTTTTCACCTGGGAAGCCCCATATATTCAGAGTATAGATGCATAAATTTTTGCAAGCATTGTTAGTAAACTAAGACTTAAACGATAAAAAATTTATTGTTGTATCATGTAGAAAGAAGCCCAGAGTTAAAATTCCGAGTTGCTTCATTTACTGACACAACAATGTAGTCAAGAATCCTTGTGTTCTTTCAGCTGTCTCATCTTCAGCATCACGGTCTCAGTTTCAGGCTTATCCCCTCATTGTTGCAAAATGATTGCTATAGTTACAGGTATTGATCCAATACCTGTAACTTCTACTTCTGAAGTAGAAGTTCAGAAGTCAATAAAAGTAGAGAAAAGTTCTCCTATCTGTCATCAGAAGTAGAGAAAAGTTCTCCTACCTGTCAGTTTTTGTCAATAAGGAGAATATTTCTAGGAACTCCCCCCAATGTATTTTTTCTTACGTCTCTTTATCTAGATTTGAGTCTTTCTCTGGCAAAAGGGAATGGTATTACCATGACTGGCTTAGATTCTTATAAATTATCCCTAGTGACGGGTTAAGGGTTTATTTTAATTAGTGTCAGAGTTTTTCTTGACAAGGAAGAAATGGGAATAGCAGTTGGATTTACAATGGAAAATGTCTGCTATAAATATTTTCTGTAGTTCTTGAGTTCTTTATTTTGGTATGACTTTCAGTCATCTAGAGAATATCTTCAGGGACATTTTTAGAGAAATGCAGATATTTTCATATAAGAGTATCTTCATGTTTCACACATGAAAAGCATTGAAACTGAGTATAAAATTCATGGGTCATGGATATTTTGCTTCAAAATTATACAGACATTCCTTCACTGGCTTCTGGAAACTAATGAAGAAAAAATACTATATACAGCCAATCAAAACTTAGAGACTAAATTTATTGTTTCTTTTAAAGTAATTGTTTCTTTTAAAGTAATTTTCTCTGTCTGAAGGCTTATAGGAGTTTTTCTTTTTGCATGTGTTTAAAAAATTTTCTTCTAAGATCACAATAGATCTTGCATTTTAGTCAGTTCTTCTAAAATATCATGAACCCTTGTTTATCTTCATATTCAGGTTTTAAAGAATTGTTTAAGAAATATTTTTTCCTGAATTGTAGTTTTGATTCTTATTTCTGTTTCAAATATTGTGTTTCTTCCCTCAGAATTTGTTACTCTTATGTTGGATCTTTATTTTTCATTCCCAGTTTTCATCTTCTTATTTTTCTTATGTCTGCTGCTGCTAAGTCACTTCAGTCATGTCCGACTCCGTGTGACCCCATAGATGGCAGCCCACCAGGCTCCCCCGTCCCTGGGATTCTCCAGGCAAGAACACTGGAGTGGGTTGCCATTTCCTTCTCCAATGCATGAAAGTGAAAAGTGAAAGTGAAGTCGCTCAGTGGTATCCGACCCTCAGCGACCCCATGGACTGCAGCCTTCCAGGCTCCTCCGTCCATTACTTCTTATTCCTAGGTTGAACTTCATTTTCCTACTGTTTCTATATTTTTACCTGTCATTATTTTTCTTTATATCCTTTTCTTTTGCAAACAGGGAGATTTTTTTTTTTTTTTTACCTTTTAAAGATGTGGCTTCTAGACTATTATAATGGTGTACAAGGCTTGCTTTACATATTTCTGATTTTTTTTCAAAATTGCATCTTCAGTGGTGAGCACTGAGTTGGACACATTATAGGCACCATGTAAATCTTAGTTGTAAAATGAATGAAGTTGCTAATAATTAAAATTATTTAACCACTTACATAATTTCATCTATTGAGAAACTCAGTCCTAAACTGGGGAGAGCAGTAGTTGAGTGGGAATGGTGGAAAATGTATTGGGTTAGGGTTAGATTTTAGAGAAAAGCAGGGAGAAATGTGCCTTTGAATGCAGCAGATACTTCAGTTCAGTTCAGTTCAGTCGCTCAGTCATATCCAACTCTCCCATAGACTGCACCACGCCAGGCCTCCCTGTCCATCACCAACTCCTGGAGTTCACTCAAACTCATGTCCATCAAGTCAGTGATGCCGTCCCATCATCTCATCCTCTGTTATCTGCTTCTCCTCCTGCCTTCAATCTTTCCCAGCATCAGGGTCTTTTCCAGTGATTTAGGTCTTTTCCAGTGGCGACATCAGGTGGCCAAAGTATTGGAGCTTCAGCTTCAGCATCAGTGCTTCCAATGAATATTCAGGGTTGATTTCCTTTTGGATTGACTGGTTGGATCTCCTTATAGTCCAAGGGACTTTCAAGAGTCTTCTCCAACACGACAGTTCAAAAGCATCAATTCTTTGGCACTCAGCTTTTTTTATGGTCCAACTCTCACATCCGTACATGACCACTGGAAAAACCATAGCTTTGACTAGACAGACCTTTGTCAGCAAAGTAATGTCTCTGCTTTTTAAGTGGATGCTTCAGAACTATAAAAATATCTGTGTATCCAGGCCTAACTCTCTTCTCTCATCTCCCTACTTTAGCTTCTCTCTCTACCTTTCTTCCTTTTCCCACTTTTTCTCCATTCATCTAATCTTTTGGGGTTTTCTTGTTGTTTGGTCTCTTTTAAGAATCTATTGAACCATTGACTAAGTATAAAATGTGAGATGAAACAAAATGAAGCTGTATAAATAGGGTCATGGAATTTTAGGTAATTTATCTTAACCTATTCCTCTCCTTTCCCCCGAATTAAAAGCTTGGTCATTAATTTCTTTTTCCCTTGTGCTCACTATATAATAAATACTGTTATTGGCCAGAGCAGATTTTGAAGGCATTTAGTGACACTGGCCATTCTTTCTCATCTACATGTAATCTTTAGTTGATTAGAAGACTTTTTGACCTAAAATGCTTCAAAACCTTCTCAGTTTATTGATGACATAAATACATGATATCATTGTTGTTGCATTAGGTATGTTTTAGGTTGGTTTAAAAAATAGTTTTAAGTGATACCGTCAGTGGCATGGAGTTGGAAGCTAGAAAATGTTTTGAGAAGGGAGCCAGAGGGTATGGAATGAGCGTGAGAAATACCTGTCACCAAGCCTAACACATTCTCGCATTCAGTAAATCAACCACTTCTCAGGAATCCTTCACAGTGTGACTTTATTTGAAAAATTTGGAATTCATAAAGTGGGAGACAGAGACTTTCAAATGTAAATATGAAATTGTTCTACAAAGAAGTTTTGCATTATCCATCTTTTTGGCCTTCTGCAGAACTCAGAACTTCCCCTTTCTTGTCTTACATGTGAATTCTCTTAAACTTTGCCAGGAAACCAACTTGATGTTGATGTTGTATTACAAATGTAGGAAACTAATTTTTATTTTAATGGGAACCTCCCCGTGAAACAACGAACAATACCAAATTACTTATTGATGAGAGAGGTATTTTGGATTGCCTTAAATTTTACCCATGATATTTAAAGGTGTTAGTGTTTAGACTATTCCATGTCTGCTGTCCATAAGGTGCCTTTGTCTGCTTACATCAGGTTCACATGCGATAACACATAAGGATAAAAGAAATTGGGAACTTGACTCTAGAGGTTATAACGAGCTCTCTTTCAGCAAGTTGACTCTGAGATTTAACAGCCTGGATTTGAATCTGGAGTAGACCATTTACTTGCCAAGGAACATTGGGAAGATTACTTCACTGCTCTGAACATGTTACCTCTTCTATAAAACTGACATAATGATAGCACCTATCTCAAAATATTATTGTGAAGATTCAGTGAGTTAATACATGTCAAATACTCAGAACAGTTCTTTCCATTGGTGAGTGTTTAATAAATATTAACTTTTCTATATGATAAGTGTCAATGAAGTATGTCTGGGTTTTTTATGTGGATAGCCTCAAGTCTAATTCATCTATTTGTTCCTACCATCAGTCAGTTCAGTTCAGTTGCTTAGTCATGTCCGACTCTTTGCAACCCCATGGCCTGCAGCATGCCAGGCTTCCCTGTCCATCACCAACTTCTGGAGCTTACTCAAACTCATGTCCATCAAGTCGGTGATGCCTTCCAACCATCTCATCATCTGTCGTCCCCTTCTCCTCCCGCCTTCAACCTTTCCCAGCATCAGGGTCTTTTCCAATGAGTCAGTTGCATCAGGTGGCCCAAGTATTGGAGTTTCCTCTTCAGTATCAGTCCTTCCAATGAATATTCAGGACTGATTTCCTTCAGGATGGACTGGTTGGATCTCCTTGCAGTCCAAGGGGCTCTCAAGAGTCTTCTCTAACACCACAGTTCAAAAGCATCAATTCTTCATCTCTCAGCTTTCTTTATAGTCCAACTCTCACATCCATACATGACCACTGGAAAACCCATAGTCTTAACTAGATGGACTTTTGTTGGCAAAGTAATGTCTCTGTTTTTCAATATGATGTCTAGGTTGGTCACAGCTTTCCTTCCAAGGAGCAAGCGTCTTTTAATTTCATGGCTGCAGTCACCATCTGCAGTGATTTTGGAGCCCCCCCCCAAAGTAAAGTCTGTCACTATTTCCATTGTTTCTCCATCTATTTGCCATGAAGTGATGGGACCAGAAGCCATGATCTTAGTTTTCTGAATGTTGAGTTTTAAGCCAACTGTTGCAGTCAATTTAGGAGCAGTTTTAAACCTCACCCAAATTAGGTATTATTCACACTGATTTACTTTCAACTGACTAGCTTACATTATCTATCTATGACCATTCAGTTTGGCCAGATTCTGGGTTCAGTGGGTTGATCAGGCCTGGGTACAGTTTTCATCTTTGCAGTGGGAGAGAGGATAAAGGGATGGGTATAGTGGAGAATGGTGTTTCCCCAAGTTAAAATCAGGGCTCTGTTATTAGTAAAAGGACATTCTGTACTGGCAAAACCAACAGAATCTGCTGTAGGCAGGGATGGTCAGGGACACTTGTGCTGTTATTTCTTTCTTCCTTGTCCTTGGATGACATCCTCAATGGTACTCTTTCCAGATGAACAGACTTAGCCTCAGAATCCTTTTCAACATGATATCCAAGCAGATTCAACCAGTGGATTTAAGTTGGTATTCAGATGAAACCAATTTGCCATGCCTGGCTTAGGCAAAGAAATAAACATAGTCATTAGTGTTTAATACTTGATTTATTGGGCTTTAACACCTGTTGCCTTTCATTGGCTCTCTAAAATAAGACCCTGAAATGAAGATTTGCATGTAGGAAGTGGAAGTTTGTTGGGGATAATCTTGATAAGAACACTTCTAGTGGAGTGCAAGCGTGGGATTGAAGAAGGAGTCCCCCTGGAAGCTCCAGAGCTGGGGTTGCCCTTTAGAATTGTCCCAGACTGGGGTAACAGGCAAGATTTAATTGATCCATGTTGTCCAGCCTTTGGGTGTAAGCTGTCATCATGGAGGGGGTATAACCTGGGGAGAGAGAACTACCTTTGTCCCAAGGCAATCCCTTGGAGGGGACACAGAGGTATACACCATGAGTGAAAGCAATCAACACTCCAGGCAACTGAATTTCTAAGCACTGTCGACCAGTAGAGGTGAACGGGAGTAGTCACACTGATGTAAGAATACTTATAATTCAGGCTACCCTGGTGGCTCAGAGGTTAAAGTGTCTGCCTCCAATGTGGGAGACCAGGGTTTGATCCCTGGGTTCAATCCCTGGGTTGGGAGGTTCCCCTGGAGAAGGAAATGGCAACCCACTCCAGTATTCTTGCCTGGAGAATCCCATGGTTGGAGGAGCCTGGTAGGCTACAGTCCACGGGTCGCAAAGAGTCGGACACGACTGAGCGACTTCACTTTCTTTCACTTTCATAATTCAGAAAACTAAGATGATGGCATCTGGTCCCATCATTTCATGGGAAATAGATGGGAAAATGGTGGAAACAGTGTCAGACTTTGTTTTGGGGGGCTCCAAAATCACTGCAGATGGTGATTGCAGCCATGAAATTAAAAGATGCTTACTCCTTGGAAGGAAAGTTATGACCAACCTAGATAGCATATTCAAAAGCAGAGATATTAGTTTGCCAACAAAAGTCCATCTAGTCAAGGCTATGGTTTTTCCAGTGGTCGTGTATGGATGTGAGAGTTGGACTGTGAAGAAAGCTGAGCACCGAAGAATTGATGCTTTTGAACTGTGGTGTTGGAGAAGACTCTTGCGAGTGCCTTGGACTGCAAGGAGATCCAACCAGTCCATTCTAAAGGAGATCAGTCCTGGGTGTTCATTGGAAGGACTGATGCTGAGGCTGAAACTCCAATACTTTGGCCACCTCGTGAGAAGAGTTGACTCATTGGAAAAGACCCTGATGCTGGGAGGGATGGGGGCAGGAGGAGAAGGGGACGACAGAGGATGAGATGGCTGGATGGCATCACTGACTCAATGGATGTGAGTTTGGGTGAACACCGGGAGTTGGTGATGGACAGGGAGGCCTGGTGTGCTGCGATTCATGGGGTCACAAAGAGCGACTGAACTGATAATTCAGTTTTTTGCCTCAATACCTACTGATGTTTTGTTTTATTTCCTTTTCACTTAATTTCTCAGATGTTGTGTGTACACAGTTTGGATAGAGATGACTTTGTCAGCAAATCGTCTGAAGTGTGTTCTCACAAATGGTAACACTAGATACTATGTAGGCATTTGTATTTCTTCAAGAAATTAAGAGTTATTGAGCTCTTATTGTCAGAGGATTGTAAAGACTGAATAGATAATGTGTATAAGCATTTCATAATAATGTTGGAGATAATTGAATCACTGGATTGAAAAAGGGGGAGAATCAGAAATTTTTAATAAGGAAGCAGTGGAAATTTGTGCAAACAAGGATAAGAACAGTAAGAGGTTAAAAAAAGAGAATCAAGATACGTGGGATTGGTCATGTTTAATTGCAAAGGGAATTATGTAACGCACAGATCAGAGCTGTGGTAGATGCAACACAAATTCTTGAGCAGTAGCACCAGTGTTCATGGATATCAGAAATCTTAAAAGCCAGTTATAACCTTAGCTATCAGAGAGTAATAGCTGCAAATCAGATGAAAACATTTAAAAGAATCTTCCCAAAACATCCCCAACAAATCTCAGAATAGCAGAGTAAAGACTAGCAAAATTGCCATCAGTTTATTACTGTCAACAGTACCCTTTTGTATCAACAAAGAAGAATGGCTATAAATTAAATAACATTTGTAAATTATAATTAAAATAAACCACAGCTTTAAAAATAAAAGCATCAAACTAAACATGTATGACAAGTTTGATAAACTCTGGTGAACTGCACAAAACTTGAGCAGTTAGATTTATACATTTTAGAATATTAGAGCTGGATATGGTTCCAGAAGAAAATCAGTGCAACCCTGCTTGTTTTTTACCTAAAGAGAAGGAGAAGACAAGTCCAGAGATGTCCAGAGACTTTTAAAAAATTATTTAGAGACTTTTTAATATCACTCAGCTAGTGGTAATGTCTAGCTTTGAAAGCTGATCAAAATATATCCCTCATAAAGACAGTGCTTGTCACTGTAAGCTATAAAAAACGTCAATGTTTAGGTCACCTTTCCTGTCTATAAAGAGTCTGAAAACAAGCTTGACTTTTGTCAGGACAAACACGTGTGTTCATCTCAAGGTTGCAACTCATGCCTCAAACATTGAGGAGAAAGGCAAATCTGTGGTGAGACAATTGTGAAATTACTTGTAGCCTCTTAATGTAAAGTGTTCTTTATGAAAGAACAGTCCTCTCTGAACTGTATACAGGAATAGAATTGAGTTACCCCAAAGTGTTAGGGCTTGATGGATATACTTGCAATTTGAATGTTTAAATATTTTTTCCTTTCCTTATGGGTTTTTGAAGCACAGAACCCATTCTAAACCAGTCTCCCAAATTAGAATATCAAATTGGTACTTGGCTTTTGATTGAGAAGCAGTGACCTGGAGATATCTTAATATTTGTTCATGGTTAGTGAATATTTAAAATAAAAATGTGGGAGGAAGAGATCATTTAAAGATATACCTGTGGACAGAGAAGGGATTTATGTTTTGTGAAGGGAAAAGTCAGTAATTTATGCAAAGATTTTACATATGAGAAAATTTTAAGTGCTTTGAAAATCTGGGGATTTTTGTTCACTTATTCTTTCATTCACTTACAAATATTTATTTAGGCCAGGCATTTTTTTTTAGATGCCAAGATACAGCAGTGAATGAAACAGAAACAGACATAAATATCTCCTCTCAGTAAGCTTATATTTTAGTTGTAGTGAGAGACATGATAAAGAAGTTAAAAATAGTATGTCAGATGGTAGCAAGTGCAGTGGAGTGAAGGGGTCAGGGCTTTGGGGTGGGACTGCTATTTTAAATAGCGCATGAGGGAAGTCCTCACTGAGATGACATTTAAGGAAAATCAAAGATGAGGAGGCCAGCTGTGTGGCTGTCTGGTGAAACAGCTTATCTGGAAAAAGAGTGTTCCACACAAAGGAAACAGCAAGTGCAGAGGTCTGGAGATGGAAGCATGTTTAAAGTGTATGAGGAGATCACTGCAACATGAGTAGAAAGAATGAGGGGAGAATAGTAGGAGATAACATTAGAGGAGAAATGGAAAGTCACATGTGGTCTTGCAAGTTATTTGAGGACTTTGGCTTTCACTTTGGTAGAGATGAGATTGGAGGGTTTTGAGTAGGGGAGTGATATGATCTGGCATCTACTTAGAGAAGGATGATATAGGTCCTATGTGGAGAATATCCTATATTCTCTGCTGGGGCAGAGATGGGAGACCAGCTAGGAGGCTATTGCAATAAGGTGAGAGGCAGTGGTGGCTTGAGCAAATTGGTAGCAGACATCTGGATATATCCTGTAAGTAGGACTGACTTGTTTTAGATTAGTTAAGATGAATGAGAAAATAGAAGATCCCAGATTGACTTGAAGATTTTTCCCTTGAACAGTTGTAAGGCTGGAATTGCCTTTTGCTGAGAAGGGAGAATGAGGAGGTGGAAGACCAGAAGTTTGGTTTTGAGGCATGGCTAACTACTGCTTTTTATTCATGTTCACTTGAGATTTGCTGTGTATATGGCTATGTAAAAGATCAGCACTCTTAGGTATTTGAAATAAATTAATTTCATGTAAATTTTGGCCAAAACACCCATCAGGAAATTTTATTTTAATATAGAAAATGTAATAAAAGACTTGGCAAATATTTTTTATACTATTTAGTATTTTACATTTAAATTGAGAGATTTGTACTTTATGCAAATCCTGGTCATTTTTTTTACCCAGAATGCCAAGAAAAAATTTTAAAGGTACGTTTGTTAATGGTAAGCTAGGCATAATCAGTTAAATGTTAATGGGTTTAATGATACTCACTTTTATTGTATGATTTTAAAGCAAATCCCAGACAGCGTATCTTTTCATTCATAAATACTTTTGTAAAAATGTTTATATCTAAGGAATATGTTTTATCCACTTACTTATCTAGCTATAGCTTCTAGTTCCAATTCCAGTATACATATGATACCACATTCAAGGCCTTATCTGTCTACCAGTAAGTGTAAGAGATCCTTGTGAAAAGTGTTAGTTGCTCAGTCATGTCCTCTCTGTGCAACCCAATGGACTGTAGCCCTCGAGGCTCCTGTGTCCATGGGAATCTCCAGGTAAGAATACTGGAGTGGGTAGCCATTCCCTTCTCCAGGGGATCTTCCTAACCCAGGGATCAAACCTGGGTCTCCTGCATTGCAGGCAGACTCTTTATCCTCTGAGCCACCAGGGAAGCACAAAAAAAACTCATGAATTGCTCTAAGCAAAGTGACAATAATAAAGGTAAATAAAAATTCTTCACTGAGATTACACTACACATATTAAAATAAAACATTTCCTTTTCCTCATTCAATCTTGTGTGAAGCGTTTGAGTTTTCTAGGAATATTTTTGTAAACATATGTACCTTTTTGAGAAGGTATGTTTATTACACATCTGCTGGAAATACAGTTCAGCCTACATTTGCAAATGAACTAGACTGAGAACTTTACTGGAAAATTAAAAATAGTTCCATATTCTGTTTAAGAAACCAAAAGACTTTAAATGATCCAAAGAGAAGTTTCTAGATCAGTGGTATTTTCAAAATATGTGAATGGAAATGAAATTTTAGCCATTATAAAACTTTGGAACATTAACAAAATTACCCAGGAAATATTTTGTATAATTGATTAATATATATTTATCTCTCAACTGCCACTAAATTCAGTTGCACAGATAATCATCACATTCATAAAGCTTATGGTTGACATTTATTTTAGTTAAGAATATTCCAAAAGATATCAAAAAGAAGGCATAGATTTCAGCTATTCTCAGATACTTCAAACTGATCTTTGCAGTACATCAAGGGTTTATTTTGGAAAGGACATCATAGGTGTGCAGGTCTGGAAGTGCCTATAAGGGTTGATCTAGTTCATCATGTCATAATAAAGATTATTAAATTTTCCAGATACAAAACCAGTTATAATAGGTTGATTTTCCAACTTGTGAACTCTGGAGAACTCTTCTAAAGGCAGAATCTCCTTTTCAAAGAAGATATTAAAAATAAGGTTCTCCCTCATTTCACTTTTGCAGAGTCCCCAACAGTGGTGATATACTTTAAACCCTTAAAAGAATGTAGAACTTAAACTTCAGATAATCTTTTTGTCAAGGTCTTTTGGTTTTATTCAAATAATGGTCCTTTGTTTAAAGAAAATCAGACTTAAACTTGTGTATTAAGTGATTAAAATAAAAGCTCATTATTATGTTTTCCCTTTTACTTCACCTCTGATCTTTCAACTATGACCTTTGCTTCTGATCCATTTCCAAAGTATTAAAATATAACCACTATAAAGAACTTGCCTTTTAATAGCACAATCACTAACATGGCTCTTGGCTATTTCTGATTATTCAGGCCTTGTTATTCAGTTTTGAGACTACCTAGTATTTTTTTGATTCACTTCGTATCAGTGGTTACCCAACTTTCTCTTTCAAGGGGCTCTTTCAGCATTCACCTTACTACTTTGAACATTACAGTCATTAAAACATTGTAAAATTCTGTTTTTTGCCACCATGCTTATAAAAGGAAATAAGTGAAAAATGAAAAAATATATTAAGATAGAAGGTGATAAGTGATTATTTCCAGAATATTCTTGAATATTGTTGCTATGTCAGCAGTAACTAATATATACACAGAAATTAAATTACTAACATGGATTAAAAATATCAACTATGTCGAAATCTCTGAGTAAATATTTATATTTTAGAGTCATCTTTCACTGATCATTCTTGGTAACCAAATCATTATTCTGAAACTTATCTATAAAGGTAAAGAGGAAAAGAAATATTCTATTTTTTAAGTCTTAAAAATTTTAAAATACTATCTATTACTTTCCACCAAATATTTAGAAATTACCATTTCCTCCATCTTTGGCCTCCAGATTGATTTTGTGTCTGCCACATTTGCAGTATCACATGTGCTGGGATTGCAGGGTTTTGCATGATCAATTTTGCAAAATTTAGGGACTAACTGAGTAATGTTTTTCAATGTTAGATGTCAACAAAAAATTAGCAGTGCTATTTTTAAATCAAAGATGAAATTATTTTTTTTCAAGGCTATGCATTCATGGGTTAAAAGGAGAGGGTCAAATGTGGGAGAATGAAGATTTCACTGTTATTTTCTGCCAGCACTTGTTAGACTCTCTACAGACCTTTTTCAGGAAGAACCTTCCTAGAAGCTGGGTGCCAGCTCAAAATAAAAAAGCTCAAGAACTCCATAGCTTTTTATGGAGCCATGCATTTTAGCTTGAGTTTATGGTGGCTCAATGGTAAAGAATCTGCCTGCCAATGCAAGAGACAAGGGTTCGATCTCTGGATCAGGAAGATCCCCTGGAGAAGGAAATGGCAACCTGCTCCAGTATTCATGCCTGGAGAATGTAATGGACAGAGGAGTCTGGCAGGCTACAGTCCATAGGATCACAAAGAGTTGGATATGACTGAGCAACTCGGTTATATGCATAACAACTCTGAAACATCAAATGAGTAGCTTTGGGCTCCATAATTCCACGACTCCAGGTAATTGTTCTATACCTTTTTTACTTTTGTAGATGTGTGACATTGACATTTTTTTCCCTTAAGGTCAAACCACATGTTTGGATGAATCCTGACCCAGAACATATGTCCTAATCTACTCAGCTACCTGTCATTGCCATGTATTGTTCTCCTTGTGGTTTTGGCTCTCATTTCGGTGGAAATTCTATGACAAACTTCTTTTAGGGCACATCTCTTCTTCGAAAGGGAAAAGACAAACTCCTGTGTTAACCTTTCTCCTTAGCTTGGCTGTAATCACATTCACTCCTATTCAGCAAACATGTTCACTTAAAATAGTCACTTCTGAAAAACTTCCAGATGCAGTTGAAATATTCCTGTCTTCACAAGGTCTTCCTCAATCTCCTCAGATGGAGTTAACATCTCCATTCTCTTGAATAGTCATGGAACTTGATATCCAACTTTGCTGTAACATTTACTGTGTCTTCTGGTCATAGTGTGGGTTTCACTAGACGTGAATTTTTCAGAGGCCATGACTTATTTACCTTTTCCTCTAGCACAGTTCCTGACCCTTAGTGATTATTTAGTAAACATTTGATGAAAGACTAAAAGAATTGATGGACAGCTAAATAAGTGAATGGTCATGTGCATTTTTGTTGTCTGTCTGTCAAATAATTTCTTCCTGGGTTTATGGCAGTTTTTTTGTTTCATGACTGCTACGCCTTTATATTTATTAAGTGGAAATGTGGTCTTCAATCTAAATAAGTAACCCTAATTCTCAATTTCCCCCTAAGTCCAACTTGAATAGTACATGCATTAGTAAAGTACTAGGGGAACTTCATTTTATGTTTGTCTATACTGGAAAAATTGTGACTGAATTCCTACAAAAAAGCAAAAATTAAGATTGGTCAGGAGAATGAGAAAATCATTTGATTTGTGTATTAGAGGTTGTCATCAACATAGCATTTGATTTCCGATTCACTTGGCACAACATTTCTTTCTTCTTAGTTGATGTTGATACTCAGAGAGAAAGCAGCAGTCCTCTAAGATAAGTTTCAAAATGTTTTCTACCAACTTGCTAGAAGGGAAGTCTTGAGCCAAAGGACGGTATTTATATCTTGGTAACCTCATCTCAACTCTGTCCCTCCTTCCATACTGCTCTGCTCATGCTTTATCTAGCCCTCCATTTCCCGTTTCCCTTATAAAAGAGTTTTGGCTTAATGATAGTGTGGGCTAGGAAATATCTGCAATTATGTGAGTCACAGTTTCCTCATCTTTAAAGGGGTGATAATAGATCTAGATGCTTATGAAGATCAAGTATGAAATGCACATGAAAGTTCTCTGTGAATTTTAAGAAATTATGTAGACCTAAGGACTGCTGTTTTTAATTTATTAGAGGGATCACCTGTGGCACCATACTTTAGTACATAATTGCATCTCTGTGTCTTTTAAATTGACAACTAAGTAATGCAGTAACGCAGTCTTGTTACAATCAGGATGTGCTTGGGATGTACCCTTTAGGCATTTTAACAGCAGCCATCTGGAGAGGATGTCTCTGTAGTTTAACCCTGAAGAGCCACGCATACAGGTGGGGCTTGGGGGCAGGTGGATGAGACTGACAGAGGGGCAGGCGAGGACAGGCAGTGAGGGCTCAGGGACATCAGGCAGGAAGCCAGAGAACACGTCTTCACCCTGAGATGGCTGTATGATCAAAGGACCAAGAGAGTAATTGGACAGTTTTCTTTAAAAAAATCACTGTATGCAGATTACAAAGGAGATTTATGTTGTAAACTAAGCCGTGGAAAAGTGTAGACCATCAGAGTAGGGAACCTCCCAAATTAATAGAAGGGTGATTTTTACCTACATCTAGCTTTATTAATTGGAGAAGGCAATGGCACCCCACTCCAGTACTCTTACCTGGAAAATCCCATGTATGGAGGAGCCTGGTAGGCTGCAGTCTATGGGATCGCGAAGAGTCGGACACGACTGAGTGACTTCACTTTCACTTTTCACTTTCATGCACTGGAGAAGGAAATGGCAACCCACTCCAGTGTTCTTGCCTGGAGAATCCCAGGGACGGGGGAGCCTGGTGGACTGCCATCTGTGGGGTCGCACAGAGTCGGACACAACTGAAGTGACTTAGCAGCAGCAGCAGCAGCTTTGTTAATAGTATTCCAAACCAGTGCATTTGAAAATAGGTGCTGTTGTAGGTTACCTTTCAAGACTGTTTATGGAAAGCCAGGGTTGAAAGCTAATATATTAAGCAGTATGTCTACTAGAGTATATAGTGTGCTATTTTCACTTTTAGGGGAGAAACTATATGATTAAAGAAATATATTAAAGAGAGCCGTGCTGAGTGTGTGTGCACGTGTGCACACACACATGCTATGTACTTGTCAATGAATATGAAGATGAATGAAATTTTATGTTAATGAAGTCTGTCTTTTATGATCATTCAGATGATTTTAATTACTTATGTATTGTAAAGTTCACAATAATTCTTGTTAATTTTAAAACAAAAATTTTGCAGATAGCAAAATCACTGCAGATGGTGATTGCAGCCATGAAATTAAAAGACGCTTACTCCTTGGAAGGAAAGTTATGACCAACCTAGATAGCATATTCAAAAGCAGAGACATTACTTTGCCAACAAAGGTCCGTCTAGTCAAGGCTATGGTTTTTCCTGTGGTCATGTATGGATGTGACAGTTGGACTGTGAAGAAAGCTGAGCACCAAAGAATTGATGGTTTTGAACTATGGTGCTGGAGAAGACTCTTGAGAGTCCCTTGGACTGCAAGGAGATCCAACCAGTCCATTCTAAAGATCAGCCCTGGGATTTCTTTGGAAGGAATGATGCTAAAGCTGAAACTCCAGTACTTTGGCCACCTCATGTGAAGAGTTGACTCATTGGAAAAGACTCTGATGCTGGGAGGGATTGGGGGCAGGAGGAGAAGGGGACGACAGAGGATGAGATGTTTGGATGGCATCACCGACTCGATGGATGTGAGTTTGAGTGAACTCCAGGAGTTGGTGATGGACAGGGAGGCCTGGCGTGCTGCAATTCATGGGGTCGCAAAGAGTTGGACATGACTGAGCGACTGAACTGAACTGAACTGAACTAGGGGAGATTGTGGAATATCATGGAAAAGACATTAATGAAACTTCAGTACACTGGACAGTTCCAGAGAAATGAAAAATAGTAAGACAGTATAAAGAATAAGTCCAAAAAGAGAATCAGGGAACTCTGATTTTCAGTCTTTGCTA
The DNA here is from genome assembly GCF_003369695.1 of Bos indicus x Bos taurus. Lineage (NCBI taxonomy): Eukaryota > Metazoa > Chordata > Mammalia > Artiodactyla > Bovidae > Bos > Bos indicus x Bos taurus. The sequence continues at coordinate 22,536,103 of NC_040082.1, forward strand.
TTTTGTCAAAAAAACTATTTCTTTAACTACAAAAATGTCCCCTTAGCTAGCTAGGCCATGAATGCTTTAAGTGGTAAGCAGTATATTTTCTAGTATGTTTATTTTAACTTTGCCCTCCTCAAAAATGGGCCCTATATAAAGAGTTTGGTTTGGACAAATGAAAAGGAAGTGGAAAAAGTAGGAGAAATCCCTCAAAAAAATTTCTTCCTAAGTGAGATCTGGGATAATTTGCTTATTCCAGTGTTGTCATTCTTTAATTTTATTGCATTGTAGCTCATTGTCTTGTTAAATTATTTTGCTCAAAACACTCTCTCAGATGATGAATGGTGAGCTATTATTCATCGGTTTATTATTCATTTTTTATTCAGATCATTTTGCCTGATATGTAGTAGGTGCTCCAGAAATGGATTTTAAACAAATGAATAAATATTAATACTTTATGTTTTGAAGCAATTTCGTATATATTGTGTCAGTTTTTCTTACCTCATTCTATGTATGTATGGTAATCACACATACCCACTTTTGAAATGGTAACTTTAGTTACCGACAGTAGGGGCTACTCTTTGTTTCAGTGTGCAGGCTTTCTCATTGGAGTGGTGTCTCTTGTTGCAGAACCGGGTCTCTAGGCACGTGGTCTCAGTAGTTGTAGCACAAGGGCTTAGTTGTCCTGCAGCATGTGGAATCTTCCTGGACCAAGGAAACCCATGTCCCCTGCATTGGCAGGCAGATTTTTAAGCACTGGACCATCAGGGAAGTCCCAAGCTGCTGTTTTTAAGTGGAGCTGGCCCAGACGAGCAAGGGCTCTGCAGTGGGCCTAGGCTGTTGCACCATGTGGGTCAGCAGATCTAATGGTGCTTAAAAAGGCAGGGGCAGATAGGGATGCGGTTTGGAGGCCTCTGTAGCTGAACTGCATCGCAAGCTTTTAGAATTTTTTGGAGTAAAGCCGTGGCATTTTCCATAGGTAGCTACTCTGTTTTTGAGAAATAGCTCCTGGCCTACTACTGGGCCTTAGTTGACACTGAACACTTGACTATGGACCATCAAGTTGCCATGTGACCTGAGCTGTCCATGTGAACTGAATGGTATCTGACCTATCACGCCATAAAGTTGGGTGTGCAAACAGCACTCCATCATCAAATCACATCATCATCTGTGTTTGGGCCCTGGGCAGTTCTGAAGGCACAAGTAAGTTATGTGAAGTGGCCCTGATGTGCATGGTCCCCTCTCCTTCTGCACTGCCATCCCTCCCCAGCCCAGCTTCATGGGAAATTCCCTATTGAAGAGGAACTTGAAGGAGGAAGAAGAGCCTCGGGCTGTTTTATAGATGATTCTACATAATAAGTAGACACTACTTGAAAGTGGACAGCTGTAGCACCATAACCCTTTCTGGGACATCCATAAAAGACAGCAGTGAAGGGAAATCCTCTCAGGAGGCAGAACTTCAGGCAGTGTACCTGGGTGTTCACTCTGGTTAGAAGGAGAAATGGCCAGACATGTGATCATGTACTGATAGATGGGCTGTAGCCAAAAGTTTGTCTGGATCATCAAGGACCGAGGAGGAACAGGATTGGAAAACTGGTGATGAAGAACTCTGGGGAAGAGGTATGTGGATAGACCTCTCTGAATAGGCCAAAAATGTGAAGTTATTTGTGTCCCATATGAATACCCACTGATGGGTGACCTCAGTAGTTCAGTTCAGTTCAGTCGCTCAGTCATGTCTGACTCTTTGCGACCCCTTGAATCGCAGCACGCCAGGCCTCCCTGTCCATCACCAACTCCCGGAGTTCACTGAGACTCACATCCATCGAGTCAGTGATGCCATCCAGCCATCTCATCCTCTGTCGTCCCTTTCTCCTCTTGCCCCCAATCCCTCCCAGCATCAGAGTCTTTTCCAGTGAGTCAGCTCTTCGCATGAGGTGGCTAAAGTACTGGAGTTTCAGCTTTAGCATCATTCCTTCCAAAGAAATCCCAGGGCTGATCTCCTTCAGAATGGACTGGTTGGATCTCCTTGCAGTCCAAGGGACTCTCAAGAGTCTTCTCCAACACCACAGTTCAAAAGCATCAATTCTTCGGCACTCAGCCTTCTTCACAGTCCAACTCTCACATCCATACATGACCACAGGAAAAACCATAGCCTTGACTAGACGGACCTTTGTTGGCAAAGTAATGTCTCTGCTTTTCAATACACTATCTAGGTTGGACATAACTTTCCTTCCAAGGAGTAAGCGTCTTTTAATTTCATGGCTGCAGTCACCATCTGTAGTGATTTTGGAGCCCAGAAAAATAAAGTCTGACAGTGTTTCCAGTGTTTCCCAATCTATTTCCCATGAAGTGATGGGACTGGATGCCATGATCTTAGTTTTCTGAATGTTGAGCTTCAAGCCAATTGTTTCACTCTCCTCTTTCACTTTCATCAAGAGGCTTTTTAGTTCCTCTTCACTTTCTGCCATAAGGGTGGTATCATCTGCATATCTGAGGTTATTGATATTTCTCCCGGCAATCTTGATTCCAGCTTGTGCATCTTCCAGCCTAGCGTTTCTCATGATGTACTCTGCATCGAAGTTAAATAAGCAGGGTGACAATATACAGCCTTGACGTACTCCTTTTCCTATTTGGAACCAGTCTGTTGTTCCATGTCCAGTTGCTTCCTGACGTGCATATAGGTTTCTCAAGAGGCAGGTCAGGTGGTCTGGTATTCCCATGTCTTTCAGAATTTCCCACAGTTTATTGTGATCCACACAGTCAAAGGCTTTGGCATAGTCACTCAAGCAGAAATAGATACTTTTCTGGAATTCTCTTCCTTTTTCCATGATCCAGCGGATGTTGGCAATTTGATCTCTGGTTCCTCTGACTTTTCTAAAATCAGCTTGAACATCTGGAGGAGGACTTTAATCATCAAGTGGAGAGAATGACTCACTTTATGGATACCCATCAGCTTTGTTGTCCAGTCACCCTGCCCCTCTGCCATCTCCCAGTGGGAGTGGCTATGAAGGCAGAGATGAGTTACACAGAGGCTTTGCAGTGGACTTTCACTGACCAAGGCCAGCCTATCTACAGTCACCACTGAGAGTGCCAGCGTGTCAGGAGCAAAGACTAACAGTGAGTCCCCGAGACCCTGGGTATGATTCCCCAGGTAATCAGTCAACTACCTGGTGGCAGGGTGATTGCCTTGGGCCACTTCCATTGTGGGGGAAGCAGCATTTTGTTCTTACTGGAATAGATGCTTACTCTGGATACAGATTTGCCTTCCTTGCTACCTGTGCACTCACAGAACAGGAGCCCCATCTGTCCTGTTCGCCTCAGGGCCAAGATCAGTGCTTGAATTAGTGGGTAATAAGGATGGAGGAGCCTGGAAGGCTGCAGTCCATGGGGTCGCTGAGGGTCGGACACGACTGAGCGACTTCACTTTCACTTTTCTCTTTCATGCATTGGAGAAGGAAATGGCAACCCACTCCAGTGTTCTTGCCTGGAGAATCCCAGGGACGGGGGAGCCTGGTGGGCTGCCATCTATGGGGTCACACAGAATCGGACACGACTGAAATGACTTAGCAGCAGCAGTAGCAGCAGCAACTGCCTCTCAGAGTGTTTGCCACATACCCAGAAGTGCTCTCAACACTTTACAGACATTAACCTATTTAATTTCCCATCAATTCTAGAGGTAGCCACAGTTAAAACCTTCATGTGCATGTGAGGAAACTGAGGTGCTTCGGTAATTGAGGCTCTTGCCTAAGCTGGTAAGTGGACATGCTTTAGAGCAATACTTCTCCAATGTCAGCACCCCTGTGAATCACTGGGGTGCTTGTTAAAACAGAGGTTTCTGGGCACCCCACCCCAGTATTTCTGATTCAGCAGATCTGGGGTGAGGTGTAAGAATTTTCCCAAAGGATGTTGATACTGCTGGTCAGGAACCACCCTTTGAGAACCTTTGTAGTAGAACTTTTGTTGTCATTCTTCAGTCACCAAGTCATGTCCGACTCTTTGAGACTCAATGGACTGCAGCATGCCAGGCCTCCCTGTCCCTCACCATCCCCCTTTCATGGGCCACTGCTTTATCATGGTGAAGGGGCTTGTGTAACTCTCTGAAGCTATGAGCTATGCCATGTTGGGCCACCCAAGACAGACAGGTCATAGCAGAGAGTTGTGACAAAACGTGATCCACTGGAGGAGGGAATGGCAAGCTACCCCAGTATGCTTGCCGTGAGAACCTCATGAACTGTATAAAAAGGCAGTTACAACATTATCTGTTGTAATATTCACATTCCTATAGTCCGTTATTTTGCCCGTTTTGTAGATGAGGAACCCGAGGCTCAAAGAAGTTAGTAATGCTTCCCGCTGACCACAGAGGGAATGAGTGGAAAAGCTGCTTAGGCTCAATACTAGGTCTAAACCAATGCTCTGGCAGTGCCCTAAGAGGCCTCTATTTGGTATTGAAGTTTTAAAAATACTGTTCTTGGGGGTAAATTGTGACGACTTCACAAATTTGGCAGATAAACAAAGGAACCCCATGGAAACACAAGGAACTTACATCTTCTACTGTTTCAGCCTAATTATTCTGAGTAACCAAGATGGTTTGTAGACAAAGTGACTTGATGGAAATTTATGTTCATTCTAATTTAAACCCATCATAAATATAATCCAACCACTTTCTCTTTTAATACAATTAGATTATAGTACTGCAAGTGAGGTTTATCTGGCACAAAATATTATTAAAAAAACTTTCTTACAGTGTGAAAGGAGAAATTTAATAGTGTTTATTGAAAATTGTGATATTTCAATATTTATCTTTTAACCATTTAAAAATAGCACACTTGTACTTAAAATCACACATGTGGCAATTTTCACCAAGATTTCTGAAGAAATGCCTGAAATCTTTTTCTTAGATGGGAACGCTACTACACACCAGAGACTTGAAGCTATAAAATTTTGTTTTCCTCAGGTTCTTTCAGTCATTAACATTCTGGTGCCATATTCTTATGACAAAGACTAATAAGAAGAGAAAATGGCACACCCTGGATCTATTTTAGTGATAAGGATAGGAGTGGGAAATGGTGAAAGTCTACCTTGTTCTCATTACTACAGTGCTAAAACTGTCATCAATTATAATCACTCACCACATCCCCAACTTGAGACTTTGTTGGTAACCTCTTCGACACAAACTCAATCTCCTTTTATCCAGTGTAGGTATGTGAAATATGTGGAAATATACCGATAGAGCTCACATTGATGACATTCTCTTCAATTGTAAAAGCTTGTGCTGAGAAAGCGATATCAACTTACAATAGAGAGGTTTCTCTAACACAGTCCTTTCTGTTTTATGACCCATCACCTCAGAGGCAAAACAGAAAATGTTCTAAGCATTTACTTGACCTGTATTTCATAGTCATAGTTAGCTTCACAGAAGTTTTCTCTTGTCCTTGCCCAGTATGCACAAATGTCAGGCTACTTCTACCCTGCCCTTTGTTGATGGCCTCAGGTTCATGTTCAGTTTGGCTTGGCTCATTTCTTCCTTCTTTAATGTCTCTCCTTTTCTCCTTCCCACTCTCTTCCTCCTCCTCTCCTGTTTGTTTTTTTCAGCAAAATAATTACTGGGTCTATCATGTTCTACATTTGGAATATAAGACACTTAAAGTCATGCTAGGAAAGGTGATATGAGCATATAAACAAGTCCCACGGTTCAGGGTGATCCACTGTATGACAAAGAAGCAAGCCATTGTACACGGGAGGTGTAAAATGCATTTACTGGGAATAAAGGTCCTTATGGAACTGGTTTGTAAGGGTGGTTTCATAAAAAAGCATTTATCTATTGCTGTATAATAGTGAAAGTGAAAGTGGAGAGTGAAAAAGTTGGCTTAAAGCTCAACATTCAGAAAACGAAGATCATGGCATCCGGTCCCATCGCTTCATGGGAAATAGATGGGGAAACAGTGGAAACAGTGTCAGACTTTATTTTTCTGGGCTCCAAAATCACTGCAGATGGTGACTGCAGCCATGAAATTAAAAGACGCTTACTCCTTGGAAGGAAAGTTATGTCCAACCTAGATAGTGTATTGAAAAGCAGAGACATTACTTTGCCAACAAAGGTCCGTCTAGTCAAGGCTGTGGTTTTTCCTGTGGTCATGTATGGGTGTGAGAGTTGGACTGTGAAGAAGGCTGAGTGCCGAAGAATTGATGCTTTTGAACTGTGGTGTTGGAGAAGACTCTTGAGAGTCCCTTGGACTGCAAGGAGATCCAACCAGTCCATTCTGAAGGAGATCAGGCCTGGGATTTCTTTGGAAGAATGATGCTAAAGCTGACACTCCAGTACTTTGGCCACCTGATGCGAAGAGCTGACTCATTGGAAAAGACTCTGATGCTGGGAGGGATGGGGGCAGGAGGAGAAGGGGACGACAGAGGATGAGATGGCTGGATGGCATCACTGACTCGATGGACGTGAGTCTGAGTGAACTCCGGGAGTTGGTGATGGACAGGGAGGCTTGGTGTGCTGCAATTTATGGGGTCTCAAAGAGTTGGACATGACTGAGCGACTGAATTGAACTGATTGCTGCATAATAACCACCCAAAATGTGGTGTCTTAGAACAATAGCTTATTATTTGTCTTGGTTGTACCTTGTGGGCTGGGCTCAGCTGTCTTTTGCTTTAGCTGTTGTATGCTGGTGTAATGTTCAAGGTGGTTTCTTCACTCATAGGTTTGGCTGAACAGATGGGAGCTGACTTGGCACAGGAGAGACCATTTCTAGAGTCTGAGGCCCAGCTTGCAAATACTTAACAAGGCTTGACTTGTCTCCTACTTGCTAATGTCTCATTGGCACAAATCAGTGTGGAGGCAGTGAATACTGAGCGGCTTGGTGTACTGAGGGCCACCCAGTCCAAGCAAAGTATTTGGAAGACCTGATGACGTCTGGGTCATGAGAAAATAAGTCACATGTGGAGAATTGGAGCTTGAGTGATTAGAGAAATTGTGGGATCATTCATTACAAGAGAAGTGACATGAAAGAACTAGCTATAAATATGCTAAGTTTGAGACAATGAAAATGTCCACTAGGCAGATAGAGAAAATGTGTTGGAATAAGGATGTGAGTTAAGGGCTGAGGTCTTAAACTCTGGAGTCATATGCAGAAAAGAGATAGTTAAAGTTGTGTGACTGGGTGAGTTCTGAGACAGAAGTTGGATCAATGAACTTTGAACTATGCTTATAGTTAGAAATTGGGAGGAGTTAGAGGAGCCAGATTGGGCTTCCCAGGTGGCACTAGTGGTAAAGAAGCTGCCTGCCAGTGCAGGAAACATAAGAGACTCGAGTTTGATCCCAGGGTTGGGAAGATCCCCTGGAGGAGGGCATGGCAACCCACTCCAGTATTCTTGCCAGGAGAATCCCATGGACAGAGGAGTCTAGCAAGATAGAGTCCATGGGGTCACAAAGAGTCAGTCACACTACTGAAGCCACTTAGCATGCATGCACACAGATGAGCCAGTTTAGGAGACAAAAATACTGCATATTCCATATTCCTCTTGTATTTTATGACACTATTTGAATTTTTATATTGCTAGTTGAATTTGGTTCTTATTTGTACACATCTGTGATTAGACTTTAATTAAGAAATAGTTCAGTTATATTTCAGCAATGTTTACTGTGTAACACCTCTAGTGCTTTAAGTTATTGATTTAGGAATATATATTTATTAATAATAGTTACTATCTTTAAGACTTCCTCATGATTCTCAAGTAGGTGAAATCATTGCATTAAAACTAAAGTTAATGATAGAGCTTGAAAGAGTTAAGCTTCATGAATTAATTTTATTTTATTAATTGATTTTAAAATTAAATTTTATTAACCTTTCTGCTGTCCTTCTGGAAGCTAAGAGTTGTATAAGAGCTTGGTTTCTATGATGAATTAATTTTCCTCTTATAAAATAGACTTGATATTGACTGTATCAGTGCAAGTACAGATTAAAAATACGGTGCAGAAGTACTTTCCTTGTGCCCACTGCCAAAGTTAACTTTTAGAGGCAATGGATAGATTTCTATGAACTTTTTGCACACATAAATGAGAACTGTTGGTTGAGGAACCATGTTCAGAAATTCCCTGAGGAAGTATCAGCAAGTTTTTGTATCTAAGTACTGTCTGGTTTTGCTGAGTTACCCTGATAGGCCTTCTTATGTAGTAGGTACAGTTAATATGACAGTTAGACCCCAAAATGTGTAGGCAGTTGACCCTCTCACACTCAGCCAGAAGGGATGGATACACCACAGAAATATGTGGAGGGGATTATTTTTACTCAGTCTTGTTCTTTTAGAGAAAAATGTGGAGGCCAGGAATTTAGTCAAAACTTAAATATTTGTGGCTGAATTGTTTCATGGTATCACTGATTTCCCCTTTCTCTTGTGCTTTTAAATCATTCTGGATTTATTGTATGGATGACAACTATACATATTTGCTTATCTGTAAGACTATAATGAAGATATAAAATGTGGTTGTAATTTTATATGCACTGTGTAACAATTTTATTAAGTATGTTACTTGTTTCCCTCAACTTTTTAAAGTTTTCATGGTAATGTGATGTGTTATACAGGCCACATCTTTTCTAGTGTGCATCATTGTGACCTAATACAAATAGGTAACATGTATTAAGCTCCTGCTTTGCCCAAGGTCACAGAGTTATTAAGTGGTAGGGTCAGGATTCAGATTCAAGCCATCTAACCGCAGAGTTTATGTGTTTAACTGCTATTCCTTCTTCTTTAGTTTTATTTTTTAAAAAGCTACCTCTTTTCACATAGTAATTTTGATGATGACAAATTAAACAATCAAAATTAGTTTCGCCTGTATAAAGATTCAGCTACATTTCATGCCTCCTTTCCCAATTTCTTTTAAAAGCTAAGATGGTTTGAACTGGGATAATAGAACTGTTCTTCGTGTTTAATAATAATTTGTGGTTAATAGAGTCCTTTATAGAGACTCTTAGAGTCCTTTTGCTTGTTAAGAGTCTACTTGTTTAATCAGCTCATACTTGGGGCCTGGATATGTGGATCTTCACTCACCAAAAGCATCGAAGAATATTTGAATTTAGCCTAAATATTGTTGAAATAGAATCTGCTCCTGATCCCATTTGAAAACAACAACACTAAAATTAGAATCTTCCGTGAATCACCTTTCTACATATTTAGTTTAGTTCAGTCGCTCAGTCATGTCTGACTCTTTGCAACATCATGAACCGCAGCACACCACCCTGTCCATCACCAACTCCTGGAGTTTACCCAAACTCATGTCCATTGAGTCAGTGATGCCATCCAACCATCTCATCCTCTGTCGTCCCCTTCTCCTCCTGCCCTCAATCTTTCCCAGCATCAGGGTCTTTTCAAATGAGTCAGCTTTTTGCATCAAGTGGCCAAAGTATTGGAGTTTCAGCTTCAACATAAGTCCTTCCAATGAACACCCAGGACTGATCTCCTTTAGGATGGACTGGTTGGATCTCCTTGCAGTCCAAGGGACTCTCAAGAGTCTTCTCCAACACCACAGTTCAAAAGCATCAATTCTTCAGTGCTCAGCTTTCTTTATAGTCTGACTCTCACATCCATACATGACTACTGGAAAAACCATATAGGTATCCCTTAATCTGCGCATAACATCCTGTGTTAGCGGAGAAGGCAATGGCACCCCACTCCAGTACTCTTGCCTGGAAAATCCCATGGACAGAGGAGCCTGGTAGGCTGCAGTCTATGGGGTCACGAAGAGTTGGACACGACTGAGCGACTTCACTTTCTCTTTTCACTTTCATGCATTGGAGAAGGAAATGGCAACCCACTCCGTGTTCTTGCCTGGAGAATCCCAGGGACTGGGGATCCTGGTGAACTGCTGTCTATGGGGTCGCACAGAGTCGGACACAACTGAAGCGACTTAGCAGCAGCAGCAGCATAAAGATCAAAAGAAGCTTTCCTTGTACAACTGTTTAATGCCCCCAAACTGAGCCAATTTATGTGATAACAGGCAATTCTTTTTAAACAACTTTTGAAGTTTTGTGTTAGAGAAAAGATAGCTTATTGACTTATCGTCTAGAAAAAATTACCAAAACAATTGTTGGGAATAATCCCAGAAACTAGACGAGGAGGTCCTTTCTGCAAAGCTCTGGTGACACTACTGACAAGGCGAAAATGTTGTGTTGACACTGTCCCCCAGCCAAAGTGCCAGTGTCTGACGCCCAGAGGATTCGAGACAGAGAATGGATGCGCCTGGAATCTCATCTCTGTAAAGAACATGGTGAACATTTGCAAAAGAATTTTAGTCAATGGGGCTCAGAAGTAACGTCCAAATTTCTGACTTATGTCATGGCCTCCAGTGACAAACAGAAATTTTGGTAAGGAGGTAGTGGTTTAGTCACTAAGTCGTGTCTGACTCTTGCAACCTCATTGACCGTAGCCTTCCAGACTCCTCTGTCCATGGGATTCTCCAGGCAAGAGTACTGAAGTGGGTTGCCATTTCCTTCTCCAAGGGATCTTCCTGACCCAGGAATCGTACCCGGATCTCCTGCATTGCAGGCAGATTCTTTACTGACTGAACAATGAGGGAAGCCCTTTTGATAAGGAGAGCTCCGCTTAATATTAGAATGCAAAGGAAGTGAATTACTTAAATAACATGAAGTTCATACTATGCTCAGCTTTGGATCATCTCCTTCCCATTTATTATGTTACTTAGACTTGGAAATCTTACTGTTTTCAAAATTAATTCTTACAGTGTTACTTTAGTCATTAGCAGAATATAAATTTGTTGTTATTGTTCAGTCACTAAGTTGTGTCTGACTCTTTATGACCCCATGGACTGCAGCATGCCAGGGTCCTCTGTCCTTTACTATCTCCCAGATGTAAATATTCACTTTAAAATCACTGTAACATTCTTTAAATTCATAGGATCTGAAAATATAGTGGAATGTGATGCCTCATGTAGAGTATTTGTTTGTGGTTACAAATTTCCCCAGCTTTAAATACATTGGAAATTCTAACGTACTTTTAATACAAAAGTAACTTTTGCTGAAGCTGAAGCTCCAAAACTTTGGCCACCTGGTACGAAGAGCCTGCTCATTGGAAAAGACTCTGACGCTGGGAAAGATTGAAGGCAGGAGAAGGGGATGACAGTGGCTGGATGGAATCACTGACTCAGTGGAGAGGAATTTGAGCAAACTCCGAGAGGTAGCGAAAGACAGGAAGCCTGGCGTGCTGCAGTCCATGGGGTCGCAAAGAGGGGGGTATGACTAAGCAACAACAACGACAAAGGACAGCAAAATTGGAGTCAGGAGTCACTAACAAAGGCAATCTCACGGGGCACTGGAAACAATTCAAATTAAGAAAAACACCAGCCCATAAAAAAGTAACTTTTATTGATTAATTCTTTGGTGTTAGCATTTTAAATGCTTTTATTTAAAAAGTATTCAGAATTAAGTATAACTGATAACCTATACATAGTGACTAGGTATACATTCTAATAATTTGCAGGATGCAAAAGTAATTATATATATTATACTAGTAGATTTATGTTCTCATTTTAAGAGGGACTATAATATATACAGTCATACAATTTATAATTTATAATTTAATTTGTCATAACTGAAAATTCTTTGGGATTTTTGGTGTATATGAACTAATGAATAACAAAATATCCTTTAGTCATAGTCTTTCATTCCGTGAGCATAGAGTTTAGGCAACTTTCTTGTAGGAATATGAATCATCTAGTAGAAGGATTTTTTTGCTAGCTACTTGTATCCCCATAGTGATAGGAGGTATTAAACTGAAGCTGGAAGAAAATTCCTTACTTTCATATGATCTTCAAATAATTTGAAACCAACTAAATTCTTTTCAAGCTTGAATTTTCTATGTTCCAATAACCCTAGGCTCTTTTTTGAATCTTGTTATCACAGGATATGTGATTTTGGAAATGTTTTTATTTAAGTCATAAAATAAAATGTTCCCCTGCTATAGCATGGATATTGCATGCCTTTGGATTTAACATGAGCCAGTCTTCTCTCAGCTAACAACATTGTGAGAACAGAGTTCCCATGGAATCACAGAAGCTGAGAGCTATATTTTGTATGAAGTCTGTTACTGTTTCTACAATGGAGGCTTGTTCTTTTCACAGTGGATTCCAAGCGAGTAGGACCCATTAGGTCCCATCAACTCAAGTTTAGTGATTAGTGACAGACTTGAAGATTAGTGATAGACTTAACTGGTGGCCTGTGTCTGCACTTCAAAAACAAACTCAAGAAGGTTATTTGGAGAATTGATCAATAAAAGTGTTTTTTTCTGAGTTAGTAACTCAATATTCCATTTATATGATTTTGTATTTTAGTTCAGTGTTAAGTACTGTTATCTTATTTTTTTAATAGAAGTTTATAGCAATAGTCCATCAGTGTAATTAATCTGTTTTACTGAGATGACCCCAAAGGGTCAGAGAAGGAGTGTATTTAAACATTGTCAATCATCCACTCATCTGTTCTCTCATTAATTCACCCAGCAAACTTTCTGTTGCCCATATAATATGGGTTAGGCCCTGTGTTTGTCCCTAAAACACATTTATAAGTGGGAAAAGTACAAAAAACTAAACAGGCATGATTCTTGTTTTCATAAAGTTTAGACAAGTGCTTCCATTTACATTAATCAAATCACTATACTAATGAAAGTATAATTACAAAGTTATTTCTTATAGGGCTTCTCAGGTGGCTCTAGTGGTAAATAATCCACCTGCCAATGCAGGAGACTTAAGAGATGCCAGTTTGATCCCTGGGTTGGGAAGATCCCCTGGAGAAGGGTAGAGATGGCAACCTACTCCATATTCTTGCCTGGAGAATCCCATGGACAGCAGAGCCTAGTGGGCTATAGTCCCATGGGGTTGCAAAGAGTCGGACATGATTGAAGTGATTTAGCACGCACTGTAGCATGTTCTTTTATTCAAAGCAACTCCATACTCAGCATAGCAAAGGAATCAAGCTTTGTCTGGGGGTGAAAGAAAGACTGCTGAAGCTTTAGTAGGGTGGAATATGAGATAGTTGTCTATTGAGGGGAGATGTAGATGTAATTAAGTTAAAGATCTTGAGATGGGGAACATCCTGGATTATCCCAGTAGGCTCTAAATCCAATGGCAAGTTTTTATAAGAGACAAAAGAGGAGAAAAACCACAAAGGAGAAGGCCAGGTGAAGATGGAGGCAGAAATTGGAGTGCTAAACTACAAGCCAAGGAATGCTGATACAACAGAAAGTGAAAGTGAAAGTTGCTCAGTTGTATTGGACTCTTTGCAACCCCATGGACTGTAGCCCACCAGCTCCTCTGTTCATGGAGTTTTCCAGGCAAGAATACTGGAGTGGGTAGCCATTCCCTTCTCCAGGGGATCTTCAACCCAGGGATCAAGCCCGGGTCTTCTGCATTGCAGACAGATTCTTTATCATCTGAACCACCAGGGAAGCCACATTAAAGAGTTGTGTTTGGAGAGTGAGTTTGTAAGTCCAACAAAGTTAGCCTAGGTACCTAACTAACACAATTCGCTATATAGTACTGTATGTTCAGTTCAGTTCAGTCGCTCAGTCGTGTCTGACTTTTTGCGACCCCATGAACCACAGCACGCTAGGCCTCCCTGTCCATCACCAACACACGGAGTTTACCCAAACTCATGTCCATTGAGTCGGTGATGCCATCCAACCATCTCATCCTCTGTCATCCCCTTCTCCTACTGCCCTCAATCTTTCCCAGCATCAGGGTCTTTTCAAATGAGTCAGCTCTTCTCATCATGTGACCAAAGTGTTAGAGTTTCAGCTTCAATATCAGTCCTTCCAATGAACACCCAGGGCTTATCTCCTTCAGTCCAAGGGATTCTTCAAGAGTCTTCTCCAACACCACAGTTCAAAAGCATCAATTCTTCGGCACTCAGCTTTCTTTATAGTCCAACTCTAACATCCATACATGACTACTGGAAAAACCATAGGCTTGACTAGATGGACCTTTGTTGACAAAGTAATAGCTCTGCTTTTTAATATGCTGTCTAGGTTGGTCATAACTTTCCTTCCAAGGAGTAAGCGTCTTTTAATTTCATGGCTGCAATCACCATCTGCTGTGATTTTGGAGCCCCCCAAAATTAGATCAGCCACTGTTTCTGTTTCCCCATCTATTTGCCATAAAGTGATGGGACCAGATGCCATGATCTTAGTTTTCTGAATGTTGAGCTTTAAGCCAACTTTTTGACTCTCCTCTTTTACTTTCATCAAGAGGCTCTTTAGTTCTTCTTCACTTTCTGCCATAAGGGTGGTGGGTTTATAATACTTTTCTCACAAATAATACATAAAAACAAACATAAAATTTTTTAAAACACATTTTCAATCTTTTAGTGCAGTACCTTGAAAAGTACAGTAGTACAGTATAACAGCTGACATACGGGGGCTGGCAACAAGTGAACAGGCAAGAAGAGTTACTGACTGGAGGAGGAGGGAGATGGTAGAATTGAAGAATTGTCAGCAATAGGAGATGGAGAGCAAGCTGCAGTTTTACTCATGCCTGATATTGATGGCACAGGTTCTGGTTCCTTGGTGGATTAAATTCTATCAACTCTCTGGAAAAAAATGATTCAGTGATATCTGGGTGGTGGTGGTGGTGGTGGTTTAGTCACCAAGTCGTGTCTGACTCTTGCACCCCCATGGATCGTAGCCTGCCAGGCTCCTCTGTCCATGGGATTCTCCAGGCAAGAATACTGGAGTGGGTTGCCATTTCCTTCCTCAGTGATATCTGGGTAGTAGCTCTTTTTTTTTTCTCATCGTAGATGACACAGTAGCAGTGATTGCATTCTGAATGTCTGTGTGTACCACTCTATGCTTGGGTTCTTTGCCTCAAAAACTAACCGTGTTTCAAATAGAGAAAATCCCCTTGCCATTTCCTGCATCATGAATCTCTTTAGTTCTTAGTTACTTCTTCTTGTCTCTCTTTGTCCTTTCCCTGGGACTCCAATTCTTGGCACTTCTTTGCACTACCAGCTGCATCACTGCTGCTTTTACACTTGCTCTTGGACATCCTGGACTTGAAGTAAAGACACTGTACTGCTGTCCTCTCTATAGTCCTGTACAGTAAAGTACACAAAGCACGGCCACTTACAGAGGATACACACACGTGACAGTGTGCACCAGACACATGAGCTTAACGTGATTGGACGTGTGACTACATGTTTGCATCTTGGACATTTCCCAACTTGAGGGTTATGTGGGAAACTTACTGTAGTCGATAGTCATCAGGATCTTGGAAGGGAAAAGGAACCGATCCTCTTGCAGAACCTCTGGAAGAAGTACAGCCCTACGGATGCCTTGATTTCAGACTCTGGCCTCTGGAACTGTAAGAAATGAATTTCTGTTGTTTTAAGCCACCAAATTTGTGGTAATTGGTTGTAGCAGCTCTAGGAAACTAATCTGGGGGTAGTGACCTAGTCTGATTTTTACTTTTTTCGTGGGTGATTCAGCTGCAGGATGTGGAGACCTAATCCAAATCAAGTCAGAGGATATTAGGGTGAACCAAGGAGTAGGTTTTCATTTTATCTGAGGCAAGAGCTAATGGTAACTTGCTGGCCCAGGGGGATGATAGTGGAAGTAGGTAGTGAAATAGTGAAGAACTGTTTAGGAGGTAAAGTTGAGAGGACTTGGTGGTGGACTATTTATCAAGATGAGGGAGATAGAAAGGTGTCAGTTGAAAGATTCATCTTTTGTTTTTGGCAGGAAAGTTGGTGTTTTATTCATCCAAGGACTTTTTATTGACCATCCATTATGTATCAGGCACTGTCCTCAATTCCAGTGACAGTGTATAAGACTGACAGAATTATACCCTTTAAGAGATTATAGTAAGTAAGGAAAGGAGGATGAATTATAATTCATAAATACACACATGCATATAATTCAAGACTATGTAAACAGAAATAACAGTAAGAACGTTGGCCTTCTTTACCTTGGACCCAGAGAAGTCATTATATTGTACTTAGATACAGCTGAGCAGGAAGATCTCATGGGACAAAGGAGGTATCCTTTTAGTAAAATGGCTTTTTAAAAAGGTAATCCCGGACACAGTCTTATTATGTTGAGATGAAACAGGAAGGCTTACAGGTTAGGTGTCAGGGTAATCTGTTGTGTCTAAACAAAATACAAAGCTGCCTTTTCCTCTGTTTAAATGAGAGGATCAAACAAAGTGATTCCCTAAGGACCCATTTAACTAAAAAAATTTTATTTCTTCCATTTAATAAAGTTCAGTGTCAAGATCTATATTTAGAAAGAATTTTTAAGTGTAATTTAAGGATAAGCATAATTTGGAAATAAATAATTTATAAATATATTTGTATGTATAAATATATGAATAATTAAAGAAACTGTGAACTGTCATATTTTTCATAGATCGCTTGTAGATCATACTCAACTTTTTGCCTCAGGCACATTATCATTCCATGAATTGGGGATATATCTTTGGTCTTCACTATAGATTTTGTGTATTCATACCCACTTTCTTGTCTAGAGAATCCTGTGGACAGAGGAGCCTGGTGGGCTGCTGTCCATAGGGTCGCACAGAGTCAGACACAACTGAAGCGACTTAGCATGCATTGGAGAAGGAAATGGCAACCCACTCCAATATTCTTGCCTGGAGAATCCTAGGGACAGAGGAGCCAGGTGGGCTGCCATCTATGGGGTTGCACAGAGTTGGACACGACTGAAGCGACTTAGCAGCAGCAGCAGCAGCAATATTTATGTTAGCATTTTGAAGAAACAGAGGAGTTGTGAACAGTTTGAGCTTTGGAAGATCATCAGTCCAGTTTCAGGTATTACATCATATGAGTTTCAGTTTTATTCCATCAATTGCTGGTTGGTAGCTTTTAGTCAGCTCTCTGCTGCTGCTGCTGCTAAGTCGCTTCAGTCCTGTCTGACTCTGTGCGACCCCATAGACGGAAGCCCACCAGGCTCCCCCGCCCCTGGGATTCTCCAGGCAAGAACACTGGAGTGGGTTGCCATTTCCTTCTCCAATGCATGAAAGTGAAAAGTGAAAGTGAAGTCACTCAGTCATGTCCAACTCTTAGCGACCCCATGGACTGCAGCCTACCAGGCTCCTCCGTCCATGGGATTTTCCAGGCAAGAGTACTGGAGTAGGGTGCCATTGCCTTCTCCGAGTCAGCTCTCTAGTTTGAGCTAAATTTAAAAATTGTGCTTGGTATATTCTTACTTGTTTATTTTTGCTTTTGTTGTCTGTGCTTCTGATGTTATACCTATGAAATCACTTCTACATTCAGTATCCTGAAGCTCTCCCTATGTTTTTTCTTGGAGTTTGAGTTTCAGGTTCTTTTTTTTTTTTTTTTTTAATTTTATTTTATTTTTAAACTTTACATAATTGTATTAGTTTTGCCAAATATCAAAATGAATCCGCCACAGGTATACATGTGTTCCCCATCCTGAACCCTCCTCCCTCCTGCCTCCCCATACCATCCCTCTGGGTCGTCCCAGTGCACTAGCCCCAAGCATCCAGTATCGTGTATCGAACCTGGACTGGCATCTCGTTTCTTACATGATATTTTACATGTTTAATTGTCATTCTCCCAAATCTTCCCACCCTCTCCCTCTCCCACAGAGTCCATAAGACTGTTCTATACATCAGTGTCTCTTTTGCTGTCTCGTACACAGGGTTATTGTTACCATCTTCCTAAATTCCATATGTATGCGTTAGTATACTGTATTTATGTTTTTTCTTCTGGCTTACTTCACTCTGTATAATAGGCTCCAGTTTCATCCACCTCATTAGAACTGATTCAAATGTATTTTTTTTAATGGCTGAGTAATACTCCATTGTGTATATGTACCATAGCTTTCTTATCCATTCATCTGCTGATGGACATCTAGGTTGCAGGTCTTAAGAGTTTCAGGTTCTTAAGTGTTTGTTTTTTTATTTTTATGTTTTTGGCCACACTGCACAGCATGTGGCATCTTAATTCTCTGATCAGAGATTGAACACATGCCCCCTGCATTGGAAGGCAAAGTCTTAACCACTGGACTACTGGAGACATCCCCAGGTCCTTCAGTCTTTAATCCATTTTGTGTGTACTGTAAGAAAAGCATCTACTTTTATTCTTTGCATGTGAATATTCAGTCTTCCCAATACCCCAGTACCCCAGTACCATTTGTTGAAGACATTATACTTTTCCCATTGTGTATTCTTGGCACCCTTGTTGAAAGTCAGTTGATTGTATATGTGTGCATTTATTTCTGAGCTTTTTTTTTTTTCTGTTTTATTGGTCTCTGTCAATATGCCAGTATCAAGATGTTTAAAGCTCAACATTCAGAAAACTAAGATGGGCATCCAGTTCCATTGCTTCATGGCAAATAGATGGAGAAACAGTGGAAACAGTGGTTGACTTTATTTTTTTGGGCTCCAAAATCAATGCAGATGGTGACTGCAGCCATGAAATTAAAAGATGCTTACTCCTTGGAAGGAAAGTTATGACCAACCTATACAGTGTATTAAAAAGCAGAGACATTACTTTGCCAACAAAGGTCCATCTAGTCAAGGCTATGGTTTTTCCAGTAGTCATGTGTGGATATGAGAGTTGGACTATAAAGAAAGCTGAGCACTGAAGAATTGATGCTTTTGAACTGTGGTGTTGGAGAAGACTCTTGAGAGTCTGCAAGGGGATCCAACCAGTCCATTCTAAAGTCAGTCAGTCCTGAATAATCATTGGAAGGACTGATGTTGAAGCTGAAACTCCAATATTTTGGCCACCTGATGAGAAGACCTGACTCATTTGAAAAGACCATGATGCTGGGAAAGATTGAGGGCAGGAGGAGAAGGGGATGCAGAAGATGAGATGGTTGGATGGCATCACCAACTTAATGGAAATGAGTTTGAGTAGGCTCTGGGAGTTGGTGATGGACAAGAAGGCCTGGCATGGTGCAGTCCCTGGGCTCACAAACAGTCGGACACGACTGAGCAACTGAACTGAACTGAAGCTGTTTTGATTACTGTAGCTTTATAATATATTTTAAAATCAGAAAGTATGATAACTTCAACTTTGTTTATTCTCAGAGTTGATTTAGCTATTTATGGTCTTTTGTGGTTCCAATGAAAGCAAAAGTAGACAAGTGGGATTACATCAAACTACAAAGTTTCTGCACAGCAAAGAAGACACTGAAACAGGAACCTATGAAATGGGAGACAGTATTTATAAACCATGCATCTGATAAAGAATTAATATCCAAAATATATAACAAGCTCCTACAACTCAACAACTCAACAACAAAAAACAAGCAACTTGATCAAAATTGGACTATAAACTTGAATAGACATTTCTTCAAAGAAGACATACAAGTGGCCAACTGGTGTATGAAAAAGATGCTCAGAGTCACTAATCATCAGGGAAATGTAAGTCAAAACTATAATGAGCTATCACTTCACACCTGTCAGGATGACTATTATAAAAAAAAATAAACCAAGGGCAACCAAGGTCAATGATGTGGAGAAACTGAAACCTTTGCACACCATTGGTGAGAATACAAAATAATGCAGATACTATGAAAAATATTATAGAGGCTCCTCAAAAAATTAAAAATAGAAATACCGTAATCCTACTTCAGAATATTTATCCAAAAGAATTCAAATCAGGATCTTGAAAAGTTATTAGCACTCCCGTTTTCATATTAGCCAAGGTGTGGAAGCAACCTCAATGTTCACTGTCAGATGAAGGGATTGAATAAAATGTGGTATGTACATACAATGTAACATTATTTAGCTCTCCCAAAGAAAGAGATCCTGCCATTTGCAACAACTTGGATTAACCTAAATGAAATGTTAGTTCACAGAACAAATCCTGATGATTCCACCTATAGTAGATATCTAAGAGTCAAACTGATATAACAAAAAAGAGGAATGGTGGTTGTCGGGGACTGATCTGCTGTACACCATTGAAGCTGTAGTCAACAATACTGCATTACAAATTTGTTAAGAGGGTAGATCTCATGTTAAGTGTTGTTACCACAGTAAAATGAAAAATTAAAAACTATGCTAATTTGGCCTTATTTTGTAGGAGTTTTCTAAACGGGAAGGAGCTGATTGTTAAGTACCCACTTAGCGAAGTTTAGCAGTTTCAGCTTCTGAGGGAGTCAACAGGAGGTAGAAGGCATAGCCTCCAAGGATGGAGGCTGAGGCCTTGAAGGTGAATCCTGCTCCAACACTCACACTATATCTTCTGTTTTTGTTTTCTTAAACCTGTAAAATACCTATTTTGTAAACTCATTTTGAAAGTTAACACATCTGTTTATGAAGGGTTTAGCACAGTTCTTGGATTGTTGCAGGAGCTGAATAAATGGTGTTGATTGTGGTTATGGCAAAAGTATTAGGAAATGTCATCTTAAATCTCTGTGAAATCTTGTTACTGGTTAGCCACTTTAATTAAATGCTGTGGATTCAAGTTTGAGTAGCTTAGTTCATTTGAGGAGACTGGCTGAAGGATGTGAGACAGAAACCCAAGAGAATGAAGAAAGATAAAGATCTCCAGGATTTTCAAATAGCTTACTTCTGCTTTATTCAAATAGGTTTAGGGTGTTTAAAAATAACATTGTGTTTAAAATAGCATATTTTCAAAACATCTGTATGTCATGCAATGCTTATTTTAAATCTAGTTTCATGTAATTTTGTATATAAAGAAAAGAAAAAATATTCTCCCAATGTATTGACTTCCTTGATGTTCCTTGGCTACTTTTGAAAGCTGAATTTGATGCTTTCCTTTCATCAGTGTTATTTAATATAGTATTATTTACTTAGCAAATGACTAAATACTACCTTAGTGCAATGGAAGAAATACCTTACCATTTTTCCTCAGAATGACCATATATTTAGAATGACCAAATATATATATATATATTTCAGGAAAGATCCATTTATTTTAAACTAAGTTTGAAACTCACCTAGGTTCATATTTTCTCACATTTTATCTGAGAAATGCACAATGTTTATTTGTAAAATGGAAATGAATTTTAATACTGCACTTCTTACTGCTGTGGGGTTTAAAGTTGGCTTCGTATCATTAAATGCATGGATGAATTAGTGTATTTATTTGCATGTATGATATATCTGTATTTCAAAGCAAACATTTCAAAGGAGCACCAAAATATGTATGTAAAGTTTGTATTTGCCTCCTAGTAATGTTCATAGAGAGGATATGCATTACACAGATCTGGGTTTATAAGAAAAAATTGGACTGTTTGGAAGTCCATTACCCAATTTTCATGGGCATACATGTAGGCAGATTTATGTATGCAAAGTTTGCAAGTGTTTATGACATAACTTTAAAATCTGACAATAAATAGCTAAGATCAAATTCTATCCACAGGTGACTTAATATTGATCAAAACAGTGACTTTGCTCTTCTGTACGCATAACAGAGCCAAGACACAAGGGGCCAAGTATAGTTTGTGAAATAGTCACTCATGCGCATTTCATTGTATAGTGTGGACAGTTTACAGTAGATAACCTGAGACCAAGGACATTTGAAAATACTGCCAGGGGGCTGGTATGCCATTTTAGTCATCCATAAATGTAAATTTCTTTAGTTAATCACAACACAGTCTCATATTTTTCACATGTTTTCCCCCAGACTTTAGTTCTTAGTTTTTATTTTATGATAAATAGATTTTAATCATTATTTAAACACATGAGGGCCTGGTTTCACTCTAATACATATGTGTTCGATTCCCATGGAAGTTAATGGAGGTTAGGAATACCTACAGAGGAAAGAATACACCCACAGCCTCTAAAACAAATTTAGAACAATTTAAAATGCCCTGGAGTAACAAAGAGCTAGTTTAAGGGGTCAATAAGAGGGTAAATATATGTTTTAAAGATTATTTTTGTGAAAATTCTAGTGGCTTTGAGGCTCAAGGGAGGAATAGATGGGTGTGAACAGAAAAAAGGGATAAACTAACAATTTTGCCTAGGGTAAAAGTGTAAATTACAGTTTACCTTGACAGAAAGCATGTGCATGGAAACATTTTTTTATGAGAGCTATTTATATTTCCAAGAGCAGTGTAACTGTTGTTTATCTCTCAGAATGTCCTTGTGAGGTGTGCGTTTCCTACCAATCAGCCTTATGTGACAGTGACATGGAGACGCATTAATCATTCAGCTTCTAGGATCTAATATTTTAAGTGATCAACTAAGCTACTGTCAGTATACCCTGGTGCAAATGAGAAAATGGAGAGTTAACGGGGTTTAGAACTTTGCTCACACACTTGAGTGGCAGCACCGGGATTGAGTTTTATAAGGAATCACTCTGTTGTGTTATGTAAGAGACATGGAACACATTTGTTGCCATGTACCATGCCCGCCTCCCCATCCTTCCACCTCACTCCCTTCTATTCTGTAGTCAGCTGTGTTATTAGTCATCAAGGGGCTAGGAAAACACATATTTAGATCCTCAATCTTAAATGCTATTTAAATGTTGGCAATCCTACTGTCTCCTTGAAAACCATCAGAAAACATTTGTTAGGTCAATGGAATCAAATAGTAACATTTACTCCCACCCTTCCTAAGGCAGCATAATAAGAATAAGCTACTACCAACACCAGTTGTAGTGTAATGTTCTCAGTCACTAAATTGTGTCCGACTGTTTTGAGACCCCCACGGACTGTAGCCCGCCAGGCTCCTCTGTCCATAGGATTCTCCAGGCAGCATACTGGAATGGGTTGCATTTCCTTCTCCAGGGGAATCTTCCCAACCAAGGGGTCGAGCCCATGTCTCCTGCCTGTGTCTCCTGCATTGCAGGCAGATTCTTTACCACTTGAGCCACCTGGGAAGCCCAAACCTTTTAGTATAATATAGACTACCTACTTTGCTTTGGCATTATAAAACCATTATAAAACCCATTGCACTAAAGTCAGAAGACCTGGGTTCTAATCCAGTGCTTCTCAACTCTTGATGCCCTTTGGAAACATCTAGTGAGCTTCCGAAACCCACAGACACCCTTCCTTTCCCCATTCCCAAGAGCCTCATTCAGTTGGCTTGAGGTAAGGTTCAGGTATCAGTATTTTACAGACTCCTTAGGTGAGTTCACTGTTCTACTTCCCATTTTGTAACATTTGCTTTTTGTGAATCCCTTTCAAGGATGCAAACACCATTAGGTTTCTATTTTCATATCTCTAAAATTGGGGCAACACATACCTAGCCTGTTTGTCTCATACAGTCATGAAGATCAAGTGGAGAGATGATTTTAATACTTGTGAAAACTAGGACATGCTGTACAAGCATGAGACATGATGACGACCAGACTAGCTTTCTTATAATTTAAAAATTAAATTCGAAGAAGCCTTGGGAAGACCTTTTCCTCCCATTTCCAGTTTCTGTGATTTTGTACATGGGTTCCTTGATAAAACTTCAGTCTGTTTTTACTTGAGTATTATTCTGTGTACTTATGTATAATGTTTGCTAATTGATTTATGTCAACTCAGTGGTAAGAATTGATAGTGAGGAATGTTGATTTTTTTGTGCGCGTGTTTGTGTATGCATGTACAAGTTTGTTGACATAGATATCTGGGAAAAACTCTCTTGATAGATTTAAAGAGTAGATAGTGGTAAACATATAAAAAGGCAATTGGCCAAAGCGTGTCATGGTTTTGTCATTCATCCAAAAAATACTCTTTTGAGCGATAAATATGTGCCAGTGCTTCTGCCAAGCCAAAGAAATAGATGACATTGTCAATGCCCTCAAGGAATTCACAGGCAATTGACAATGACAGACAAGTAAACCAACACTTATAAACAGAGTCTGGAATGCTGCAATTGAAGATTTTTGAGCATCCTGAAGAAACCTGTAAAGAAAAGTGAAGGGCATGAGAATGTGGTCATGAAGTCATAAGAGAAGGTATAAAGTATGAGCTTAGTCTTGAGCGACATGTAGAAATAAGTTCGGTGAATGCAGGGGATGGGTCTTCCAGGCAGAGGGAAAATTGCCAGAAGAGAAGTGAGGGAGCGGGCCCATTCAGGAAAGTGTGTGAGGTTCATGTGAGAGTATGTTGTGAAAATTAGTATTGGATAAGGCATGAGAGAGGTAGCCAGGGGCCAAACATAAGTGGATTTAGAATTTATTCTGGAGGCAACAGGGTTACACTTTATTTTACACAGGGAAAGACGGATTAGATTGCTTTTTTGTAAACTCACTCAAATAACCATGGAAAAGGGGGGGAGATGGACTCGAGAAGGTAAGAGACCAAAACATTTACCACTGATGTAGTCCAGGCAGGAAATGATAAAAGACCGAACTGTCCTTACAGTGACAGTAAGAGGAAGGAGATTAGTAGGTTGAGCCATTTAGCAGAGTGGAATCAATACAATTCAGTGACCAATTTATAATAATAACATTAAGCATTTAGAAATAAAACCAATACATGAATAACAGGATGCGACTGTATTAGGCTGAATAATGGTCCCCTAAAGAAATTCAGGACCCAATCCTTGGAGCCTGTGAATATGTTACTTTGCATGGTAAAAGGGACTTTGCAGATATAATTATTTTGAAATTATCCTGGTTTACTTGAGTGGGCCTGATGTAATCACAGGTTTTTAAAGAGAGCAGCAGGAAGCTCAAGTGTCAGTAGTCTGAGATGTGAGAAGGAAAGCAAGAGTTGGGAGCAAGGCAAGGAAGGGATTGCAAGCAAAGGAGAACGCGCGGCCTCTGGAAGCCAGAAAGGTAAGAGGACTCCTCCTCTAAACCCTCCAGAAGAAATGTCACTGTCAGCGCCTTGAATTTAGACATCTGACCTCAATAACTGCAGGGGAATACATTTTTTAAACCTCTAAGTTTTTGATAATTTGTTAACAGCAGAAATGGTGCCAGGATTTTGTGTCTCCCTGTGGCTCAGTCATTGGATGTAGGGCATGATCTTGGGTGAGGCGGCTTCCTTTAGCCAATGCAATTCCCTTAGAGCTTTCTGCTGGCAGCTCTCCCAGCATCTCTGTGGTCCTTGTCAGCATCCACCACATCTGTTTTGGTTTTTAGGTTAGATTATTAAGTTTCGCTTGTTCAATTTTTTCTTTCCTTTTTATGCTGTTGTGTTTCCCTCAAATATTTGGTATGTTTAGGCTTTCATTTATATGTATGAATGAAAGTCTAGGCAAGGGAATATACTAATTCTCTAACCATGTCGACAGCAAGGTTCTTCGCGGAAATGAGGGTACTAACACAGAGTTCTATATATGTGATTGCGGCGAGTAGACTGGCAGGACTTATTTTAAGATGTTCAGGCAGGAAACCATCTGGCAATCCCAAATGCCAGAATGAGGACAGCCTTATCATGGGGTGTAATCTCTGGTAGGTGGCCCAGACAACTTAAATTTTTCTTTGTAAATTAATTATCTGATTTTAAGCCTGGGGGATAATTGCTAATCCTATATGGCCTAGAGATCTGTGGGTGTGTGGTGGGAGAGTGGTTCCTGAACAGAGTAGACCACAGTCCAATATTGCTGAAAGTTGTTTTACATAAAAAAATCACCTGAAACTCATGTCAAAAATCCAGAATCCTGAGTCATAATGAACCAGAGTTCCCAGAGAAGAGTCCTGAGATTCTCTGTTTAATAAGAACTCCGAGTAATCTTAGGATCAGCCAAGGTTAGGAACACCACCTATAGATAGTCCTTCAGTCGATCACTTTCCCCATTTGCCTGCACATCCCACTCTCTGCTGTCTGCTCTGTTAGAGTCTTTCTGTGACTCCACAGCTAGGAACAGTGCCTCAGTTTCTGTCAGAGCTTTGTTTGAGATGGAGGATCCCACCTTTAATCGCCTCTTGATATGATAGCTTCCACCTGTGTTTCGTGCTGCAGCACATGGTCAAACTCTCTAGTCTTCCTGTTCTAAATTTATTCCCTTTTTTA
Source organism: Bos indicus x Bos taurus (assembly GCF_003369695.1). Lineage (NCBI taxonomy): Eukaryota > Metazoa > Chordata > Mammalia > Artiodactyla > Bovidae > Bos > Bos indicus x Bos taurus. The sequence goes on from NC_040082.1 coordinate 22,561,996, forward strand.
GCTTCTTTGCTGTTTCCTCAATGGGTTTTTAGGAAAGAGGGAAGGTAAACATGCACACTCAAAGTACCCTCTTAAATCAAACCTCAATAATCTCTCTTTGGAAAAATCTCCTGAGCTAGGCTATGACTGATGTGCAGTGTGACAGACTAGATGTGGGGTAAGGGAAAGAGAGCTGTCTTGGACAATCCTCACCTCACTGTTTTTAGCAGTTGGGCAAATTTTTATGTGCTTCACTGAAAAGAAGAATTGAGGGGCAGGGATAAAAACCATTTTGCTGGGGAAAGATAATGAATTTAATTTTTTTACACGCTCAGCTTGTATGAAGACCTAGGAAGGAGGTCTGACCTGGAAGCATATATCTGTGAATCATTCAATCATTCATCAGTTTGTATTAAACATCTTCTTAGCATGTGCCAGGATATGGAGCTGGATATATGGTATAAGAGATAGAAACAAGTAAGTGAGCTTAGTACCATAAAAATGTGATAAGTTCAATGATGCGAGATATCTGGAGTGCCTGAGATCTCACAGGAGAGGCACCAAACTTGGACCCAAGTGATCAGGGAAGGTCCTGACATCTAGGCTGAGACATGGTAAGCTGGATGAGTTTGGCAAAGTGGCCTCAGCACAGAAGTGATTTGAGAAAGACTGAAGAGCCAGTAGGGAAGCTGAGAGCCAAGAGAAAACACCAGTGAGAGTTTCTGTATGATTAGCTCTGGGCTTCCCTAGTGGCTCAGATGGTAAAGAATCTGCCTACAGTGCCGGAGACCCAGGTTTGATCCTGGGATCAGAAAGATCCCCTGGAGAAGGGAATGGTAACCCACTCCAGTATTCTTGCCTGAAGAATTCCATGGACAGAGGAGGCTGGCAGGCTACAGCCCATGGGGTTGCAAAGAGCTGGACACAACTGAGTAACTTTTACTCACTCACTACTAGGAAGGAAGGCAAGAGAAGAGACTGGAAAGGCCAAAAGGGAAGATAATGTGGATCTTCTACACTGGGAAGCCATGGAGAGTTTCATCCTAAAAGTAGATCTGAAACCTTAGAAATGGATGAGATCACCAGGTGGTTCTCTAGCTTTGGTCTACATCAGAATCAACCAAGAAACTTATCAAAAGGCATCTACTATGTGTAGTACTGCATTAAACCCTTTACATAGGTATCTTCTTTACCTATATTATCTCTGAAACCTCACAATCTCAGAAAGTAAGGAGAATTTATATTCCCAAGGTCACTTATGGCTATAAAGTCCCAGCCCTAACTGCCACAGTGTTGCTTCTAGATAAAAATGTTGTATAAAAAATAGACCCTCTAATTTCACAGAGGACATATAATGAGGTCTTTGAAAGTACTGAGATTTGCAGTGCCACTATAGAAAACATTTACTCTCACCCATACCCAGAGATTTTAGTTCAGGAGACTGAAAGTGGGCCAAGGAATATGAATTTTAACAAGCCTAAAATTGTCCCTGTTGTTGCACATGGTTCGTTGACCCTACTTGGAGGAATGGAGAATAGAGAAGAGCTCTAAATTTGGTTTCTTAGGGCAGAAATATTCATGAAAATGACTGAGAAGAAATGTCTGGAGAGGTAGGCAGTAAGCTTCAGTTCAGTTCAGTCGCTCAGTCGTGTCTGACTCTTTGCGACCCCATGGACTGCAGCACGCCAGGTCTCCCTGTCCATCACCAACTCCCGGAGTCTACTCAAACTCATGTCCACTGAGTCAGTGATGCCATCCAAACATCTCATCCTCTGTCGTCCCCTTCTCCTCCCACCTTCAGTCTTTCCCAGCATCAGGGTCTTTTCAAATGAGTCAGCTCTTCGCATGAGGTGGCCAAAGTACTGGAGTTTCAGCTTCAGCATCATTCCTTCCAAAGAACACCCAGGACTGATCTCCTTTAGAATGGACTGGTTGATCTCCTTGCAGTCCAAGGGACTCTCAAGAGTCTTCTCCAACACCACAGTTCAAAAGCATCAATTCTTCGGCTCTCAGCTTTCTTTGTAGTCCAACTCACATCCATACATGACTACTGGAAAAACCATAGCCTTGACTAGATGGACCTTTGTTGGCAAAGTAACGTCTCTGCTTTTTAATATGCTGTCTAGGTTGGTCATAACTTTTCTTCCAAGGAGCAAGCATCTTTTAATTTCATGGCTGCAGTCACCATTTGCAGTAATTTTGGAGGCCCCCCCCCGCCCCCCGCCAATTCTGCCACTGTTTCTACTCTTTCCCTATCTATTTCCCATGAAATGATGGACCAGATGCCATGATCTTAGTTTTCTGAATGTTGAGCTTTAAGCCAACCTTTTCACTCTCCTCTTTCACTTTCATCAAGAGGCTCTTTAGGTGAGCTTCAAATGCAAAGGAGAGCAGTTGGAGAAAGGTCAGTGATATGACAGGCAACAGGAGAGACAAATTAGGGAAGGGCTCGCCAGCACTCATCGGATCAGATTATCAATTCACTGATAAGTCTGAGACCTGTTTCCCCAAAACCACGATTCCCACTTTAGAAGAGCTCCTGTTCCTGCTTGTCCACACTGCAGGAAACTAAGCCTAACTTCTGTTTTTCTCATAGTCCTCCCTGTCTGATAGAAGCAGTTAACAAATAGTCTCTGAAGAGTCATTTCTCTATAGCTTACCTGTGTAGGCACTGAATTTCAACCACAGCCTAGCTGGGAAGGGCAGAGTCACTGAAATTTCTTACGAATTTGTAAATATACTCCAGGATTTGACCCTTTAAATATGCAAAGATTATTTGTTTCACCAAGTGCTGCTCAGGCAGCCGTCTCTTTACATTGAGGATTCTACCACCCGCAATAATTGGACTTGAAGAGAATTGAAGTAGGGTTTAAGGAAAAACTCTGCGCCTGTTTTTAAATGTAGGCAAACAAAATTCTCACAGTTGAAGTTTAAGCTGGAGGTGGGTAATTTATTGTTTTGGAGTATTTAATGCTTTCAAAATCAAAATAAACAGATTCTGCTTTGAAGTTATGCTGCCTATTCAGATACCAATGTAAATGATATCTTTTCTTTTCAATATGTTGAAGTGTACATGTCTGATTCCTGCTGGGTTTTACTGTGATTGAGTCTCAGCACTGAGTTGAATAAAAAAACAGAAGTGTTAAGGCTTCACTTAACTTACTCCCAATTATAGAGGTCTATAATGTAACCTCCAATAGTTCTGATTTCTTCCTAGTAATGTAAAACATTTCTTCTGAACTGAATTCTAAACCTAATTAATACTTCTTCAGCATTCTTCCATTCTTATGTTACTGTACTTACCTTAAAGGGCCAAATTCTCAGCCCTGGAATTCACATAGAAGTTTTATGATAATAAAAATAAGTAATAATTATTGAGTAAAGTGAGATGAGTGCAATTCATTTTATACCCATCTCACATGCTAGCAAAGTAATGCTCAAAATTCTCCAAGCCAGGCTTCAACAGTATGTAAATCATGAATTTCTAAATGTTCAAGCTGGATTTCGAAAAGGCAGAGGAACCAAATATCAAATTGGCAACATCTGTTGGATCATTGAAAAAGAAAGAGAGTTCCATAAAAACATCTGCTTTATTGACTATGCCAAAGACTTTGTGTGGATCACAACAAACTGTGGAAAATTCTTGAAGAGATGAAAATACCAGACCACCTTACTTGCCTCCTGAGAATTCTGTGTGCAGGTCAAGAAGCAGCAGTTAGAACTGGACATGGAACAATAGACTGGTTCCAAATCAGGAAAGGAGTACATCAAGGCTGTATATTGTCACCCTGCTGTTTTTAACTTATATGAAGACTACATCATGTGAAATGCCAGTCTGGATGAAGCACAAGCTGGAATCAAGATTGCCAGGCAAAATATCAGTAATCTCAGACGTGCAGATGACAACACCCTTAACGGCAGAAAGCGAAGACGAACTAAAGAGCCTCTTGATGAAAATGAAAGAGGAGAATGAAAAAATTGACTTAAAACTCAACATTCAGAAAACTAAGATCATAGCATCCAGTCCCATCACTTCATGGCAAATAGATGGGGAAACAATGGAAACAGTGAGAGACTTTATTTTGGGGGGCTCCAAAATCACTGCAGATGGTGACTGCAGCCATGAAATTAAAAGATGCTTGCTTCTTGGAAGAAAAGCTATGACCAACCTAGACAGCATATTAAAAAGCACAGGCATTACTTTGCCAACAAAGGTCCATCTAGTCAAGGCTATGGTTTTTCCAGTAGTCACGTATGGATGTGAGAGTTGGACTATAAAGAAGGCTGAGTGCCGAAGAAATGGTGCTTTTTAATTGTGGTGATGGAGAATACTCTTGAGAGTCCCTTGGACTGCACGGAGATCCAACCATTCCATCCTAAAGGAAATCAGTCCTGAATAATCATTGGAAAGACTGATGCTGAAGCGGAAACTCCAATACTTTGGCCATGTGATGTGAAGAACTGACTCATTTGAAAAAACCCTGATGCTGGAAAAGATTGAAGGCAGGAGGAGAAGGGAATGACAGAGGATGAGATAGTTGGATGGCATCACCAACTGACACGAGTTTGAGCAAGTTCTGGGAGATGGTGAAGGACAGGGAAGCCTGGCATGCTACATTCCATGGGGTCACAAAGAGCTGGACGCAACTGAAGAATTGAATGACAGCAACATAGAGTACCTACTTATGTGGTATGTTATTGTGTTCTTTATGTATTGTGGAAGCCTCACAGATTTGGAAAGTGAATGGTATTTTCCCAAGATCATTTAGCTGGTAAGAGCTGAAACTGAGAGTTGAATCTGAAGAGTCTGGTTATAAAGTCTGAGTCCTTATTCCTGTACTGTATTGCCTCCAGATATAAGGATTGTATAAAATAGACCCCTAAATTTCAGCAGAGCTCTGAGAGACCTTTGAGAACTCGCAGATTCACAATGCCACCAAAGGAAACCACTTTTCCTATGAACAGTGGATAGTTTCCTAAATTATTCAAGACCTTGCTGACTCTCCTGTAGACTAGCCTCGTCACACACTGTGTGTATTCATTTATTCCTACCATTGCTGTATATTACACATTATAGAACACTGAGTTCATTAGCTGTCATCTATTTAATTTTCAACAAATATTGAACATCTGATATATAAGACAAGGTCCTTATCTTCATGGAGTCTTTAGCAGTATAGGAGAAAAGGCCAGGAATGATAAATCTGTAAATATCAAGAGTTTAGTAGGTTACTTTGTGGTTTTCATATACATGTGAACATTGTTGAGGTTGTAGAGGTCACTCAAACAATGAAGGCATCTTTTAGGATGTGAGGAGAGATGAATTTAAGAAGTTGCTAAAGACTAAGGGACTTCTCTTTTTAAATGGCTGAGAGCAACCATCTTAATCAGATGGAAGCACCATGGGAAAATTTTTGCTTGTTGGAAAGAAAGGAAGAGGTCATGTCAAGCCAGTGTTAGGCTGTGAATTTGGAGATATGAAGAACATCTGGACCACGAAGTTTTTTTTGGCTTGTGTATTCCTGTCAGATCAGAGTTAGACAATTGGCGGACATTTCTATATAACCTGAGGTAGAATTTCAGCTTCCAGAAGAAAAGGAAGAAAGAGTACTGGCAGTTGTTTCCCGAACTGCTTCCATATTCCTGACTGTGCTCATCTTTCAGCACCATTCAGGTCTTCTGAGATGGCCTGTCACTCATCTGGAGCATCTGGGGGCTCACAACCTTTTATATCAAACTCTGCAGATAAAGAAGGATGAGAACTTAGACACTTATGATTACTGCCATTAGAAACCAAGTAAAAAGTAATTTTCTGTTCCTTTGCCTTTATTAATCCTGGCATATAGCTTATTTCCTTGTATCTTTAAATTACTCTGTATTGTAGACTTTAGATAGGTGTTTTAACATTTTTTAAAGAGAATTATCATGAGAAACAAAGCTATTTTTCATAACTCACCAGAAAATCTGAATGAAAGGCCCATTAATTATTTTTATGGTAATGTCTACTGAAAATACAAATAGATTAACTATTGTGTTAGCAATTACCATCAGCCAACCTACTAGAAATCATATGATACGTGCTACCATAATATTCCTTTTTAAAAAATTTGAGGTATAATTATCTGTAGATTATTTTCAAGACAATCCATTTGAGTTATTTAACATTTATACTTTGCTCAAATTTATAAATAGAATTATTTTTTAAAAGAAGAAAATTAAATTAAGGAAATAAGAAATAAACATTTTGAACTTCAGAAATAGTGATTTTTCTCAGGAATGTATATAAAAATTCCAGTCACCTATATTTACATCCAAAATATTCAACTATGCTCTCATTCATTCAAGTTGTGGAAAAACTGTCTGTATAATACAATTTAGAAATAATCTGAGGGAAACAATGCTCTCTTCTTTACTAGAAGAATAAGTTTTTCTGTTATGTTCATATATTAATAGTTTAAAAGCACTATAACTCTGTAAATTATTCTTAATTTTAATTCTCTCTCTAGTACTTACTAGGTATATGTTCTTGGACAAATATCTCAATTTTGTAAAGCTCTTACCTTTTTATTTATAAGATGAGGGTAAGAAGGAAAAGTATTTCACAAGCTCATTGAGAATATCAGATGAGATACTGTATACGATGTGGATGATGTATATAAACTAGCAAACCCTACACATTATATACATAAACTTACTCATAAAACATTTTTTAGATCAGTTAATGGAGTTGGTATGAAAAGTCCAGTGCATTGATAATTACAGAAGAAATATTTTATGTTTTAAGATAAATCACTTTAGGAATTTCTACAACTCAATGATATAAGGAAGGAAAACACATTTAAATGAATATGTCCCTGTACAGCAATCAGAACAGAGCATGGCCCATCCAGGAGTCAGACTGAGAGGAATAACACTTCTTCAGTGGGTATTAGGATGCTAAGTCCAATCTTTTAATTCTTATCTCAAACAACCCTTTAATGCTTCATACAGTGTTGATTTTGTATTGATAGGTACATTTAAATTAATAGAAAGTAGTTGTCAACCTTATCCTCCCCCTCCAGTCCAAGGTCTTTATTCATTCCATTGCCGGTGCATCAGTACGAAGTTAGAGATCTTGTTTTGTTTAACCTGCCAGCACATATGGAGTCACAGTCTCACATGTCTGGGCAGGGCCACTGGGTGAGGCTGGAAGCAAATTCAATAGAACACATCATCACTACCCTTTAGGAGCTACAGATCCCGTTGAAGGAATGCATATCAACGTTCGAAACAAGGGACAACACATTTATGGATCAACATGCCAGGTAGAACAAATTGATAGAGAAACTGTGCTGGCTTGAAGGAGCGATGATGGGCCCAAATACTTTTAATCCAGATTGTTTTCTGCTTGGGTATGATCTGCAACCGTCAGTCATGATGTGTCTGAATGGTTGTCAAAAACATGATTTGAAACTTTCACATCTCACAATTCATCTCTCTTCCATTCTTTTTCCTGTTACCCTTGCCCTATAAATTGGACAAATTGTACATTTGTGGGATGATTTATAGTTCAGCTTATATATTTTCATACTTACTGCAAGAGATTACATTTATTCTTTTCTACAAAATGAGGAAAATCCACAGTGTCAAATTCAACCGAAGAGATAGTTTATTATGTTGAGACTAATTATTATAGTAGTTGCATTAGGCAGCAACTGTTCTTTTGTTATGCAACATGAAAAAGTTCCATTTGATTCTGTTAAATAACTAAATAATGTGATTGACTCTAACCATACTTTTAAAGTTATAGTTTGTCTATCCACAGAGCTCCTCGGTGACAGGGCTTAATTAGCACTAATAAGCAACACCTGGTGGAGCCTGCCACATCAGTCAGGATGGGCTAGGGCCCCCATTTTTGTTCTCTGGTCTCTTTATTTTAAAAATTATTGACAAAAATTGTTTGTCGAAGTGGGCTTTCTCTCCACTGATTTTTCATATCAGAAATTAAAAATAAAATTTAAAAATATCTATAATTAAAAATATCAATAAATCCATCACATATTAATATAAAAAACACATTTTTGTGGGAAATTGTTAAATTTTCCAAGCAAGAAAAATTGAGGAGCAGAACACCATCATTATATCATTTTTTCAGAGCTCTTTACTGAATTCGTTTATCAGCTTCTGCATCAGCTGGTTGCAATATCACACACCATATAAACTTTGGAAAACTCTCCTTTGTACTTGTGAGGGGATAAGAGTGAAAGGAAAAATAAGATCTTCATATTATTATGAAAATTATTCTAACTTAGTGGATTCCTTGAAAAAGCTTCAGGAATCCCAGTACTCTTCAAACTGAGACCCACTGAGCTAAGTTATACTCTGATCATACACAAGTTAAATCTTGGTGATTTAACTGTAATTTTTTTTTCTTCTCTCTCATTTTAATACCACTGTATATCAGTTGGACTTCCTGTTCCATGTCATTGTAGCCCTCACTCTGGGATTCATTTTGGTGGAGCAGAAACTCCTTAGAACTTTGCTGGTAACCATGGCAAAGGAGAAGGCATAGCAAAATACGAGCTGACTCTTAAAGCTTCCTCCCTGTAAATAACACCTACTACTTCTACCCCCATGCCATTAGCCAAAGCAATTCAGGCTAGCAATATCCTAGGCTGACTTCATGAAGGCAGAGAAGTTTAGCTCTCCTATAAGGCTAGACACAAGCTATTAGTGAATAGTAATACTGTCTGCTACATTCACTAAAATTTTTTAAAGCATATTTAACTCTGTTGTGTCAAGTGATTAGATGCTCATAGACTTTGATCTTGGTCAGATTTTAGTAAGGTAATCTTTATCTGTGCCTCCAGATCTTCTTTTTCTAGGTTTCTAGACTTTAACAAATGCCTGACATGTATTTAGTGTTTAATAAACATTCATCATCTAGTGGACAAGTACCTGATAAAATATCATTTAGATATACTATATGTGACACAACATTTATATGTCTAAAATTTTAATAAGAGTGATATATCCAAATACTGGCCAGGTTAATTTTGAATCTGGGAAGGGTCTCATTGATAATCTAGCTCAAACCTGTCATTTAACAGATGATTCCATTGAAGTGTGAAGAAATTAAATAACATCATTTTAATCCTAGAAATGGAAATAAAGTTAACTGTGTTTGGGGTATTTTTTGACAATGGTGTTGAGTTTAGGATAAATCCCAATAAATACTCAAAATGTAGCATCTTACACATTTCTGCATCAGAGTCACGTGATGTACAAACTCTAAAATTTCTAGTACTCAAAAGAAAAGATAGTTTTAAAGCAACCATAGGGACTTTCCTGGAGTCCAGTGCTTAAAACTCTATGTTTCCACAGCAAGGGTCGTGGGTTCAATTCCTGGTTAGGGAACCAAGATCCCATATGCTGTATGCGGTGTGGCCAAAAAATTTTAAAAAATCAGCTATAGCTTAGAAACTTTATCTACTTTGCTTCCCTGAGATGCCACTGTAAATAAAAGTCTTTGCCAAATTTCTAGTTTTCATGGAAGTTTGACCTTATACTGAATGTTATCATGTTGACTACTTCTACTGCAAAAGCCATTTTCTAAAACCAGTTGCTGCTACTGCTGCTGCTAAGTCACTTCAGTCGTGTCTGACTCTGTGCGACCCCATAGACGGCAGCCCACCAGGCTCCCCCGTCCCTGGGATTCTCCAGGCAAGAACACTGGAGTGGGTTGCCATTTCCTTCTCCCTAAAACCAGTTACGCCCATAGAAATACCTTGCAGATGGTAACAAGGTTATATAAATTGCCAAGATGTAGGCGATTGATCCCACCTCCTGGAAGTCTAACCATTTGTTTTATTCTCATTAACCCTGAACCAAAAGTGCCAAACTTAAGTAAAAGAGATTGAATATAGACAAACACACGGCACTGTATTTTCCCACAGTATAGTAAAAATTAATCCATGAAAAAAATAAAAGCTTGCGATACTTTCTTCCTAAGAACATATGTTATTCCAATAAAGCTTTACAATAGCCCAATTAGTAGGTAGGTAAAGGACAGATACTCCCTTTTCAAAGATGAAAAAAGTAACGCACAATCAGGTTAGGGGAGAAGCCAGAGGTCACAGAGTGAGTCATTAACAAAGCCAAGAAGACATGATGATTTTTTTTTTCTTCCAATATGGTGCCCTGTGCATGTAGCTACCATAACCATGATTATACATTTTGATAAATAACAGAAATACAAAAAAGTATCTTGGTCAAAATATCTGCAATAAAATCTAAATTGTACATATGGCAATTATCTTTGCAGGAAATAAGAAATTGCTTCCATTTTCAAAAACATGCTCCCCAGCATTTTTTGCCATTTTCTTTGTATTCAAAAATATCTATTGTCTAACTTCAAATAAATGCAAATATAACTGTGGTACAAAGTAGCATTTGTGCTGCTAGTACCATTAAAAACCCTCATGTGTGAATGGGTTTTAATTAGGCTGTATTAGATTAATCCCATGTCTCCATTGGTTGTAACAAATGAAAAGATAGTATGCACTGTCATGGGGATAGACATTTAAAGCTCAATGTAACTTTCATATTTTTCCATGTGATTGGTCAGCTAGGACTTCCTTTTAATTTGATGAAAATTTGGTTTGTAAATCAGAAAACCTTTTAATTGCAAGAAATGCAAAGCAGGAATTTTTTTTTTTTTTTTTTTTTAAGAATTGACATTACCTTTGTCATTTGATACATTAAAACAAGACCCATAAGGGACTACTCTAAACAATGAACTTCATATAAAATAGATAAAAGCTTGCTCCTTGGGCCTACATAGAAATTCAGACAGAAGCCTGGAAAGAACAACTTAATACTTCTAATATGATAATATTGCCTAGGTAGCAGTAGAGTATTTGTTATAAAAGGTCTTAAATGTCATTTCCTAATGACATTTTTAGGTAATTTTAACCACTTTTAAAATAATTGCATATAGATTATAGTTATTGTATAAGAAAAGACTTGCTTCCAATTTAAACAATGTTGGGAAGTTAAATGTAAATTTAACTTACTTTTTAAGTTTAAAAAAACCTAATTTTTAAATCAGAAAAATACTCCAGCCGATGTGTAAGTTTTGCTTTGTCACTGTACTGTATTCTGTTCAGTAGAACAAAGACCAATGCATAATGAGCCAATGTAAATGAAGTCAAATCAGCAAAAGCATAGTGGGGGAGGGGGAGGTGTAAAATATGACAGTCGGTATAATGACCAGGGAGTAGAGAATTTAAATGTTTAATGCCTACACATTCAGATTCATTTTTCTGTCATTGCTTTGAATGGGTACACTGAGGTGCTTAAAAGTCCAGAATGAAAACATCACCCCTGGACCAAAAGAATTATTAATATTATTTAATAGCACAGATATGGTCTGCATTCATAATCGTCCTCTTTCTGCCACTTCCCCCACCCGCTTCAGGAAAAAAAAAGAAACATGGTTATAATTAAAGATGGTCAGAAAATGCTGTAGGTGTTTATTTGGGGCTTTCTCTCTTACCCTGCTGCACTACATGCCAGCTTCCCATTTCCCAGCCATGATGGAAGCTCAGAACACAATAGGGACATAGCAACAATATGAATTGCAAATACATGTATATCTTTCTGCACAACCTATCTGATTAACTCTTAATAAAATGAGTATCCTCTAAAAAATATCCTGAGCTGTAAATTGCTTTACGACTGATGACGGGCTTTGGAAAAATACTACACATGCCTTACAATCAACTAGACAGAGTTGTGTTAAACAGAATTGCTTAGCTCTTGTCTGTAAATTACTCCCCTCCCTCTCCAATAAAGGAATGAATCTTGCTTAATAATCTGTGCTGCTTAGCATGTGTTAAAACTGTATGTCTGAAAATCTCCGCATTTTACATATCCCACACTTCAGGACTATAAGAAGCCTTTATCTTAATGTTCTCAGACTTAACATTTTCCTACACTGAGTGTGAATTTTTGAAAATACTGGCATAAAGATCATTTAACGCAGTGTCCTGCCATCATCCCATTTTCTCTCATGTGCAGTTCTAAACTATGGCTGTCTTGAAAGATACTCATAAATTCATTTCGGTGTCTAGGCAGTTTAACATACAGCAATTAAACTGGAGCTATAAACAGCAAAGCATATACATGGACTTTTCTTATTTCAATATTACATTAAACTAGAGAATATTAATCCCTAAAAATGAGTGCATTGATAATATGAAGGTGAAATTCTATTGGGGGGGAGATAGGTGGAAAATGAATTGAAAAATTATTGTAAAGTAAGTTAAATTTCTAGTTTAAGCATTAGTTAAATAATTGAAGATAATTTGTGTCTTTACAGTTTAAAAAAAGGGAGAAAAGATTTCTTTGGAGCTGGTGACGTGTAATAAAAGGCTTCGGTTAAATTAGCTCTGCATATGGGAGGGGTGTGTGTGGAAGGTTGGGGAAACACACAGGAACCTGAATACTTGCTTTGTAAATATTCAAGCTTTTTGCATGTTAGAATCTAAGGAAGAAATAAAATGCTAGCCTTTTACCTTTGAACCCTTTGGTGAAATATCTTAATGTGGCCAAATGTGAACATAGTGAACTTAATCAGTAAATTTGACTTAAGATTTATGAAGTGTTTCATTCTAAATGCATTTACATATACACAAGCACATATATGTACATAAATTTATTTTATTACATCCATTTTACACAAACTGAACCTTAAGCAGTTGAAGTAGTAAAAAAAAAAGCCAATCAAAGTACTCTTCATATATCCTTAAGTCCATAAACCTCTTTAAATTGTCTCTTTTAAAAAACAACTAAATTATGGAAATGCAGACTGCATTACAGAATATTTGCCAGTTATATCTTGATTCTTATTTGAAATTCCCACAAGAATATAGGCATGACAGTAATATAAACCATAGAAACAGGCAAAAAAAGTAGAACACAGGGACTTGTAAATAAATCCATGAATATCAAGAAGCACAGATGCTGAGATTATGCATTTTTACCAGTACAGTTCTGTGCTTGTAAACTATAAGGCCAGACATTTGTAAGATGCAGTGTAGCAGGCCTTGCAGAGGGAGAGAGAAGAAGGAGAGACACTGAGAAAGGTGGGGAGGAGGGAAGAAGGGAGGGAAAGTGAATGAGAGGGAGAGGGGGAAAGAGAGGGAGAGGGAGAGAGAGAGAGAAGGGAGGGGGGCCGATAGCCAGACACAATAACGCATAATAATGTTAACATTCCTGCATGTCTAATGGCTTAAATATGCTGTGTGCCTCACTCTAGCCCCACACAGCAGCTGATGTCAAAGAACCATTTAATATTTTATCAATAGTCCTTCTTTGAACCAAAAAAATTTTCTTCCCTATAAAAAGAATTCAGGGGCTTCCAAGCATGAAAAAAAAAAATTAAATCTCTTGAATGGCAAATTTTAAAACACAACGTATTTGTGCATACCTCATGTTCAGCAAGATTCACACCATTCTCCAATGCATCTTACATTATTTACATCTTAGCAATGTCAACATGTCTTATTTACCAAGGAAACATAAAGTCCTATTTTTAGCATCTCTGTTTTTCACATTAGGAATGTGTAGCTTTACTTTTTAATGTAAAAGAATCCCATTGATTGAATTATTTTAATATCGGTTGGACTTTTAGGTGGTGGTTGTTGTCTTCTGGTGGAAAATATTGTGTTCCTGTTTGACGGATACTATGCCTGTAACAAAGAATGACTGAATTGTCTTAACAAAGAAGATGAGGGCTGTATGTGTTGGTTACAATAGAATAACCACCTTCCAGATCTCTTAAATCCACAATATATGTAGTGTGGGTCCTGAGTGGCTTTTGTTTTCAATGTCTTTTGTAAGCTTTTAGGGTTTTTTCTGCATCAAATGTCAAGTTAATTTACAGGGCGCTATTACTGATATGTTTCCTTGGCTTGTGGTTTTCTGTGAAAGGCAGGCAGCTGAGACCAAGTCTTAGGCTGGGGGGGGGGGGGGGGGGAGGGGCAGCCAGCAAGCCCATAACACATACACTGTGCCAGGGTCTGTAAATTGGCTGCCTGTATGACAGCAGGCCCAGGGAAACCTCTAGTCTTCATTTGCATGCTGAAGAATATCCAGGATTAAACCGGACTGATTTTCATACAGGATTTAGACCTGACATTTATTATTCGGTTCACAGACCTCTTGAAGGAAAGTTTGTTTTCCACTCATAGATGAAAAATCTTCTAGGATAAATAAAGACTGGCTTAGCAGTAACAGTAAATAAATATCTTTCCTATATTTCGTATGAATTTATCATATATGATTACCAGACAGATGTTTGCCACCAAATTACTGTATTTTTCTCTTTAGCAGTACTGAAGGAAAATATCTATCAAGGCTCCTCTCAGTATTTATAAAACATATCCATTTAATTCTGGAACTTGATTTTTCATAAGTACAATCAAGAGACAGATAGTTGCTTTTTGAAACAAATTAAAACAGTATTGGAGTCGTAAAATACTCTGAAATGCTTAATTTTGTATTTGTTTCATGCGTTTTTATGAGGATGGAGAGGATTTTGGTTATAGTGTAAGCATCAATTACACACTTTTATATAAAACATGAAAATTACAAATGAACACCATACCTGAGCCCTATCTACCAAATTTATAACATAGATAGTTCATTTTCATTGTCAAATAGATCCATAAAATATTCTAGTGTCTTTTAACATTTAGGTATTAACTGTCCAGACAAACACTTGTAACCCAAGACTTAGACAATATTTTAACTAAATCAAGGTCTAATTTCTAATGTTCAAACAAAACATATTTTGACACAATGCCAATATGAAGAAACATGGTAGAGCTGCTTTACCTTTTCTGGAGTTCACTTTCTATGTGGGCCAGAGTAAAGACTGCAAATTGTGATTAAGCAGGCCCAGAAGAAATTTAAAATTCCTAGTGTATTAATAAGCACAACAGACTTTTCAAATGCATTGAAAACATACTTTATATATTTAATAAATGTATAGTAAAATAATACAAATATCAGCAATTAAATATATTATTGTTTCTGTCAGTGCATATGGAGAAAACACTGTAAAATCTGCTATATATTTGAATTTTTAATGTGTCAGTGGAACTTTTGAAAATGTGTTCTTGTATTTAATTTCTTTATGAATATTAACTTATTCATAACAAATCTTAAACATGGACTATATAAGATGTAGTCTTTGGAAATTTTTGTTTGCTTTAATGTTGCATTTTATTATACATGTACAGATGAATCGCATTTACTTTTTCAAATCAATTTATGATTATACTCAGTAAGGAGCATATATTATTTAAGTTTTAGACAGAATATATCAATGAACTTCTTATAGTATGATATCAATATCTTATATACAAATTAGATTATTAAGCAAGCACTTAATAAATGAACAAATGAGTCCATCTAGTTTTGCCTTAATTCAATTATCATACATAACATGCACATGAATAATCAGACTCTACCAAAAATTAGGTAAAACCAAAGAGGAATTATTGCTGGGAAGATTTCGGTCATCTTTAGCGTGGAAATATATCTCCTTTATATGTATGTAAATTAAAAATGTTAACATAAATATTATTGCAAAATGTGTCTACACATGCAAAGTGAAGAGAATCAGACACTTATTTGAACAATTCAGGCTAAACCCCTCACTTTCACTTGCAGTAGATAATTGAGGCAAAAGTGTTTTTCCCTTGAATTATCTGGATGATTGCATCAATTCTTCACTTTGCTTTATACGAGTATATAGACATAGCAATTGTGTGTCTTTAGAAATTGGCACTTTAAAAACATGCAAATACAGAACACATTCACTTACAGCCCTGCTACCTTATAGATAATACACCAATGGACTTGTTTGTTAATGAAATACAGAACCTTAAAAAAGGGGAGGAGTTAAATATATTTTCCTAAGTAATTATTTCTAAAGCAACGTATAGTGATATTTAGATGTAACATACAATTATATATGCATCATGCAAACTAGGTTTCTCCAATCTTCTCTGGCATACTAATGCCCCAGTCTTCTTCATTACTATTTCTATTAACAGTCTACTTCCACAGTAGGCCCTGATAATTGTATGGACAGTATTCATGATGGTGTGTTACAAATATAGTCCTGAGAAACATATAATTGTGAAAGTTTGACCCTCCACCTGAAATCCTGAAAGTATATACTTGAGAAAAAGGAATTCTGAATCCAGTTGGTTAGAATGGGGAGGATCATTTTCAATCAAACCAATTTTTAATGACTTTATTGTTAATACACTAAAAATATGGCTGATATAATGACTTGAACTCATCCAGTTATTTCGTCTTTTCTAGTGACTGCATAAGAAATAGATATTAATTGCTTCGCCATTTGAAATTCTTGGTACAATTCACATTTACTCACTTTAAACTCAAGATGTCTCTCAATCAAATTGTGGGCTCTTTATATCCTCAATGTAATTAGTATTATACAGTATTCATGACAAACATAAGGAACAAGGAAGAGGATTCCTACTTGGTAATCATTGTAAATATGAAATTGTCAAGCTAGTCCTAATTAGTCACTGAGATAAAGATAATATGCAAGTCTCTTTAAGAGATGCAACAAGAGTTAGAACAAAATTCAGATATTCCACAATTAGATTATTGTTTCAAATGCCTGTGCTTAATAAAGTTGGTGGACCTGTTGGCCAAATAATTCTGCCAGGCAAGCCGTCATAGTTTAAAAGTAATTAAGCAATTCGGCCTCGTCTTAAAATGGCATGTGAGAATGTCCATACTTTTGTTGGTTTGGATATGTGTAAGATGCTTGATAAAAGTATCCTCTAAGAAAATTCAGTGTATTGTACTTTTTAAACTTCAACAGGTAGAGAATCACTTTCAAACTTGCCTTTAAAAAACATTCTAGTAAAGTATTTGATTGTGTAACATTTTTATTATTCAAGTTCTTACCATTTCACACTAGTCCCTAGAGAGGGGCCAAGAAAATATTAAAAATACTATAGAAATATAAAGGATAAGATATTTGTCACTCTCGTTTAAATTGATGTATGCTGCTGTCCTATAAACGTCACATCGGATAACCCTGAAAAATTACCATGAATCTCCATAATTACGCATATTCATGATGCTGTTTTGCATAGCGCTAACAGCAGACTGCGTGTGGGGTGGGGACGAGAAGGGGGGTAGGGATGATGTGACAGATTAAAATTATTACCAGTATCATGGAAATAGACATAGCAATAGTTCCATTTTGTTAGGTCTTGGAAAACAAAAGCATATCATAAAATTGCATAGTAATTAAATAACTCGAAATTTTTCTCCTACATATTTCACCATAAAAAGTTAACCGCGATAAACAGACTAGAAACCTCACTGTGAGTTGAAATGTGCTTATATTTATCACAGATTCCTAGGTACAGGACTATGGCAACTGAAAGGGGACGGTGCTTTTTAACTTTTTTTGAGGTGGGGGAGGGGAGATGGTGAGGTGATGGAGAATTTTCGGGCCTGCGAAGTAGCCCACAGGTTTTTTACCATGGTTGCAAAGCTCTTGATGAGCTGAGTGCAAATCAGGTAGGTGCATTTCTTCTGATAAATATGAGTAGGGAGTCATATTTGGTAAACTGTTAAAAGGCTCTAAGAGATAGAAAAGTTGTCTGGTGTCTATCTCAATAGCGTTTTTGTGCTGAGGCAGAGAGCAGAGTTAATCAGGGACTCTAGAAGTAATTATCGACAGAGTTTGGGTAATACAAATGCTTGGGTAAACAGCGATTGTTCTTTCCACAAGATTGCGAGTAGAAACAACAATACTGGTATTGTCCTCCACTTCTCATTAAGGGGACTCGGGGAGGGAGTGCTGCACTGCGAGGCGGATGGGAAACTGACAGGCAAACTGTGCTCCGAACGACTCCCTTCTGATCCCACTACCACAAACTCTGGCTTTTGGCATGAGGAGTGCCAGCTGCATCGGGAGAAGCCAAGCCTGTCATACCATCTTCACATCAAATCTTCAGGATACAAGAGCTAAAGCATAGTTAGCGCTTAATGAAGAAACAAATACAAAAGGGAAGATTAGGCCTTGTTAACACTTGCATTCATTTGTTCTTATAGAAACTGCATTGGATGGGTTGTTTTGTAGAACTCATTCTTTTTTTCTCTTAAGCAGAAAAGTTACATTGAGGATGCATTTTTTTTTAATATTGTAAATACATAGGAAAAAAAATCTTTCAGTTCCCCTGTAACTATCAGCCAGCAAATTGTTTTGTCAAAAATGCCACTTGAAACAGTGATGTCCATGACAACTGTCAAAATTGGTAAATAAATACTTTTCATTTTTTAATATTAATCATATTATACTTTTTGCCTCATGAAGCATTTCCTCACATGCTTAAGTGGTACCATTGCCTTCTTTTGAAAAACTGGGATGTGAAACTTTATCTATTGTTACTGGGTAACAAACAATCTCCTCTTTGGAGCGAAACATTTATGTTTCATGGCACCACGTTACTTTTATCTTCAAATTAATTGCATTTGAGAAAAAAGAATCATATTTTTGAAGTTCACTATAAACTAGCCAGAAAGTTTGACAGCAGAATGCTACAATTATTTTTTATTGTTGTAAGCAATCAGTCAACTGTACAAAGGTGTATTGTGTACAGCTGCAATGTAAAACCTATTTTTGTTTATGCTATCTGTCAACCACTTAATATGGCTTAGGTACATTCTAAATGATATTATTTCAAAGGAAACAGGAATACTTTAAAGAAACAATACTTTCTATTCTACACTTTGTATGGAGGCCTACCCAAGAAAGGTTCATAATGCATCTGTGGTTCTTAAAATTTAGATGCGTGTTGAAAGAAAATGGGCAAGATTTTGAAGACAGGAATATGTAATACCTATACTGGCACTAGAGATTCTTGATTTTTGCAAATTCTCAGATATTTTAAATGCAAACTCAATGAGGAGACCCTTCTTGGGCTTTGCCTTGCTTCTGATGGAAAACATAGGAAGATGGACAGCTAGGTATTCTTTCAGAAAGTAGCTTTCTGTAGACATGTGAAAAGACAGTACTCAAACAGTGCAGCCTAATTACTAAAAAATTATTTTTTATGAGAAAGACATTTAAAAAATGTCCTGTGTTTTCAGTGTGGTGGGAATGGATCCCTTTATTCTGTTAGTGTCAGGAAATATCACCAATATGGTGTTTTGTGCTAAGTTCCTCCCAACTTTTACTTGGGAGGTTATTATATTAACCTCCCAAGTGGTTATTATATTATGTTTGACATGGGTTTTGTCCATGGTATATAAAATAGACAAACAAAAATGGGCCTTGAAATACTCAAAAATATCTAATATTTTCTAGTGCTCATACTTTTCAATACTCTGAACTATGGATATCACCTTTTTGAAGTGACTGCATCTCAAAATGTGAGGTCATGTTGTAGGGATCTGACCTCATTACAAACACTTCTCAGAGAATTTGTTACAATGAATTCATTGATTAATCATTTAAATGGCACTTGGTATTTATAAGTGGCAATTCTCATATGCTTTCAGACCAAGAGCAGTTAAATACTGAATATTGCTATTTTTATTCGTTAATTTTATTAGCAGTCTCCTCAGTGGTTTATAATTAAATATGACAGGTAGATTTGCATGATGTCTCCAAATGTGCTTAGCTGCACAATAGTAGTAATATAACTTTGGGATAACAAGTAAAATGAGACTACATTTTTCTCTCTGATCAATAGAAGTCCTTTTTAGGATTTTATTAATAATTATGTCAGCATTAATGTGACTACACTTTATATTCATTTCTAAAATTGTCCACCAATTTTATGAATCAGTTGTGTATCAACAGGACATGCAGCTAGAGAATGTACAAGAGAATCTTTACTGCTGGAATTCACTGCATCTAAAGTATAACATTATAAAATATGTGTGTGTTTATTTGGATTTCTTTGAGACAACAGCATAATAGCATGGGGTAAAATAGTTCATGTTACTTAAAGCAAAATTTGACAAAAATATTTCTGCTTCAGTTCAGTTCAGTCGCTCAGTCGTGTCTGCCTCTTTGCGACCCCATGAATCGCAGCATGCCAGGCCTCCCTGTCCATCACCAACTCCCGGAGTTCACTCAGACTCACGTCCATCGAGTCAGTGATGCCATCCAGCCATCTCATCCTCTGTCGTCCCCTTCTCCTCCTGCCCCCAACCCCTCCCAGCATCAGAGTCTTTTCCAATGAGTCAACTCTTCACATGAGGTGGCCAAAGTACTGGAGTTTCAGCTTTAGCAAAAACGTCACACGTGTATATTACATGTATTTAAATATTTTACTGACAAAATAAGTGCAAAGAAGTTTTCTGTGTGAAAATGTTTGAAGCTGAACTGAAGCTGTAGAGTTGGGGTGAGAGTAGATAAGGCTATGAGTATTAATATTACATATATTTGATTGATAGTGATCTGGCTCTGTTTTAGATCACAAAACATTTAAAGAAGTTTATATTTTTATAAATATTACTGTTAATTTGCACAGGTTAATAACTTATTTGAACAAAAATAAAAGAAGAAATTTTGCTTTTATTTAGATCAGGAAATATACACCATGAATTTAATTAAACTTTCCTTTAAAATGAGTTTTACGTTATTTTCCATACTGTATGAAGAATCAACTTTTCTCCTTAATGTGTTGAAAAAATTTGTTTGGTAAGAATAGAATCATTCAAATGTAGCTAAAGAAATTAAATATATAGAAATACTGAATATTTTGGCAGTGGGCAAGCTTCTTTGAGTTCTCTTTTTTGAAAGATGTCATCCCTGATCAGAGCTCTAATGAGAAAGAACTTCTGTGGTTGTTCTCACCTAGCCCTGTACCACTCCAGTGTGGTACCACGTAGAGGCAGAGGGGGATGTGTAGGAATAAAATCATGGCTGGGCCTAGTAGCAACCGATTTCTGCTATAGCATCATAACCTCAAACTTGCTAAATTTAGAGGCACAATCTCACTAAAACTTCCTCCTGGTTGTCACCCCTGTTTCAGAGAAGAAAGGCACAGTTTTCTTGGAGGAGAATTGAGTAAAGGGATGGGGTGGGGGAGTTAGAATGTAGTCAGAGTTCTTTTAACCTGAGCTCATGCTTATATGTACTGAATAAGTGTATCTTTGTTCACTCTCTTTTCCATAGGCTTCTCTATTTAGGAGCTTAAGAAAATCCATTCATCCAGATTCTAGTTGGCTTAATATTTCCACTCAGTAGAGATGCTGCTTGGCTTGAGTGAATCAGGTGGTCTTTTTGGCATATAGGAATTTATCTGTAAGAGAGCTGGCTTTGGAGTGAGAAGATCTGGATTAGAATTGTAGCTTTTCCTTATTTGGAGCATTGTCTTAGCTTTAGAAGTTCCTCCCTTACACAGTGACTCTAAAGATTGCATAAAATACCATCTGACAGAGTAACTAGTTGTATGTCTGGAACATAAGAGCTGCTGTAGAATACTGGTTGGTTGAACTAAAATTTGAATGTGTAGATATAGTCCAGGAAAATTCAGAGCTGAGTGGATTCTTTTAAGAATGAAATTTTTAATCTTGAGTGATACATGGAGTGGAGGCGGGGTGTAGGCATAGAGCCCCTTCATCTTCTGGGAAAAGAGGTGAGGCCCTGCGTGGGGCTGCTGCTTGAGTTTCAGGTCAGAGTTACATGTTTAACCAAACCAGGTGAAACTTTTCAGTCTTTTTCTCATAGCTGAAAGAGTTGAAGAACTACATGCTAAAAAGCAAACAGAATGAAAATTGGCACAGAAATCCAATTTTTTTTTCTAAACATAGAACCTAACGTATGATAGATTAAGCATTTGCTGAATGAATATACAAATAAATGAAGGTAAATTTTAAATATGTAACCCAGAAATTTGAAAGTAATTCCAAGTTCACTTTCAACCCACTCTTTTATTTATTTATTTATTTTGAGAATAAAAAGTTCAAGGGACTTTAAGAAAGTGAAGGGCATTCTAAAATGACCCATCTTTATGTTCATGTATGTTGAAGAAAAACCTACTTGATATACACATTTATGGAATGTAGCTTTAAGTACAAGGATAATCCCATATTAATACATGTTTGTTGTACAATTTTAAATACAAATTCTAGCATAGTTAAATATTTATTCACAGAATAGTCTATCATTTCTTCATAGAACAAACATCTATTTAGAATATTTTCCTAAATAATATAATCAACTATTTACCAAACATGCCCTTTAATTGTCTTATGAAGAAAGATACATTTTCAGACATCCACATAAATTTGGGTCTAGTCAAGATTGCCAGTGTATGTAGGCCAATAGAAATGAGCACCTCGGCTGTAGGCATTGTGTTGACCTGTTAACCTGAATTTCATTTCTGACAACTTTTGTATTTAAACTTAAATTCCATAACCTATATATTCACAGGGGGTTAATTCTCATTTGAGAATTATCATCCTACTTTAAAATACATATAACAGCAAAAATCGGTGTTCATTTCAACCATCAAGATATTTTTTCAAGATTTGGAGCTTGTCTTCTTGAGAGTTCTGTACAGCAGAGGAGGCAACTTAAAATGATGTCAATAAGAGTTTGCAGAGATGTCACTTCATAATGGATGGTGGCATCTGTGAAGTTCCTTTATTCTCTGGCATTCATAAAAATTATACCACGTCTATATACATGGTAAGTGCAATATAAATATAAAAACTTCTAAATGATTTTTTCCTAATGCATATAATTCATATAAATCTCAATGATTCAGAGTAAAACTGAGTGATACTAATACTTTCTTTCTGGTATAAAACATATTTGGAAAAATTATAAAAATAGTCATCTCAAACTCTCATAAGTCAGTGAAGCAGATTAATTTTTTACAGCTGCCAATGTACCAGCCCACTTATAAGTAATAATAGTAATGTAAAAAGGTGTACATTGAATTCTCAACTTTGCAGTTGTACCCATAAAGAGTAGAAAGGGACTTATCCTTTTTTCTAAGAAATACATACATAAAACTTAATGCAGAAAAAATTCCTATTTTACTCTGTCTTCATTGTACATTGAATTTAAGGTTCCAAAGAACCTCTTTATGCACTAAATTTAATTTTGCCCATTTATTTTATCTTAGGGAAATTGATGATGGTTTTCAGTCTTTATTTGACTATCTGTCTTAAAAGTATTCTTTTTTTTTTTTTTGGTGGCTTGATAACATAATGAATATTTTAACCAAAATGATAAAATCAAGATGATGTCGTTACCTTTTTTCTATAGTATTGTACGATCTGATAAAATACACTTACTACTAAATAAATAAACAAATAAGGAACTTCTTGTTCAAATGTTTTCTGGATAGTAAACATTTCTCAGAGTAGCATGCTTATTTTTAAGATATGTTCTGGCTATTTTTAAGACATACATATGATTTCCTCTTTTTAGGAACTTACTGAAAAATTTTTGCCAACATTGAACTTTTTTCAAGTAAAAGGCACAGGTTTATTCTTTACGGGTTTCCTTTTCCCACTGTATGTGGTAAAGGACTTAAAAGGACATATTTAATCAGGCAGTTAACTATTTACAGTATATAAGAGCTTGAGATAAGCACAGAGAAACAAGAGGTCAGTGGTGTCCCCATTTTATTTACTTCAAAGACTATTGTGTCACACAAGTTTTTACTGATGATTAGGACTCAAAGATGTGCTAATTAAATGAAGTGTGTGTGCCATACCTCACTCGTATCAACACCCAAAAACTTTCTAGTAACAAATCTGTGTTTACAAATCTTCATAATTATAAAGTTAATCATTTTCTTTATATTGTTCAGTCTTAACACACGTTCCATTTACTTTAGAACGCACAGTCATCAGTCTATTGTGCTTTCATGTGAATACCGTGTTTTAATATGAATACCGTGTTTTAATACCAAAACCATATTAGCTATCCTTCCTACAGTATAAGAATGCCGATTTTCAGAATTACTGCTCTGTGCTGCATACACATGCTTATGTGTTTCTCACCAATCAAAATCTTCTTTTTCTCTCTCTCTTTGCCTTTTTCCCTCTGTGTCCTGCAGTCTCTCCCCTTCTCCAGCCAGTCCCCTGCTTCCCTGCCCTCAGTTCCCCACTGCAGAATACAGTGAATGTATTAGGAACATCCAGTTGTATTTGGGCTTCTAACCTTGCTCAACTCCAGCATTAGCAAAGGGATTCAGTTTCTTGAATTCATTAATGGTATTTTGCCACAAAAGCCTTTGTAGTTCTCTCCTGAACATTGAGCCTAGCTTAATAACATTCCATTTATGTTAAAGACACACTTAATCTGTAAATGTGACCTTTAGAAGAATTCTCTTGTTTTTCATTAAAGAAACACTGCATTACAAATATTAATTATTCCTTGATGCCATATTTTAATTAACTAATCATGTGCTATTTGCAGCAATAACGAATGCAGTTATGTATGTGCAATAATGCTATGTAATGCAAGATCGATATCAAAGAATTCATTGCTGCAGAAAAGACATGTTTTGAGTCTCTTCTCTGGATGAGTCTGCTTATATGAAACATTTAGTCTAGAATGATGCTTTGTTTTGCTTTGTGTTTTGTATTTTTAAATGCCAACGCAAGTCTGATTAAGATGCTGAACATATCGTTAGCCCCATCACTAATAAGTGAACGTTCACTGATGCATATTAGCAGGGTCTAGCAATGTGGTGAAATTGTCACTTAAGTGCTTGGAATCTGAACACAGAAAATGACAGGCAATGCCGAAGGTCCGGCTCCAGTGCATGTCTCCACTGTAGCTGGAGTCACTGGAATGGTGAAACCAGTTTAGGTTCAAGGTCGCTGCTGACATTCAGCTGTCATGGCTTCATTGTCTGCAGGCCTTCTCTCCATTGACACATTCAAGAGTACTTTATAGCAACCACAAAGAGCTAGTCAATTGATACCATTACACTTCATGCACACACAAACCACAAGCCTGTTCAGGACTGTTGATACAGTCTAACATTTATTCATTAAGGGATCTATTGAAAATGCAACTTGCCCAGCCCCACTCTTAACAACATAGACTTACTTGTTTAGTCCAAACATTTAGCTATGTCTTTTTCAAGTTTTGCACAGCATTCTCTAATTGAGGTAACATTATCTGCATTTTAATGCTACACCATTTATGTCCAATGAAAGATTACCTGAAGAACCCTGCCATTACCACACTAGTTTAAATACGGGCAGTCGTACAGAAAAAATATACACAAAAGATGTAAGCAGGGGGAAAAGGGAGATATTTATTTGTTCTAGGAGTGCCACGGAAATCCAATTGCTCAGAAATGAAATAAGAGTCTGAAGTGAAAGGAGGGAAAACCTAAGCTTGGGTCAGGGAAGAGGCAGTGATTAGCTCCATTGTTAGAAGCTCTTTGAGCTTCGTTGGTTGTAAAGAAAAACCCACTAATGAATCTATTGAAGCTTGCCAGAACTTTGTGTGGAAGACAACTTAAGTTATAGTGCTTATCTAAAAAATGGTAGTAAAGCATGTGGGTATATAAAACAGCACATATGTCTCTTGATTAACAGCTTGCCCATAAAAACAAAAAATTGTTTAAAGATGGTATGTTGCACAAATAGCCTACTTTACATGTGTATGTTTAATTCCATATTCACAGGTCTTGAAAATTATCACGTCAATGTTGAGAAGATGTAAGAAAACATATCCTATTGAATAGTTAAAAGACAGGGAAATAGGCAGAAATCTAATGTAGCTAATTTCTTCTTGGTTTACTATCAATATTTGTAAAGGAAGATTGGTTTAAAAGTCAAGTTCAAAAGCTGATTCATGCTTTGCATATTTTTAAAAATGCAAAAACCATGTCATTAAGGAATATGATCAACTGATAGAAAAAACAATAGACTTTGGAAAAAAGAACTAGTATGTCCATTTACTGTATTTAGTAAAAATGTTTATCATGTTTCCATCATATGTGGCATTTCCAACATAGAATTGAGTCCTTTTTGCAGTTCACTATAATATTTAATTATGTATGTCTATTTAACTCTACAGTATACTCGCAGTGCTTAAAATAAAGCTGTCATTAATAGAGGAATTCAATTAGGTAGCAGTATAGTAGAAAAAAATCATTGTGGCCAATCATTTGGTCAAGATCATCGCTAGTACCTGGAAAACTTACATAGTAAGAAGAAACAGAACATATTCTTCTGAAAGTTTTGCCTTAAGTTTGGAGTTCAAACACTGAATGAGAAGAGGTCCTCCTCTTCCTCCCCTTCCCCATTGTCAAACTCATATATGATTTCATGCCTATATCATAGGAATGAAGTTTTGTTACTTGGGAGGTGTTATTCTTTGCCTCAGAGGAGTTGTTTTTATAAATGAGTGTTAGATCAATGAATTCACTCTTTTTTTTTCCATGAGCACTAAAGCATTATTCCTCCAAGGGATACTATTTGGGGGCCATAGGAGTAAACATTAAGCAAGTTGTTCTTATAATGCCCAATGCCTCTTTATCTTTGGCATCTCAGATTGCTAACTAAGGCTCTGGGAGACTTTTTGTGGAGATTACCTTGTGGGTTTTATGCCATTGTCTCTTTAAACATATGTCTACATGAGGGAAGACACCATTGCCATGGTATTAGCACCTTTTTTCAGGTCTTTATTAATTTGCTTCAGTGTTCAAACTAGTATAAGCAAAGGCTAAATATAACCAAATAAAAACTAATTATATGGGTATAGTTTTTATCAAGTCCAAACCATCAGAAATCCATTATAAGATTTGTTACCAGGAATGTCTCTATTTCTTTAAGATTTTATATCAGAATTTTGACTTATTTGACCAACAGAAGAATCTAAGGATGAGAATTGCAAGAGCCATATAAAAAAAATTAAGATAAAGAGAATTAATATTTCTAGAATACTACATTCCAAATGTTATATTGGGCACTTTACTTTGTTGGTTAGTCTCCATAACAACCATGAATATTTTGGGATTATTATTATTTCATTTTATGAATGGGAAGAAAGATGCTCCAGGAATTTTTAGAAACTTACCTGAGGCTATCAGGTAAGTATCACAAAGTAAGCTAGTGATAAAACTGCAATTTAAACTCAAAATTATATTCTCCTGAAGCTTATGCTATCTTGAATACCTATTTTAGCCAAAGGACTTTGGTAAAATTTGGCTAATGTTGCTGATGC
Source organism: Bos indicus x Bos taurus (assembly GCF_003369695.1). Classification (NCBI taxonomy): domain Eukaryota; kingdom Metazoa; phylum Chordata; class Mammalia; order Artiodactyla; family Bovidae; genus Bos; species Bos indicus x Bos taurus. Next base: position 22,589,243 of record NC_040082.1, read on the forward strand.
CATTTTTGGTGAATACTGCCTTCTCTCTGTATATATTGCCTCACTTCAAATTCACTCTCTATAAAGAACTTTTCATTTGGCCTTTCTTTCTCTTCCCTTCTTTCCTTCAACCTGAGAGAACACTGAAGATTGACCATCTTCCATATCAGACATCTTTCACAGCAGCTTAACAGAAGCAGCTTCACCAACAAGTCAAGATGGTCTACCCATGTACAACTGTTTCTGCTGGGTTACGTCTTCTCAAATAAAGGATGTGAATATGTCTGTCAGTCTGAAACTCTGGGTCTGGAAATTACATAAAATAATTATGGCATACTATAATCCTTCAAGCTTCCCCCCAAGACCATCTTTTATTTCTGTTTATTAATTTAACAATATTTTCTTAGAAATTTCTTCTGAGATGAGGAAATGAACTTTTATAGTTAGTTAGTAACTCTATATTTCCAAATTTCAGATGAGATGTGTGTTAAGCTGTTTAGCCTATACTGTGGTATACGTCTATACATTGTGTTCCTGGTGTGTGTGTGTGTGTGTGTATGTGTGTATGTGTGTGTGTGTGTAAACTTCCAGGCATACTCTTCCCATCAAACCATCTTCTGCTCTCACTACTTTTGCATGGGGGATTTAAAAATACACTTATGACATATTTCTTCAAGAAAAAAAAGATTTATTGCTTAAATATCTTGGTCAGTTTTTGGAGTATTCACTCACTTGAATGGCAAAAAATTGTCCCATTTGAAAATTGGAAAGGGTGTAATGATTTTGACATAAACACATTTACTTTCTCTTATAATGCAATTTTTCTTTGTCTAGCCTCATTTCCAAAATCCATCCTAAATGAGTACCTCAAAAGAAACGCCTTACTAAGAGTGACACCAAATAATATTCAAACATTGGCAGAAGGAGAGGGCTGACTAGCGCAGTCGCGTTTCCCTCACAAACTTTGCTGATGTGAAATATATTTGTATTTTTAATGATGTAACTTGGTCAAAAACACTTTGAAATTATATTAAATGATATGTTAGAAAGACAGAATTATTTTCCAGAAACTCTCTCCATGTGGAATTTTAATTTTTACTCTTCTCTGCTAGTACACAGTTAAAGTAAACATTACTTGGAACGGTTTCCATTTGTATTTCACCTTTTTGGCAAAAAGAAATTTTTTTAGATGTTACAATAGCTTGGAGAAAAATACTGAACTCTTTCAAGATAGTGAAATATGCTTTTAAGATATGCTTTGAGTTAATTTCTAATCTAGAAGGAGGCTTATTTGATGGTGGTACCCTATAATTAGTGAGATCAGTAATCAAGACAACTGTGATTTCTTTTACTGGGATTGCTCAGAGACTGAAGACATCTGGCCTAGATGACTCTGATGGTAAAATTCAAACTACACCTAAATTTGCTTTGTTACATGATTTTCATCAGAGGGACAAGAGAAGAGGTTATATTCTCCTCAGGAGGACAATTCTGCAATGTCCAAAAAATCAAATGATATTTGTTTTCTGGCAGCAGAATGTATCATATGTCTAAGGACAGTAAGGACTTGGGTGGACATCAGTGAATACTAAACACTAATTGATCTGATACATCCATATGCACACACACAGATACACATGGTGGCTGATAATAGCTGAGAATTACATCTTGCTTCTATTAAAAGATCTGTCACTTTTAGGTCAGAGTGGGATTTTGGAGGGTAATCTCCCACAATAGAAAACTATACTGACAACACCAGTATTTTAGGGTTGTTTGTTGTTTGCCTTGTTGATGATGCTTAGCCAAGGAGACACTTCCTTTCAGATTCTGTCTTGCAAACCCCAGGGCTCTGTTCTGGGCAGTTCAGCCTAATGGAATTAAGCCTGACACGTTTCAACTCTATTTTTCTATAAAATAAACATAAAAACAATGGTTTAGATTTCTGATAAAACTTTTGAAGCATGTGGAACTCCAACTTTTCCTGTTCTTTACACATCTGTAAATAAAGTGCATAAAAGGGGAGTGCAACAGGATAAATCAACATAAATTTGAAATCCACTGCAGCACGTTAAATGGCGCAGCCTCAGTCAAAGAGAGGCTGACCCCGCGGCTTCGTGTGGTTTGAAGCTAATTGTTTTCGTCAGGATGGGAACGTCTGGAAGTCCATGGCTGAATCCCACCAGTAAGGCTCCAGTAACTGAGCCGGCCCACAGAGAATGGACCCACTTTGTAGCGACACAGCGGGCTCAGACACCACCTATTCTGCACTCCAAACTGTCATGCATAACAACTTTATTGTGCTAAATTGAACTTGAAAGCAACCAAAGGCTATGAGAAGGAGAGGCTATGAGAAAAGCGTGCTGTCAGCGCTGGCAAAGGCTGACCTGGAAAGTAGGCTCAGAGACAGGGGAATAAAAGACCAGGCCCCATGAACACAGCATATTGTTTCATTTTAAAGTATGATTCCCATACCAGAGAAAGTAGTAAATGTGATGTAAATTTATTTAAATAGATTCGACCGCTTAAAAGTTTGCCAGCCGCTCTTATCCAACTTTCCCAGCTCTCTGATTCGTTACTTACAGTGGGAATATAATGACATATAGTCATCATTGTAACAGCTTCTTTGCAGGGGCACAATGATGATTAATAGCCAGCAGCAAATTTTCACATGGGCTCTGAAGCACTATGGCATTAAGCAGCCAAACAGTCCCAAATCCCCCTTTTCTGTTCCGCTGAAAAGTCCCCTCCTTGTACCTTGCAGATAGGAACAAAGCCTATCTTAATTCCAATCAGCTTTTCCTCATTCAAAGGGACCTTCTCTTTTTCATAATTGATTCATGTGCATTTTTTAGTGTTTCACTGAGCTGAAGCCACTTTTCTCCTTTTCTCTGTTCTGCCCCCACACCTGCACCCCTCTTTTTTGGAGGGGGTGAAGAGTGGGAAACATTGTAACAATAACAACAACAACAATTTTAAAAAGGTATGTTTTTTCTTCCCCAAATATTTGCTAGATAAATTTCCCAATTAGTAATCATTTGTGCTTTACATGTAAAGGGTTTAAGACAAAAATTAACTCTGGGATTCCTCCATCCTTGGAAATGGTTTTAGTTATAAAAAGTATGAGCTCACAGAAATAATTCTGGTAGGAACCCCCCAAGGATGCCCTGTTCAGCTGGGAGAGTCTGAGCGGTGGGTATTCCCATGAGAGACTCACAGCTGGATTGAAGACAGAGCCTCTTGCTCTGGACAGATTCCTTTTTCTCCTCTGTGCTGGTAGCCATCCAGAAAGGAACAAGGGGCCAGAATGGAAGGCAGCAAATGAAACCCTCCAAACCCACTCTATCCTTAAGTATCATTTTACCCCATAGCAATCGCACATTATAATTATTAGCAGAAGCTCCTGTGCTGTTTGCAGAAGTGCTCTCTCCCATCTACACTTTCCACCTCCTGTGATAACGACAAAAATGACATCAACCAGTGCTGTCTTGGAAGGGGATTTCCACATGCAAACTCATTTGTGTTTCTATGACAATATAATGGCCATAAAGTGCAGAGTTTTAGTAACTCTACTTTGCATATTTGTTTATGTTTCTTACAATCCTGCCCTCGTTTTTATATATGATCACATGCCCCCGTTTGCTTAGGAAGCACCTCATGTACGTCTGTTTTCTGACATAATTATTAAAAGTGCTTTCTTTCAGTCTCAATTTGATCTGAGAAATTTGCAAAACGCATACATTTTTGCTATTAAAACTGCCCCCCCCCAAAAAAAAGAACTACCTCAGATGACTTCTGCAAACCCAAAGGGAGGGGGTTGTTTTTCTCTTACTTAGATGGCTGTGGATTGCTTTACCCTACTGCATATTGGGGGAAAGATTCTGACTTGAAATCCTGCAGCTGATGTAGCAGCACTGACTTTTGTCTCTCCCACTTTTAAGAGGTCAGTTGACCTTTACAGCTTCTTTGATATGTAGCAGAAAGGAGGTCATCTGCTGAAATGAAAGACACATTGCAAACCAGATTTTAAGTGTGACACTCTCCTTTGGCTGGGTCACGGTTCTCACTGTGAACCAGGGCAACACACTTCACTGGTCAGATAAAAATACTATGCCGTGTTTTTGATAATGACCTTTCTCTTGCTTTGGTGCTTTCAAATGGTTAAATGAAGAACATGTCAACTTGATAGGAATTCTGTTCATCATTTTCACTCTAGTGCTTACATCTTCTCATAAAAAGCAGCATGTAAAAGTGATATCGCTTATCTACATTGTACATTTTTCATACAAAATTTCATACAGGTGAGCATATTCTAGTCTTTGGATTATAGAACCAAAGCATCTCAGGGTGTGTAACAAATCCATATGGCAATGTCCTTAAAGGCTGGATTTTACATTTGGATTTGAGTTAACTGAGAGATGTGTCATATCATCTGTAGGCAGAGAAATTCCTACTGATGGGGCCACCAAAGAGGTTTATATATGTTGTTTATTCCCGAAAGTGTATGGAATAAATGGACTCCTGCTATGCTAGTTTGAGAATAACTTTAGCAAAATTATAAAATTCCCCACTTCCTATCAAACCATATTCAAATACTGGAAGGACATGAATGTAAGAATTATGATTCCATTCTCCAGTTCAGTTCAGTTCAGTCACTCAGTTGTGTCTGACTCTGTGACCCCATGGACTGCAGCACGCCAGGCCTCCCTGTCCATCACCAACTCCCGGAGTTTACTCAGACTCCTGTCCATTGAGTCCGTGGTGCCATCCAGTTATCTCATCCTCTGTCATCCCCTTCTCTTCCCGCCTTCAATCTTTCCCAGCATCAGGGTCTTTTCAAATGACTCCATTCTAAGTTCTTGTGTAAGAGTACAGTTCCTTGGTGAAACCATCATTCCTAGTCATACTGGGAATTGTCCAATCTTTCTTGGTACTTGCTATCCCCCCTTTAGATAATTCTTTCAAAAATGAAATGAACAAAGTAATGAATGGTGTTTTGTGATGTATTCTTATGCCCTTATTTTCTTGTGATGTTACTACTGTGTGGAAGTATAGTTAAGACTGATACGAATCATCAGCTTTGTTAGATTATGGTGATGGATCTGGCTATGAAACGCCCACATTTGTGAAGAATTCTGCTTTTTGCTGGCTAAGACAGGATTTTTAAATGCAGTGAACCTTGGGACTATCAGATAAGTTACTTCTTCAGTCCTGAGGTTCTTGGATGAATTTCTAGGGACAAACAGAAGGGTGGACCAAGGATACAGTGCTCATCTAATCTACTGGCACCATTTGAGGAACTGAAGAAGGTCAGGGTGCCTCTTTAAGGCTTTGATTTGAAAATATAATGCTGCCCCTTGCTTTGCTCTAGTATATTCTTACCTACTCCACAACTGTCATCTTCTGAATGCAATAAAGCACTTTTCTTGCAGGAGGTAAAGATTTTTGTGCACACCTTGTCAACTGAGTACCACTGTCATTACACAGGAAGAGTGAACTCCTTTCCTACACAGGCCTAATTTTTCCTGGACACCTAAGATATTTATTAACATACACTATCCTAACTCGAATCCCAAGCCAACTAAAACAAGTATGTCATACCCAGGATGATTCTATTTTATTTCATGCTGTGTACATTTAGAAATTAAGATCTTTTAATTGATATCTATCCTGTTCCTTAATATACTCAAGCTTTTCAGGTCTTTCATTTCCCAAATTTTTCTTATGTCTTTTTACTTGCTAACAAAACTGTTTTCTTTTTCAGGTGTCATGCAAAAATAGGCTCAGAGAAGGTGAGCATATCCCCAGGAGATGAATCATAGTTTAAATCTTTCATCATGATTCTGTTCTCCTTTGCCAGAGATTGGATTAGAGATGGGCATGTGACACATCACACTAAGACATATCATAGTCAAATTGCTTAAAACCAGTGATAAAATAATCTTAAAAGCAGCCAGATTACAAAAGCATATTGAACAAAGGAAAAAAAATTAGGATGACAGTAGACTCTTCTTTGGAAACAAGGCACGTGAGAAGACAGTACTCTTTACTCTTTGAAAGACCAAAAAAAAAAAAAAAATCTGTCAACCTAAAATTCCATACCCAGAAAAAATAACTTTCAAAGATAAAGATGTTTCAGACAAACAAAGTGACCCACACACCAGCACTACAAGATATGCTAAAGAAATTTCTTAAGGAAGAAAGAGAGGGAGACCACATGCAAATGAAACACTGGAAATAGCTATGTCATATTTTTTTTCTTATTTAAGCTCTTTTAAAGATAATTGACCTGACAGTTGACTTGTGTATGTTTTATAAGGAACTCTCAAAAACTCAACAGTAAAAAAGAAAAATACAATTCAAAATGTGCGAAAGATATAAATAGACATTTCATTGAAGAAGGTATACAGATGGCAAATGGGCACATGAAAAGATGTCTGACATCATTAGGGAAATGCAAATTAAAACTGCAGCAAGCATATCTATCAGAATGGCTAAAATTAAAAATTAGTGATAGCATAAAATGCTGGTGAGAATACAGAGAAACTGGATTATTTGTACACTGCTGATGGGAATGTAAAATTGTACAACCACTGGGAAATATTTTCCAGAGTGCCATACTATTCAATGGCAGTCTTAAAAAAGCTAAGCATACACTTACCATGCAACCCAGCAATCATACTCCTGGGCATTTATCCCAGAGAAATGAAAATGCACATGCATGCCAAAACTTGTACACAATTGTTCACAGCAGCTTTGTTTGTAATAGCCCCAAGTTGGAAACAACCCAAATATCTATAACATCTGAAGGGCTAAACAAATTGTGGAATATCCATACAAAGGAATAACTATTCACACGTACAACATTGTGGGGGAACTGTTAAGATGGACAACAACATGAATGAATCTCAAAATAAATATGCTGAGGAAAAGAAGCCAGACAAAGAGCACATCATGTAGAATTCAATTTATATAAAATCCAGAAAATGCAAACTAGTCATTAGTGCCAGAAAGCAGGCAGAAAATAATTGCTTGTTATTCGGGGAAGAAGATAAGGGAGGGTTATTACCAAAGGGTGTGATAAAACTTTTAGGAGTGATGGGTAAGTTCATTACCTTGGTTCTGGTGATTGTGTCATGGGTTTATACATTTGTCAAAATATCAGATAGTTCATATCAGCTTATTGCATGTCAGTTATTTTTTTAAGTTAAATCAGTAAGACTTTAGAGGTGGAGTCTATTTCCCTTTCCTTTGAGACTGCCTTAACTAAATGAACATTGCAGCCTTGAGTTTGTGTGGTCTCTGAGATTAGGTAAGGAAAACTCATGCAGCTTCTCTCAGTTTATTTTAAGGCACTCACCAGCCATACTCACTGAGCCACCATGGAAGAGGCATGGCTACTCTGCTGAGAAGACCTTGTATTGAGACCACTTGGAGAGGTCCTAAGACTATAAGCAGGCAGAGAGCTGCTCAGCCAGCCTCCATCTGACAGGCTGTCTAAATGCCAGCCATCATATGATGTCAGTTATCCCCAACTGGAACCACCTAGCTGAACTCTGAGAGACAAAACAAGTGTTGTTGCTCCCCATCATTAAGTTTGGGGATGATTTGTTACACAGCAATAAATGACTAGAATTCTACCTAGTCCAGGCTTCCCTGGTGCCTCAGAAGGTAAAGAATCTGCCTGCCATGCAGGAGACATTGGTTCAGTCCCCGGGTTGGGAAGATCCTCTGGAGAAGGGCATGGCAACCTACTCCAATATTCCTGCCTGGAAAATTCCATGGGTAGCGAAGCTTGGTGGGCTGCAGTCCATGGGATCGCAAAGAGTCAGACACGACTGGGCGACTAGCACACGCACTACCTAGTCCAGGGTTTCTATGGTTGTAGTATAACTTCCTTTCTTTTCAGGAAAAACTGTTTTGTGTTAACAAATGACTAACTGTGGTCTGTGTTTTTTATGATTTTCCATATAAAGAACTGTGTAAATTAGAAAAAATTATTGTCCTCATACATGTCCTAACTTTTAGTTTAGAGAAACTAGAGAAAGCCTATCTATGGATTAAGAGAATCACTAGTTTCAGCCAGAACCCTTCAGATTTAGCTAAAATTCACAAAATGGTCAGTTAATAAACTACTAAATATTGGATTTTTGTGGAGGATACAAAATATATCTGGCCTGCCACGTGCTCTGAGTTTATCACCTGGGTGATGAAACAAGGCCTTTTTGCATAGGATGTGGTGGAAGGTCTTTATGGCAGAGAAAGATTTTGAGCTATAAATGATAAAGTATGAACATCAAAATTGTTTGAATGATTTTGAATGACTTAATTTGTCTCAAAGGAAAATTTGTTGTACATGATTATGCTATTAATATTGAACATCAGAAAACACAACCTGAGGACTCTTATTTGCTAATCAGGCAATTTTCCTCCCACAATTTATCCACTTCCTTCAACTCAGGATTATTCCTGGGTGTATATTTTTCAAGCACATTGCTTTAATTTGAAATAATCTCAGCAATGGGACAGTTGTAATCCAGCTAATGTGAGGATGAAGAGAGGTGCTGCTTAATGCATTCAGGTAGCGAGGTAATAGATCTGATATATATAGGACCTATAGTATTAACCTATGTTAGGTCGAGAAAACAATTTCCAGTGGTTTTGCATTCAGAATTGATATAGCAGATATGTATCTCACTTTGTACTCAGGTAATCCATATTGCCATGTCAGGAAGCAAGGACCAGGAGTGGAAGTGAGGGCTCCAAAACTTATGGCTGGGTGGCCATATGAGGTAAGTAAATTCTCTGCTTCGAAACTTGTTATGTGCTATGTAATACATTTAAATTTAAAAGTTGGTCTAATAAGCTAAGTGTTCCAGGGGTGTGTTGGGCACTGTCTACACTGGTTCACATAGGTCATCATTTCTTTCCAGTTCTGCATACATTGGCATCACACTGGAAGCTTGAAACCAGCCAGAGTGGAAGTATTTACACCACAGAAGTGGGAATTGCCACAAGTCAGGCCTCTCCCTACCTCTGTTCCTCCCACTCAGAACAAACTGTTAAACATTTATTAATACAGCCCTATTTAAACTTCAAGTTTTTTTGATACAAATCAATTTCAGTAGGTTTGTCTGAGCTGGGACTGGTTTGAAAGATGATGGACTCTATCATAGAATGAGGCCAGTCCCAAAAGAGAGAGGGTAAGAATGAGTATCTGGGAAGGAAAAGACACAGGTAATTAATTTTCAAGATAGTATTTATCACACATGGAAAAAATATATATATACACATATACACACATTTTTTTTCCTCTTTGCCAACTTCTGCTAATTCTTGTGAGACATAAAGGTGATTTGCTAACTCCTCCAGGAAAGGAAAGAGGGAAATGGGGAAATGATGGTCAGTGAGGCAGTAAAAGTTCTCACCACCACCAACTCTGAAAACACAAGAGAAGGAAGCTGAAAGCTTCTGAAGAGGAAGCATGGTGCATATAAGAGAGAGATTTGACCAGCAAGATCCTGAAAGTCTGTCTTGTGAGATTCTAACACCAGGAAAAGTTCCAGGGAGTTTGGTGTGAAGTTAGAACAAGTAAGTGATTAACACTGAAGCTAAGAGCTGAAGGATACAGAAGAACATTCATTGTAACTAGGGGCCAGCACATTTTTTTAATATTTTCATTTTGTTTAATATCCTTTTAAAACATAGTGTGCACATTAATAGTAATATTTACATATATCACTGTTGTAGGGAAAAAGCTTTATTTAATAGAGAAAACTGTAGAAAAAATATACTCTGAATTCTCACCTGACTGTGTGGTAGACCATGATGGGAGAAGTAATCACCACCAGCTGGTGAGGGTTCTAATACTTCTTACTAATCCCAGACCCACATGTGTAGAAAGACTTGAAACTGGTCTGCTTATAAAATTGTGTTACAGTCTCAGAAAAAAATACCTTGCAGAAGAATTAGATCGAAAGAAACTGAAGAATTTGGGAGTACTGTTGCTGTGTGTCTTTCTCTAGGACAGTGGTGAATTTTAGAAGCAGATTTGAACCATGCACCTGCAATCATCAGCATGTTTGCATTTCTAAAGGTAAAATACAATGATACCAGGTGTATTGCTTTCCAGATCCCTTTAATTGACTGCAACTAACTACTGTCTCTGTTCCAGGCCCTAGTTAAATAAACATACCTGTTGCCCTATAGAAATCCATTCAGCTCTAGACCCTTTAAATAAAGAACCATATCAGAAGATTACAAATCTTGACTATGAAAGTATATACAGTGCAGCAATGTGTGTACAAGAGTGCATATGCGTAAGTGTACATATGTACTCTTGTAAAGTTTGCAAACCTTTAGAAACAGTTTTCCAGTTGACCGGCCCAGCAGACAGCATCTGTCCTCGGCATTGCCTGCGTATTTCCAAGCGGAGCTTCTCTGGGCTGTTGCCTCCTGATACGTGTTACTTCCCTACACCTTTGCACTATTTCCTCCTCTCATAGGCATTTATAACTCGCAGGTTGTATCATTTATGGATTTCATTCATGTGCCATTTACCTTTTTTTCCAAATAATTAAGCCCAAAATTACATTAGAGCTTGCTCAAGCTGCTTGCCACTTGGATAAATTATACATCATGGCTTCTCCAGTCAATCACCATCTAGCATTTGCAACATTCTGCAAGTCGCTTAGCTCTATTAGTTGTCTTCCTTGGCAGCCCTCAGGAGAATGAGGCTTACCCAGGGAATTACAGTAAGAAAAACGTGCAGCAATTGATTTTGGTGTTCTATTAACATTTCAACTTGAATGTTCTTCCAGTGTCTCTAGTGAAAAAGAATATTATTATTCTCTTATCCTATAAGAGAGTAGTGGTCAACACTACTATTTTAGAAGTCAGAAAAATGGAAAATACTTTCACTAGTGTTTGGCTAAGTCTGACTATATAGAAAGAAATATGGAAATCATTTTCTTATATATTGCACCTTTATGGACTGTTCAGTCTTAAAATTTAGGTAAATAACAGTTATATTAGTTATGTGTAAGTTATCTTTTTTCCTTATTTGGAATTTGTGTAAACTGAGATAAATATGGAGTATTTGTTCACTGTTATATCCTTGTTACTTGACATAGTAGGCACTTCATAAATACTTGTTGAATGAATGTTAATAAAATTATTGACCCACAAATTTAACAAATTTATCATCCTGTGGTGATAAAAATTATAATACAAGTTTCATGATTATAGAAACCCTGCCTACATTGTCACTTGATGTCTCCTTCTTGACTTAGTGCCTTGGTATTAATAATATAGTGTATCCTCAATAAATGAGGATATTGTACAAGTACAATATTCCAGTATAAATCACCCAGGTAAAACATGCCTGTCAATCTTAGTGGGAGTTCCCTAGCACTTTGTGTGGTTACTTATCTGAATCATTGTTGTTTCTACTTGGCTCACCTTCAAGTCCAGAGTACTTGATTTTGAAGCCATAATTTCATAAGTGCAAAGTCTCTTAATTAATCTTTTTTAATTAGTTATTTTCTTATTATAAAGTAATACACATTATAAAGATAAATTTTCTTATAATAGAAAACTTACAAATCAGTGATAAATAAAAAGAAAAGAAAAATCACTCAGATTTTCCACACTCAAAATAGCTACTGTTAAAATTTTGGTATCTATCCTTCCAATTATATGTGTGATATACATATTTATAGATATTATTACTATGTTACATATGATTTTGACACTTGCTCATTCCCCAGTTGTTTTAACATAAACATTTCCCTGGGTTTTAAATATTCTTTATGGAATTATTATTTTTATTTTTAAGTGTTAGTCACTCAGTCATTTCCTTCTCTTTGTAACCCATGGACTGTGGCCCACCAGGCTTCTCTGTCCATGGAATTCTCCAGGCAAGAATACTGGGTTGCCATTTTATTTTTAATTGGAGGATAATTGCTTTACAATGTTGTGTAAGTTTCTGCCATACAACAATGTGAATCAGCCATAGGTATACATATGTTCCCTTCCCTTGAACCGCCCTCCCAGCCCCCACCCACCCCACCCATCTGGGTTATCACGGAGTACCAGGTTGGGCTCCCTGTGTTACACAGTAACTTTCCACTAGATCATCTACTTTACATAACTGTAATGTATATGTTTCAATGCTACTCTCTCAATTTATCCCCCCCTCTCTTTGCCCGGCTGTGTCCACAAGTCTGTTCTCTCTGCATCTTATTTCTGTCCTGCCCTGCAAATAGTTTCATCAGTACCATTTTTCTAGATTCTTTATGGAAATATTTTAATGATTTGGAATTATCTTTCTCCAGGTCATTGCATGCCTGATTTTATTTTACAGATCTCACCTTTTTCATCTCCTGAGTGAGGCCTACTGGATTACTGTAGCAAGTAGCTGCCACTCCCCAGCCCCAGCTTTTCCCTATCCTATGACCCTCCTTGAAGCATAGGATGTATCTTTATTCATTATTGCATTCCCAGTGCCTAACCAGTGTCTGATCCTTGCTTAAATTATTTTTGAAAAAGTGAGTAAGTGAGGGTATGAAAGGACGAAGAAAATCCCATTGATACATTTACCACAGTGACTTAATGCCCCATCTGTATACATGCAGGATATTTACATCTCTTTCTTTATTGTGAACATCACTTTCATATATTTCTTTGAATAAATTTTTGTGCACGTTTGTGACGATTTTCTTAATTTATGTTCTTAGAAGTAAAATTGCTGGGTCTAAGGATAAGTAAAATGTTAATATTTTAAATAAATATTAGCAGAAAGTTTGTGATGGAGTACACACTCATCAATAGTATTTCAAATTGCCATTTTTAATTGTAGTTGATTTATAATGTTGTGTTAGTTTCAGATGTATCGCACAGTGACCCATGTACATATGCATATGTGTTCTTTTTCATATTCTTCTATGATTTATCACAGGATGTTGAGTATGCTTCCCTGTGGTGTGCTCTAGGATCTTGCTGTTTATCCATTCTATACATAATAGTTTGCATCTGCTAATCCCAACTCCCAATCTTTCCCTCCCACCACAGCAACCACAAAGCTGTGCTCTATGTCTGTGGCTCTGTTTCTGTTTCATAGATAAGTTCATTTATGTCATATTTTAGGTTCCACATGTAAGTGATATCACATGGTATTTGTCTTTCTCTGACTTACTTTACTTAGTATAATAATCTCTAGGTTCATCCATGTTGCTGCAGATGGCATTACTTCATTCTTTTTTATGGTTGAGTAATAGTCTATTGTATATGTACATCACATTTTCTTTATTCCTTCAACTGTTGATGAACATTTAGGTTGAACATTCCATGTCTTGGCCACTGAATATAGTGTTGTTTTGAACACTGGGATGCATGTAGTTTTTTGAATTAGAGTCTTAATTTTTTTTGGATATATGCCCAGGAGAAGACTCCAATACTCTACCTGGAAGATCCCATGGATGGAGGAGCCTACTGGTAGGCTACAGCCCATGAGGTTGCGAAGAGTTGGACACGACTGAGCGACTTCCCTTTCACTTTTCACTTTCATGCATTAGAGAAGGAAATAGCAACCCACTCCAGTGTTCTTGCCTGGAGAATCCCAGGGACGGGTAGCCTGGTGGGCTGCCATCTATGGGGTCACACAGAGTCGGACACGACTGAAGTGACTTAGCAGCAGCAGCATACTATTTTCCATAATGACTGCACCAATTTATATTCCTGCCAACAGTGCAGTTGGGTTTCCTTTTCTCTGCACCCTTTCTAGCATTTATTACTTGTAGACTTACTAAAAAATACATTATTTTAATATAGTTGATTTACAGATTTTTCAACGTTTTGGTGATGGCCATTCTGACTGGTGTTAGGTGATATCTTATTGTAGTTTTGATGTGCATTTCTCTAATGATTAGTGATGTTGAGCATCTTTTCATGTTCATATTGGTCATCTGTATATCTCCTTTGGAGAAATGTCTATTTAGGTAGGTCTTCTGCCCATTTTTTAAAGTGATTTTATTTATTTGTTTATTTTTGGCTGTTCTGGGTCTTTGTTGCTGTGCAGCTTTTCTCTAGTTGTGGCGAGTGGGGCTACACTGTAGTTGTGGTACGTGGGATTCTCATTGCAGTGGCTTCTCTTGTTGCAGAGCAGGCTCTAGGGTGTGTTCGGTTCAGTTCAGTTGCTCAGTTGTGTCTGACTCTTTGTGACCCCATGGACTGCAGCTTCCCTGTCCATCACCAACTCCTGGAGCTTGCTTAAACTCATTTCTATTGAGTCAGTGATGCCATCCAACCATCTCATCCCATCATCCCCTTCTCCTCCTGCCTTCACTCTTTCCCAACATCGGGGGCTTTTCTAATGAGTCAGCCCTTCGCATCAAGTGGCCAAAATACTGGAGTTTCACCTTCCAGTGAATATTCAGGATTCATTTCCTTTAGAACTGACTGATTTGAACTCCTTGCAGGTTGCATGGGCTTCAGTAATTGCAGTTCCTGGGCTCTAGAGCACACCCTCAATAATTGTGGCACACAGGCTTAGCTGCTGCATGACATGTGGGATCTTCCCAGACAAGGCATGGAACTCATGTCTCCTGCATTGGCAAGCAAATTCTTTACCACTAAGCCATCAGGGCGGCCCCATGCCCATTTTTTTATTGGGCTTTCTGTTTTTTTAATATTGAGCTCTATAAGTTGTTTGTATATTTTGAAAGTTAATTCCTTGTCAGTTGCATCATTTACAAATATTTTCTCCCACTCCATGGGTTGTCTTTTCATTTTGTTTATGGTTTCTTTTGCTTTGCAAGAGCTTTTAAGTTTAATTAGGTTCCATTTGTTTATTTTTGCTTTTGTTTCCATTATTCTAGGAGGTGGATCAAAAAAGATCTTGTTGTGATTTATGTCATAGAGTGGTCTGCCTGTTTTCCTCTAGGAGTTTTATAGTATCTGGTCTTACACTTATGTCTTTAATCTATTTTGAATTTATTTTTGTGTATGTTGTTAGAGAATGTTCTACTTTCATTCTTATACATACAGCTGTTCAGTTTTCCCAGCACCACTTATCGAGGAGACTGTCTTTTCTCCATTGTATATTCTTGCTTCCTTTGTTATAGATCAATTGACCATAGTGTACTGGTTTATTTCTGAGCTTTCTATTCTGTTGATCTGTGTCTTTGTTCCCATACCATACTGTTTTGATTTCTAGCAAACTGAATCCAACAATATATTAAAAGGATTATATAACATAATCAAATGGAATTTATCCTAGGCATGCAACAAATTTTTTCCATATCTGGAAATCAATCACTGGTTATACACCACATTAGCAAGTTGAAGAATAAAATGATCATCTCATTAGATGCAGAAAAAGCTTTTGATAAATTCAACATCAATTTATGACAAAAACTCTCCAGAAAGTGGACATGGGGGAACATACCTCAAATAATAAAGACTGTATATGACAAACCCTGAGCTAACATAATACTCAATGATGAAAAGCTCAAAGCATTCCCTCTGAGATCAGGAAAAAGACAAAAGTGGCCATTGTTGCCACCTTTATTCAACAATTTTGGAAATCCTAGCCACAGCAATCAGAGAAGAAAATGAAATAGAAGAAATCCAAATTGGAAAAGAAGAAGTAAAACTGTCACTGTTTGCAGATGACATGACAGTATATACAGAAAATCTTAAAGATGCCACTGGAATACACATTATAAAGATAAATTTTCTTATAATAGAAAACTTACAAATCTTAAAATCTAAAACTTAGAAAATCTTAAAGATGCCACTGGAAAACTACTAGAGCTCATCAGTGAATTCAGTGAAGTTTCAGAACACAAAATTAATATATAGAAATCTTTTACATTTCTGTGTGCTAACAATGAAATATCAGAAAGAGAAATTAAGGAAATAATTCCATTTACCGTTATTAAAAAAAAAAAAAAAAACCTAGGAATAAACCTACCTAAGGAGGCAAAAGATATCTGTAACCTGAAAACTATAAGACACTGACTAAAAAAATTGAAGATCATACAAACAGATGGAGAGATACACTGTGTTATTTGATTGGAAGAGTCAATATTAAAATGACCATATTATATAAGACAGTGTACAGATTCAGTGCCATCTCTATAAAATTATCAATGGCATTTTTTTTTAATTAGAACAAAAAATTTTTAAATTTGTTTGGAAACATGAAAGAACCCAAATAGCCAAAACCATCTTGAGAAAGAATGGAGCTGAAAGTTAATCATGCTCCCTGACTTTATACAGTACTAAAAATCTACAGTAATCAAAACAGTATGGCCCTGGTGCAAATGACCATTTCACTCAAGTCAGAAATAAATTTTTGTCATTTTGAAACAGAATTATTAGTTGAGAAATTTCATCTCATTTTAAATAAAATTTCTTCAGTTTTTAGACATATTTTATTATATAAGATACAATTACTTTCATATGCTTTTTGGTCATTGTCATTTCCTTTTTTGCTTTGGTGGATTGTCAGTTCATGTACTTGCCAAGTTAATAGTTTTAATAGATTTATAAGTTCATTATATACTAAAATTTATTTAATTTCTTGTTCATTTCTTGTTCTTGTTCAACTGTGGAATTATTTTCCACAGTTCGTGGTTCTCTCTCACTTTTGTTTACTGTATTATAATTTTTATATGATGTGAACTTTAAAACACATACAAAAAAACAGAGATAACACACATACATAAAACCATTTTTTATTGCCCAGCTTCAACAACTATCAGCTCATGTCTAATCCCTCTCCTCAATTCTTCTACCTTATCTATTCCCAACTTCTGTGTATGTTGAAGAAATCCCATGCATTGTATCATTTAATCAGTAAATATTTCAATATATAAAAGACAAAAGACTTTTCCCTTTTAACATAACCTCCAAACTAATAATTTATAGTGTAAAACAGAATTATTTTTATGTAATTTTAATCTTCTTTATGATTTCTCCTTTTGTTATTTTAAGAAAAATTTTCCTTATGTTATGAATTTATAAAAATTTACTTATTTTGCTATAAGGTTTTAATCCATAGCCTTTGCAGAAAGCTTTGAAGGTACAGATAAATTAAAGAGACAAATCTCATAACCCATATGTATCACTTTCAATCTTGTATGTGTAGGATATATCCTGAAACAGTTTAAAATTTATTTTAAAAAATTAAACTGTATTATTTTTAAACTTAATAATTTATTTCAAATGTCATATCATGTTGATAAACATTGACTGTAACATTATTTTCTAAAGGTGCATAATATTCTGTTGAAAAACTATAACATTATTTTACTCAATGCCTTAATATAGGTATTTAGATGAGTGATATCTTTTGACAATGTATAGTAAATCATATATTAATCAAATATTGAATCCCTGTGATATGTCAGGGAGCTTCCCAGATGGCTCAGTGATAAAAGAATCCACCAGTCAATGCAAGAGACACAGGAAATGAGAGTTCAGTCCCTGAGTCAGGAAGGTCCCCTGGAGGAGGAAATGGCAACCCACTCCAATACTCTTGCCTGGGAAATCCCATGGACAGAGGTGCATGGTGGGCTACAATCCATGGGGTTACAAAGAGTTGGACATGACTAAGTGATCAGCCCTGGGATTTCTTTGGAAGGAATGATACTAAAGCTGAAACTCCAGTACTTTGACCACCTCATGTGAAGAGTTGACTCATTGGAAAAGACTCTGATGCTGGGAGGGATTGGGGGCAGGAGAAGGGGACGACAGAGGATGAGATGGCTGGATGGCATCACTGTCTCTATGCACGTGAGTCTGAGTGAACTCCAGGAGTTGGTGATGGACAGGGAGGCCTGGCATGCTGCGATTCATGGGGTCACAAAGAGTCAGACATGACTGAGCGACTGAACTGAACTGAACTGAACTGAGTGACTGAACTCAAGCACAAGCATGGTATGCCAGACACTATATTTGACACTGAAAAAACAATGGTGAGAAAACACATACATGCATACACACAGACACACACACACAGAATGCAGGTTTCTGTCTGGTATATGGCTTAATGTAGTCATGAACATTTTTGTTCAGGTATTTTTGTACTTTTTAAATTGTTTCTTTTAGATACACTTTTTAATTTATTTTTTTATTGAAGGATAATTGCCTTACAGAATTTTGGTGTTTTCTGTCAAACCTCAACCTGAATCAGCCATAGGTATACATGTATCCCCTCCCTTTTGAACTTCTCTCCCATCTAGGTTCAACCACCTCATTAGAACTGACTCAAAGGTGTTCCTTTTTATGGCTGAGTAATATTCCACTGTGTATATGTACCACAATTCCTCTATCCATTCGTCTGTCAATGGACATCTAGGTTACTTTCATGTTCTAACTATTGTAAATAGTGCTACAATGAACAATGCATTTTTAAAAATGAAAAAATGCTTTGAAAATTTGATTTTTATAGATACTGTTAAATTCTCTTACACAATTATAATGACATTTTACATTTCCTCTTGTACTATCTCAGTGTCAATACCAAGTATCATTGCTGTTTTCAATCTTTGGTAATCTGGTAAGTGAAAAATAATTTATCACTGTTTATTTAGTATTTCACTTATTATTAGTGAGAGTACTTACTCATATGTATATGTTGAATCTTTGTATTTTTCTTTTGTGGGTTACCTGTTCATGTTCTTTGCATATTTTTTTCTCATTGAGATGTCTGATTTCTCATCTTTTACAGTTTTGTTTTTTAAATTTAAATACTTAATGCATTGCAGCAAATGGTTGCATAGAGATCATATGTGTAAAACTACTAAAAAAAACTTTTGACTAAGTAAAATGATTGTAAGTCTTTATATTTGAACTTTATCTACAATAATATCCCCCCAATTTGAATACTTTCCTAATTTTCTCAGTAGTGTCTGCATAAATAGTCTCACACTGGAGGACTCAGTTTCAGGTACCCATCGGGGAATAGGTCAAATGCTTATTTAGAGGTAAATATGGGGTCCTTGGTGGCTCAGATGGTAAAGCGTCTGCCTACAGTGTGGGAGACCTGGGTTCGATCCCTGGGTCAGGAAGATCCTCTGGAGAAGGAAATGGCAACCCACTCCAGTATTCTTGCCTGGAAAACCCCATGGATGGAGGAGCATAGTAGGCTACAATCCATGGCGTCACAAAGAGTTGGACCCGACTGAGCGACTTCACTTCACTTCCTTCATAAAAAAATTATAGTATGTTGAAAGACAGAAGAAATGGACCTTCAGTGCTTGTGGAATTGCTAATGACTTATAGAGTCTTCTGGTTCAAAAATGGTAGTATTGGAGGTGATAAAAAGTCATTGCTATCTGCCAGTTACAAGATTATACAAAGTGAGAATAATTCTTAATGTCAGTTTAACAAGAGTCATCAGTGCAGTTAGCACCCTTGTGGGCAATCTCAAGAGAAAAGCTAAGGATTGAGTGATTGTGGAGTACAAAATACATTTTCGCCTATGAGACAAATTGGTGTGGAAACAGACTTCCTTAGATTAGACTCTCTAGTTGGTAAATGGTGAACTGATTTCAATTTCTAGGGCCATTAATCTCTTACCTTTTATGAGTAGTAAATTACCTTTAAATTAAAACAAACAAAGAGTATACCTGTCAGACCATGTGTCAGAATAAACACAAGTCGCCAACAAGTTCTAATTAGGACCTCTAACCTGATCTACTTAAATGGCTTTGACAAGTAGAGGACCATAAAACCAATTTTCATTTTCAAGGAGGAAAATAGCTTTTAATCAAGAATTTGAAAAAAAAAATGACCTACTTTCAAATTTTTTCTACAAATAGTGTATCACATTGAATTTCTTTAACCACATTTTTATGTACTAACTGAGTGATATCTCTTATGATTATGTCACTTTTGGTGTTGCTTTGGTTTTTATTTTTGTTTTAATGTCTCATATTCGAGAGTAGTAGTTTGAAAATGAAAGCCCCCTCACTCTTTGATTTTCAGCACATGTGGGATCTGTCACACCACATTTAAAATCATGTTATCAGTTTGTATGAGCACTGTCTTGAAAATGTTCTGCGTGTCCCCTTCCCAGCATGCCCTGGTGGAAGCCCTTACCCAGCCTGCTTTTGTGGAAAAGGGCCTTCCTTTAACTCTTAACCAAGGGGAAGCCACCAACCATAAAATTGCTAACATGGAGGAGTGGCACAGGTTTTAGCTATTGTAGAAAACCTCCTAGATTTTATTATTGTGGTTGTTCTGACCATTTGCATTGGATAGGGGGAGGGCATTTTCATTTTTCCTGTGCTGTCATTTTTAAAAAGGTAAGAAAATAAAGGTTATGGTAGGGCATCCGTTAAGACCATTTATGCAGCACGTGGCGAGATAGAAAACCTGTCTTAAACCTGAGTCACATAACACAAAATTCCTGAAGCACTCTGGCTGCAGATACAGTTGGATATAGGGATCAAATGATTTCACTAAGATTTTGTTTCTCTTTCTGAGACTTTTATCCTCTTTCAGCTGTTTTCACAGGCAGCCTCTATCGTATTTCCTTTCAAGCTCTCTGCCTTTTCTCTGACAAGACTAGCTTAGTTCAGATGCCCATTACTGAATCAACATGGTCATTAGGGAATTAGTTGAATGAACCTGGTCCTTGGGCTTCAGTCAAGAATCGGAGGGGTGAAGTCTCTTCCAGTCCACAAGGAACTGAAGTAGGGGATAGGAGAATACCCAAATAAATGGATGTAGGAGGAAAGGAGAATCGATGTTGTGGAGGCCAACATGACACTGTCTAGGGCTGTAGATTTTTCCACTATTGGGCTCCTGTTCTTTTGCACTTTGGATGCTCCCCAAACAAACAGACGTAGCTATAAAATGAATTTAGACCAGTTTTCTTCTCCCAAATCTAGAAAGGAGTCGGAGTTATAGTGGCAATGCTAAGGGGGTGAATCTAAGAGACATCAACATCCAGAAAGCATCTCACATGTATTGATGATGTTGTCTAGATCACCTTAATATCCACCAACTCTTTGTAAAATTTTTCATACCCAATAACTTTGGTAGAGTATTTCACTTTACTGAAAGAGTACTGAAACAATCTGATTGAATTGTTTGAATATTACTATTTTGTAGAACTACCTTCAATCAATTAGCTATCCTAGGAAAGCTATATATATTTTTTGTCCATGTATCAGTATTTAAGGAGTTCAAAATGTATAAATGAGTGTGGTTCTTTCATTCTCTGAAGAACACCCAGTTGTAAGTATAGGACTACTTTGGAAACCATCATACACCCTATGAAGGGCTTCCCAGGTGGTGCCGTGGTAAAGAATCTGCCTGCCAGTGCAGGAGACACAGGAGACGAGGGTTCGATCCCTGGGTCAGTAAGATCCCCTGTAGTAGGAAATGACAACCCACTCTAGTTTTCTTGCCTGGAAAATTCCATGGACATAGGAGCCTGGCAGGCTACCATCCGTGGGGTCACAAAGAATCAGACGTAACTGAACACAAGCAGGATACACTTTATGGGAGAAATACCAAAAAGATTGACTGTATCCTCTCTAAAATATCAATAGGAGACCATCAAGATTTCTCAGTTCCTTACAAAATGAGGAATGAGTTTCCAGAAGTAAGTGACTTCTTGTCACTTATGTAGGCATTTCACCCTACATAAAATGCTTCCAGTAGCTTCTGATTTCCAAAGTTAATCCTTTTTAAACACTTAATCCTTCGATTACGTCAAGAAGAAAGTCACAGTCTGGTGTTAATGTATCTTTAACACCTAACACTCACTAATAGCCCTTTTAACAGAGAATAAGCGTTCAGTAAACAACTGAATCTCTGATGAACCTGGGGCTGGGTTTGATAAGCCTCATTAAGAGAACAGGAATTATCTGAACTGATGCTAAAGAACACTGTAGATATTTGCTGTAGTAGATGGGGAGTTCACAAATCCATGGTGTTTGCCACGTTAGTTTACTGAAAAAGTAGTGCATATATGGAACTTTACATCATGAAAACCTAAAATAGGTTTGAACCTATAATAGGCTTCAAGAAAGGTGAATCTAAATTCACAAATGTCAGGAAAATATCACTAAACTTTTGAGTTTCATATGCTAGAAGGCTACTATCACATGACATGCCCCTTTATACTCCTAGAAGAGACAGAATATTGGATGGACCATGGCTCAGAACCACTAGACTAATTCTTGTGCTTTTAAGTAAAGTCCTTTATTTCTTTGAAAAGACCTCTTTTAAATTGCAGATGATGCTGGTCTGGGGAAAGGTGTCCCTAAAGAGACAGCAGCGTAAGTGCCCATGTTAGTACTATCTTACTGTGTGCACAGGCTAAATCTAATGCAGATTGAACTAATCTAAAGTTCAACATCTGTTTCATTCAAAGTGGAACATTTGAAATTCAATGCAAAGAAGGACTTTCAAACCGGGCTTTTATTCTGCACAACTAATTGCAATAGTCAGTTTCCAGTTTTTGAGTCTATAAAGCCCTTTAGCTAGCCCCAATTAAAGTCCCATAAAGTAGCATTACAATTTGATGAATGTTTTATAGGTTTCATTATATTTTTACAAAGAACTGTTGTATATAATTTTATAAATTTAGTAATATTGAATATCAGTAATATATTGAATACTATGGTTAAGAACCTGTACTTTGGAGCTGGACAGACTTTTGATAGAATTTCTCATCTGCTACTGAGTGACTTTGGACAAGTTATTTACTCTCTAAGTTCCAGATTCTTTTTGCTATAAAACAGGGATATGGATAATATCTGTCACATAGGTAGCAAAATAAACTAATGCTTGTTGGCTGTATTAAGCAAAATAATTTAAGTAATCTCTTACACAATACCTGGCAAAGAGTTAGGGGTCAAACATATTAAGTGTAATGAATAATCATCAAAGTAGCAGCTTTATTCAGTGCTGACGTTTGATTTAATAGCTTTGTTTATAGAACACAATCACTCAGGTTAAATGCATATTTAAAAAGTACCTCGATGTTTTCAAATGTGCAAATGTTTGCACAATGAAAATGAGAGTAAAAAAAGTAAAAGTAAGAAGTTTTACTTTTTTTCTGAAATTTTTGATTTTCCAACACTCATAACACTGGCTGTATGGAGTATATCCAGCTTAGTCTTTATTTATTGAATTTTCTCATCATCTTCTTTGGCTACCTCTGCCCTGGGCTGTGTTCCCCTGCCCACTCAACTGAGAGGATGGAGTGTTTAGAACTGGAGGGCAGGAGCTCAGGGCTCCTCTCTAGGATGTCCTTACCAACTCTGCCCCCTTTTATAAGGAGGAAACTAAAGCCCAGAGTGGATCGGTATTTACACAAGTTCAACTGAATCAGAATTTAAACCTTGCTTCTCACACTCATTCCTTTGTACTATACTGATTTTCAAAACTGATTAAGACTCAACAATTTTTTAAATCACTGTGGCCCATTTAAGAAAGGTCATTAAGAAAATGACCTTGAAGAAAAAAGCTGTAAATGATGAAGGAATAGAAACATATTTTGGTTTTCTAGAATCAGTTGATTTTTTGTAAGCCATGTTCCTCAGATCATATTTGGAATATATTACACATAGAGCAAAGATATCACTGCTGACAAAGGTCTGTATAGTCAAAGCTATGCTTTTGACAGTAGTCATGTACTGATTTGGGAGTCGGATCATAAAGAAGCCTGGGTGCCAAAGAATTGATGCTTTCGAACTGTGGTGCTGGAGAAGACTCTTGAAAGTCCCTTGAACTGCAAGATCAAACCAGTCAATCCTTACTTCATTGGAAGGACTGAAGCTGAGGTTCCAATACTTTGTCCACCTGTTGTGAAGAGCCAACTCATTGGAAAAAACCCTGGTGCTGGAAAAGATTGAGAGGAGGAGAAAAGGATGCAGAATATGAGATGGTTTGATAGCATCACTGAGTCAATGGACATGAATCTGAGCAAACTCCAGGAGATAGTGAAGGAGAGGGAAGTGTGGCGTGCTGTAGTCCGTGGGGCTGCAGAGTTAGACACAACTTAGTGACTGAACAACAACAAATAGACACGATGATTATATATGTATATAAATATTTATTTAATATTTTCTTGATTATTATCCATACAGTAGTAATTAACAGTAACCAATAGCCAAATATTAATAATAATATTAACTCAATATTTATATTAATCATTATATATTTTACTGTTAACTAGAATATATGATTTTCTTTTCTAGCTAAAGGAATATTGTGATGTTACCAAAGAGTGTGCCATTTTTATGAAATTTCCCAGCAATATTGAGAAAAAAATTTTCTTTTTAAGATGGTATACTAAACCTTGAAAAAAAGAAAAAACAGTTCACGCTACAAAGTGTATGGGGAGAAGTCCTGCTCTGTAATTCTGTGTATGATGCTAGGATTAGGCAAGCAGCTGATGGATGGCTTGATCAGCCAGGGGCTAACCTGAAAACTGCCGACTTCCTGGATGTGAGCCAAAGATTGCCCTTGGGGTTGAGATAAGCCAGTTAATCTCCTGACTGAAACAGCTAGTCTAGACGTTGAATTGCTCTGGCACAGTACTTGTCAGGGATCTTGTGGACTGCCTACATGCTGATTTCACCCACTGCATAGTCCTGGGCTTGCAAGGGTATTTGGGGCAAGGGTATGGCATAGTTGCTATGAGTTGACAGATTCAGCTGCCAAGAGAAGGTTATACAAGGTGGAGTGGTGGTTTGCCTGAATTTTTCTTAGATCAGTTCCCAGTCACCAGTGGAGAGGAAACAGCTGCATAATAGGTCTAGCTTGTTTTTATTCATGCGTAAGGATGTAATAAGGAATCCGTAAGCTGGTATTAGCTGTTTCTGATCCTCTGAGAGGTTCTTCTGGCTGTGAGGATCCTTAAAAGTTGTTGAGAGAGTCATTTGGGACTGGCGTATGCTGATGAGTGAACTGCAAGGCACATACAAAATGAAAAGACTTTCTAGAGAGCCAGCAAGAAATAAAGGCGGTCTTTGGATACAGAGCAGAAATTTGACACAAAATGCTACCATTATCTGATCTTTTAATATAAGAAATGCTAAAATAGATTAAGCAGCAAAATATGTGTTACACAAGCTTCAAAGTTTTCAGAGCAACCATCTTCAGCCTAGAAAGAATTGAAGACTTCAACCTACATTTTGGACTTGCTCTGTTTTAATATTTGTACCATATCTTATTCAGTATTGAATCCCTACTTCATTTGTTTTGGGCTACAAAGATGAGCAAAATCAGTTATTTCCTTTAATGAGTTTACATTCCAGTTAAGGTGAAAGTGACAAAGAAAGTGAAGTGTTAGTCAGTTGTGTCCAACTCTTTGCAACCCTATGAACTGTAGCCTGCCAGGTTCCTCTGTCCATGGGATTCTCCAGGCAAGAACACTGGAGTGGGTGACCATTCCCTTCTCCAGGAGATCTTCCTGACCCAGGGATTGAACTCGAGTCTCATATTGTGCGCAGATTCTTTGCCGTTAAAGGTGGTCACAACAAATAAGAATATCACCAAGAAAAAGATGAACATCCATCATTACACAATGGCTTGGAGATTGAGATTGTACCTGAAATGACTAAGGATTTGGACCCATTTAGAAATCTGTCTTCCTTCATTTTTTCCACCTTACTCTACACATTCATATTCTCATATGCATCTGGACCTATAGATATTATTTATGTTCTACAGATACCAAAGGTTTTCTCTGTACCCTGTTCTCACTCATGTTCCACTAGCCAGATGCATAGTGAATATTTTTTTTTTAATGTCCAATAGGAACTTTCACCAGAATCCATTCTTCTGTTACCTTTGGATGTGATCCACTTGAGTTGGCTGTACCGTATATCACCCTGGCATCAATCTAAACTCTTGGAGGCCTCAAATTCCTTCATTTCTCTCAACTCCACATATAACTCACCTCTAAGTTTAATTGCTTCTACTCTGTCTTGCCTGAAGAACTATGGACAGAGGTTCATAACATTGTACAGGAGGCCGTGATCAAAACCATCCCTAAGAAAAAGAAAGGCAAAAAAGGCAAAATGATTGTCTGAGGAGGCTTTACAAATACTTGAGAAAAGAAGGGAAGCTAAGGCAAAGGAGATAAGGAAAGATATATCCATCTAAATGCAGAGTTCCAACAAATAGCAGAGAGATGAGATAGCCTTCCTAAGTGATAAATGCAAAGAAATAGAGGAAAACAATAGAATGGGAAAGGCTAGATATCTTCAAGAAAATCAGAGATACCAAGGGAACATTTCATGCAAAGATGGGCACAATAAAGGACAGAAAGAATATGGACCTAGCAGAAGCAGAAGATATTAAGAAGAGGTGGCAAGAATCCACAGAAGAATTATACAAAAAAGATCTTCATGACCCAGATAACCACTCACCTAGAGCCAGAAATCTTGGAGTGCAAAGCCAACTGGGCCTTAGAAAGCATCACTACAAACAAAGTGGAGGTGATGGAATTCCAGTTAACCTATTTCAAGTCCTAAAAGATGATGCTGTGAAAGTGCTGCACTCAATATGCCAGCAAATTTGAAAAACTAAGCAGGGCCACAGGACTGAAAAAGGTCAGTTTTCATTCTAATCCCAAAGAAAGGCAATGCCAAAGAATGTTCAAACTGCTGCACGATTGCACTTATCTCACACACTAGCAAAGTAATGTTGAAAATTCTCCAAGCTAGGCTTCAACAGTATACACGAACTGAGAACTTCCAGATGTTCAAGCTGGATTTAGAAAAGGCAGAGGAACCAGAGATCAAATTGCTGGCATCCATTGGATCATAGAAAAAGCAAGAGAGTTCCAGAAAAGCATTTACTTCTGCTTCATTGACTACGCTAAAGCCTTTGACTGTGTGGTTCACAACAAACTTGGAAAATTCTTCAAGAGATGAGAATACCAGACCACCTGACCTGCCTCCTGAGAAATCTGTATGTAGGTCAAGAAGCAACAGTTAGAACTGGAACAGAACAACAGACTGTTTCCAAATTGGGAAAGGAATACCTTAAGGCTGTATATTGTCACCCTGCTTATTCAACTTATATGCAGAATACATCATGCAAAATGCCAGGCTGGATGAAACACAAGCTGGAATCAAGTATCATTAACCTCAGATATGCTGATGACACCACCCTTATGGCAGAAAGTGAAGAGGAACTAAAGAGCCTCTTGATGAAAGTGAAAGAGGAGAGTGAAAAAGCTGGCTTAAACTCAACATTCAAAATCTGAAGATCATGGCATCTGATTCCATCACTTCATGGAAAATAGATGGGGAAACAATGGAAACAGTGACAGACTTTATTTTCTTGCTTCCCTGGTGGCTCAGAAGATAAAGCGTCTACCTGCAATGCAGGAGACCTGGGTTCAATCCCTGAGTCAGGAAGATCCCCTGGAGAAAGAAATGGCAACCCACTCCAGTACGATTGCCTGGAAAATTCCACGGACGGATGAGCCTGGTAGGCTACATAGTCCATGGGGTCGCAAAGAGGCAGACACGACTAAGCAACTTCACTTATTTTCTTGGGCTCCAAAATCACTGCAGATGGTGACTGCAGCCATGAAATTAGAAGATGCTTGCTCCTTGGAAGAAAAGCTACAACCAACATAGACACCATATTACAAAGCAGAGACTTTGCCGACAAAGGTCCATCTAGTCAAAGCTATGGTTTTTCTAGTAGTCATGTATGGATGAGAGAGTTGGACCGTAAAGAAAGCTGAGTGCCAAAGAATTGATGCTTTTGAACTGTGGTGTTGGAGAAGACTCTTGAGAGTCCCTTGGACTGCAAGGAGATCCAACCAGAACATTCTAAAGGAGATCAGTCCTGGATGTCCATTGGAAGGACTGATGTTGAAGCTGAAACTCCAATACTTTGGCCACCTGATGCGAAGAGCTGACTCATTTGAAAAGACCCTGATGCTGGGAAAGATTGAAGGCAGGAGGAGAAGGGGACAACAGAGGATGAGATGGTTGGATGGCATCACCTACTTGATGGGCGTGAGTTTGAGCAATCTCCGGGAGTTGGCAATGGACAGGGAAGCCGGGCATGCTGCAGTCCATGGGGTTGCAAAGGGTCGGACATGACTGAGCAACTGAACTGAACTGACCCCTGTCTTGACACCTCTTCTCTTACAGGTTGGGTTCTTTGGGATGTAGATTCTGCTTTGAATCAGCATCTGTGGAAGAAAAGGGAAGGAAGCAGGATTGGGTAGAGGGGGAAGCTGAGCTGTGAGGCAGGCCCTATAACCTCAGCCACAAGGATCTTGGGAACTATAATGGCTTCTGAGTTGTTCCACGTCATATAGAAGTGGCAAAGGCTTCATCCTTAAAGAGGTTCTGGGCTGTACATTTCTATTTCTGTTGCACCTGCCTTTCTGTTTCCTTATCAGTCACCTTATTTTAGGTTTTCAGAACTTCTTGTTTGAACTTCTCTGGAAATTTTCTAATTATTCCCATTTCTTTCTTCTATATATCCTTTGATTAAATATAAAACAAATTCACGTCACTCTACTGCTTACAATCCTCCCATAACTCCTCATCACTTGCAGGATAAAATCTTGATTTCATAGCATTACTTGCAAGGAACTATGATTTCAGACCTGTCTACTTTTTCAGACTAATTGCTTCCAACCAGTCCTGGACCTACCCTGAATGTTAGCAATATGGAACTCCCTGCAGTTCCCAAAATGTACCGCCATCTTCTTTAGGTCTCTGTCCTTCTATTCATCTGCCTAGAAAGTCCTTTTCTCACCCTATTTGTCTACTAAACTCATCTTAACCATTCTTCAAGAGTCAATTCAAATTTGTTTTCTTAAAATGCCTCCCCCCTCCCCCATTTCTAGACAAAATCAAGCACTTTCATTTCTGTAGGCTCTTGTCACGAGCTGAGTTATTTGTTTTTTATTTATTTCAACCTTTATGATGCAAAAGCCTAAGGGCCCAATAACATGTGTTTGTGCATGTATCTTATATAAATTTATCTTATATTCCTTGTACTTAGCACAATTTCCAGCTCAAGCTGTATCTTTCAGAGTAAGAAAGAAAAAGAAAAGGAAGGAAGGAAGGAAGGAAGCCCTATCTATACTAATTATAAAGTGTATTCTAGTCGACATCTGTAATTTCTTCATTAAGGTGTTCAAGAGCTGTGTATTGAATTACTTTGCAAATGTAGAAACAAAGATTTTGTGAAATTTATTTTTGATATACTTTGATTTCTTCTTTTTTTTAATCTTTCTGTATTATCTTTTTTTCTGATTTTTTATTTTTAGTTGAAGGATAATTGCTTTACAGTATTGCATTGGTTTCTACCAAACATCAACATGGGGAAACCTATGGCTGATTCATGTTGATGTTTGGAATACTTTGGTTTCTACAGAATTTTTGCATCTCCGTGAAAAAAATCACATGTTCATAGTTAGAAACCACAACTGTTTGATCACTGGTAAAATAGACCTGCCTGGTAGGGCTCAGAACTAAGAACCCAAACAAGCCCTCCTGGTGAGCTCCGGGGAGAAGTGCTGGCAGTAGCTATTCAGAGGCCTTTGGAACAATTAGGCAGTCAGTGTGAGACTGACCCACAAATAAGCAAGATATGCACATATCAGCAGGTGACTAGAATAGGATATTGAGGAGGGAGCAGACAAAGGCTATTTTGTGACTGCTGGTGGCAAAGAAGGAATGATGCAGGCAGATATAATAAAGGCTTCTTCCAGGAGATCCAGCCATATATAATGGGCACTCAGTCACACCAACTAGTATTTCAAGGCCGTTGACAACCCTTGGAAGGCCTGGACGTCAAAAGTGCTGGCTTTTTAGGTATCAGGACTGAAGCAGAGAGTAAAGCAGAAAATTAGCATGGAGACCCAGGATATTAGGATAGGGCTATGTGGCAGAGGCTTGGCCACTGTGGACAAAATAAGAACTCATTATGGAAAAGTAGACACAGCCTCATTGCAGTGTGGCAGGAAAACTGACTCCATGTGGAGGGACTAAATGTGGCCTCTGTTGTCTCTTCAGATCCAGGTTATGGGAGCTGTTTGGCAAAAGCCGGAACCTATAGCTTGTGAAAATGACCCTCAATACTCAAGCGAGAATGGACAACAAATCAAAATGCATTTTAGTCAGGATCCTGGGAACCTATAGTGTCAAAAGTTTCTTCCACTAGTAAAGATGAATTATCAAGAAATACCAGAAGGTCTAGTTAAGTTTATTTTGTGACTGCACTGAAAACAAATTCCTCAAATAGCCCAATCCTTACTGTGCTTTGACCTGTATATTCTGTACAGTTCAGAAGAGTGAAGAAAGAAACAGTGGCAGGGAGAATGTGTTTTAAAAATACACGTTGAACCTGTTCCCCAACGCCAAGCTTAAGGTGAGAAAAGCACCGCAAAAGCGTAGGAGAAGGGCCCAGACTGACTTCTAAGGAAGGCAGGAAAGCATCCTTTGTCCAAAAGGAAATGAAACGTAGTGATGTGGCGATGCTGTTTTATGTTCAAACTAGGGCATCACTAGCCGACTGCATTTCTAATGGTCAGGACAGGCGGGGAGCACGGTGACGAAGGGCAAGTCTCCTCCACGTGTGCTCTACCTCTGAGGACCAAGTAACCAGAGAGAGGTGGTGTTGTCAGAAAGAATGGATGCAAGAGATAATGTCTGGGGTGGGCAGGGGGAAGGGAATAACAGGAACAGAGAATGACCCCCTGGGCCTTGGTGTAGTAGACTCTTTCTATTTGCCTTCTCATATAGAAAGTATTCCCTTTGTAAAAATTGAAGTATAGTTGATTTACAATGTTGTGTTGGTTTCCGGTGTGCAGCGAAGTGATTGTTATACATACCTGTATATTTTTTTCTTTTTCATATTCTTTTCCATTACAGTTTGTTGCAGGATATTGAATGTAGTTTCCTTGTTGTTTACCCATTCTGTATATACTAGTTTGCATCTGCTAATCCCAAACTCCCAATCTTTCCCTCCCCCCACAGCAACCACAAGTCTCTTCTCTATGTCTGTGAGTCTGTTTCTGTTTCATAGATAGGTTCATATATATCATATTTTAAATACCACATGTATGTGATATCATATGGTGTTTATCTTTCTCTGTCTGACTTACTTCACTTAGTATGATAATCTCTAGGTCTACCCATGTAGCTGCCAATGGCATTATTCATTGTTTTTTATGGCTGAGTAATAATCCATTATATGTGTATGTGTGTGTGTGTGTGTGTATGCCACGTCTTCTTATACCAATTTTCTGTTGATGAGCACCTGGGTTGTTTCCATGTCTTGGCTATTTATGTAAATAGCTGCTATTTATTTAATACTGCTGCTATAAACATAGGGATGCATGTATCTTTTTGAATTACAGTTTCATCTGCATATAAGGGGCTTCCCTGGTAGCTCAGATGGTAAAGAATCTGCCTGCAATGCAGAAGACCTGGGTTCAATCCATGAATCAGGAAGATCCTTGGGAAAGGAAGTGGTAACCCACACCAGTATTCTTGCCTGGGAAATCTCATGGATGGAGGAGCCTGGTAGGTTGCAGTCCATGGGGTCGAAAAAGTTAAGACACAACTGAATGACTAAAAACACACACTGGATATATGAGTGGGATTGCTGGATGACATGTAACTCTAATTTTTAGTTTTTAAGGAACCTCCATACAGTTTTCCATAGTGGCTGTACCAATTTACATTCCTACCAGTGGTATAGTGGGGTTCCTTTTTCACCACACCCTCTCTATCATTTGTTATTTTGTAGACTTCATTGGAGAAAGCAATGGCACCCCACTCCAGTACTCTTGCCTGGAAAATCCCATGGATGGAGCCTGGTGGGCTGCAGACCATGGGGTTGCTAAGAGTTGGACACAACTGAATGACTTCACTTTCACTTTTCACTTTCATGCATTGGAGAAGGAAATGGCAACCCACTCCAATGTTCTTGCCTGGAGAGTCCCAGGGACGGGGGAGCCTGGTGGGCTGCCATCTATGGGGTCGCACAGAGTCAGACACAACTGAAGCGACTTAGCAGCAGCAGCAGCAGCAGACTTCTTCATAATGGCCATTCTGACTGTTGTGAGGTGGTGCTTCATTGTAGTTTTGATTTGCACCTAAGATATAAATTATTAGTACAGTTTATGGGATGGCTTTGAGGTGTGTTGATTCTGCTGAACTAGCTTGCCCAGAACTCCCTCTTTAGTTTGCTTCTAATTCAGGAGGGCTTCAAGGGTGTTGCTTTCATAAGACCTGTAGAGTAGAAGAGAGACAGCAGCCATTTTGTAGTGTGTGTGCGCACACGCACACACACACACACACACACACACACACCTTCCCCCAGATATTTGGGCAAGTACTAGTTTAGTTGCTTCAGAGAAGAAGTTTTTTAGATGTAATTAAAATCCCAAATCAGTTGATTTTGAGTTAATCAAAAGAGATAATAGCCTGGGTGGACCTGACCTAATCAGGCACAAGTCCTCTAAAGAGAAAATAGGGCATTGTATGCCAGGTAGCAGATAGGAAGGAATACTGCAATCTACATTTGCCTCCTTGTAATGAAAGACCAAGTGTGCCTACAATTGCCCTCCCTTTCCTCTGATCTTTTTTCAGTTTCTGACTCCCTGAAACAGGTGCCCACATTCTGCTCTGTGGTGAGGGGCCTTCAGTTCTGCAGCATACCCTTCTCACCAACATCAGAGGCAAGAATAGACATGTTTTAGTCTCTTCTTTCTTTTTGGGGCTCAGCCTTTTATGATCTTCACTCCTGCTTGGCTATGCACTTTGGGCTCCAGTAGGTGATGTGGTTACTGCCTGGCAGAGACTACTGAGCCAGGATTCCCCTGTACTAAACATACAGACATGCACACAGGTGCATGTATGTATGTATAAATATTTATTTGGGGATGTATATACATGTATAAAACCCTGGAGTAGGAAATGGCAGCCCACTCCCGTTTTATTGCCTGGAAAGTTCCACAGACAGAGGGGCCTTGTGGGTTTTACATTCCATGGGGTCACAAAGAGTTGGACACGACTAAGCATGAGCACATATTTGTATAATTATTTATGTAAGAATGTATATACAAGTAAATACAAAAGTATAAAGTACATATATATTCTGGTTGAATCTTGACTGATACAATACCTTATTTTACCTTATTTTTGTATATCATTTTATAGTTTACTATCTCTGCATATTTTACTGTATTAATATTAATAGATGAAAAAAGTGGTGCCCAGAAACACTAAATGACCCAATCCATGCCACACGGTCAGCAGGTGGCCTAATCAAGATGTGAATTAAAGCACATGATCCCTTACCTGACTACCCACCTTGTAACAGCAATGTGTTTGCAGGAAAACAAGCTTGTAAAGTGCAAGAAAGCTTTTTTGGAGGGATGGGTGAAAAAACATACTGTAATTTGGGTTAAAATGACTTATCTCTTTAGTAATAGATTCCAAAAATTATATAGAATTTCATATTTGAGTATTGAGGTTTGTGATTAATTCCCAGTACTTATGAAGAAATGAGAGGGGAAAAAAAATACCACAGATTATTTAGCAAAGTGTTTGTGATTAATTCCCAGTACTTATGAAGAAATGAGAGGGAAAAAAAAATACCACAGATTATTTAGCAAAGTGTTTGCTATTTACACGGAGAAGGCAATGGCACCCCACTCCAGTACTCTTGCCTGGAAAATCCCATGGACAGAGGAGCCTGGTAGGCTGCAGTCCATGGGGTCGCGAAGAGTCAGACACAACTGAGTGACTTCCCTTTCCCTTTCCCTTTGCTATTTACAATTAGTACGCTTCTTGAGGTGAAAGTGGAGTGGGCATGGAGTTCTGGGTGAGGAGAGCTCTTCTAGCGGCGACAGATACAGAAAGTCAGCAAATAGAACAGTAGGCCTTTTATGTTCTCACGTTGTGCTTGCATATCACAGTTCTGATGTAAATTAATCAACAGTAGGCCTCATGTCCCAACCCGGCCACTCTCTAAGAATATTTAATCTCTAGATTAATAGAGATTATGTATAGACAAATATCCTCCCCCCCACCATGGAACAATAATAGAAATAGAATACAGGAATAAAGGGACAATTTTGGAAACAATGTTTATTTTTAAATTGAAGGGGGGACTTCCCTGGCAGTCCAGTAATTAAGACTCTGTACTTCCACTACAATTCCTGGTTGGTGAACTAAGATCCCATATGCCACATTTGGTGCAGCCAAAAATAGATAGATAGATAGACAGATAGATTAGATAGATAGATAGATAAATGAAGGGGAAAAGATGAACAAAGAAACGCTTGGTATCAAGTATCACTATTTAACTCTTAGTTGTTTTTCTTCCCGCTTTCTTGCAAACTCAGAAAGCCATAGCCCATGCAGAGCGGAAATATATTGCAGTACACTCCCTCCTGCCATAGTGAGTGGTGTGAGGAGGCCCATTTGGGGGCAGCATCTGACTTAAGCAGGGCCAAGGAAGGCCCTCCCCCAGGACATCTTATGCCTGCCCCTAAGGACCATTTCTTCCCGCGCAGTGAAGCCCTGGACATGGGTTGATAGTGGTTTGCACTGAGAGTGGGGGAAGGTCTGCAGCAGGAGAGCATAAAGCTGCCCTGGAGAGAGGCGAAGGAAAAGAGCCAGTGAGGAGGGGAGCTTGGTAGTTCCAGTGGGTTGTCCCCGCTGTCCTTGAAGGCCTGTCCCACCTGGGGAGAGCTAGTATTTTGGAATATTACAAACTTCCTTTCAAAGAGCAACTAAAGAGCCCTGGGGAACAGGTCTCTCTCTCTGTCTCTCCTCTTTTGCATTCCAAGATATGAAGTTTGGAGTCAGAATTATGTCCGCTCAGGGGTCAGGTCAGGACTTGGATCTATGTTGCCAGAAGAGACTTAGGTGAAATGGGACAGTCCTGGTGGTCGACCCTTATGTACAATGGGTGAGACCACAGAACTGGAAGCAAGCACACGTACTTGGTGAAAAGGTCAGCATGTCTTGCTTTGAAACAGAAGGGCAAAATTTGGGGCGGGGGGGACCATTTAATGGAAGAAGGAAATATTTATGAAAATTTTCAATGCCTCCTGTTATTTTGTAGTTGTGCAACTTGGGTTGAATTTGAATCAGTAAACTCTCAGAGGGCATCTGTAAGCATTTAGACAAGGATAGTTAATTTGCAGCAGATACTAGCTTTTGTGCAAAGGCAGAAAGATGTACTGTAACATATGATGCAGATCACTTTAGAGTAATTGAACCATGGCTTTTGCATGCTTGCCATCCTAAGCTTATCTCTATCTGAAGCCTGTAGAAAGTCTTTTCCCATTTACATAACAGGGCAAGAGATTATTACAACTAAAATTAGATCCACGAATTGCAATGCATAGTGCTTTGTAGCATAATCAAATTATGATAAAATAGCCTTTATTTCTTTATGGCTATATAATATAGTTAGGTTCTTCAGTTATTTGTTTAGAAGTTAAGGAGTGACAGTACCATCTTATTATATTAAAGCATTGCTGATTTTTAGCCAAATTGACAACTTGCTTGATTGTTTTTTAGAAATGCTTCTTCGAAGAATGGCAAGGATCCTGATAAGGTCTAATTTGTTTTTCTTTCCATGCCCCTGTCCCTGCCTTTTTAAAAAATGTGGGCCACTGCACCTGAGTCCTTCCTGCTCACCCTTATCACTTAACCTGATAATACCGTCCTGAGAGAGTGGTTCCTGTTCATTTGATATGACCAGATAAAGGCAAAAGCCTTGTGCTTTCCTAGCACTGGAGAATCTTTTGCTGTTTTCTCTCAGATTCTGAACAACAAAAACCAAAAAAACCTTGCCCTTAGTTAAACTCTTTATTGTAAAGATATAAGAGGGGGAGGAAAACATCCAAACTGTTGAGAAAGACAGGAGGAAGTGGGGAAGGTAGGAACATGGGAATTTAGACTAATAGGACAAAGCTAACAGAACAAGAAAGGAGGAGATACACTGTAAGAATATGGCTGTGAAGGAAAAGGATGAGCGACTGGGGAAATACCACTCGATGGAAGTTTATAGCACAGCGTAGGAGCAGATTTCCTTGCCTGAAAGTATGGCTCTGAGAGCTTGTCCATGGCTTCCACCCCATCCTTTATTACCATTAATGCTAAAGATAGCGGGAGCTGCAGAGGTGGCATTTTCTTCTAATTTAATTTTCAGTTACTGAACTCACTTACCGACTCTTCAGAGCCTGAGGGAGGACGAGCCTTTGTTAAAGCCAAGGCCGTTACCTTTCACTTTTCTCTTCAACCTCATTAGATTTCCCAAGCTTTCTTTCTGGTCCTAAAGCACCGCTGCACGGTGGCTAAGCTATGTAAAATAACGTGGATTTTGTGTGTGTGTGTGAAAAGCAGCACCTGCAAAAAGGTCACACAAATTTCGACTTCAGTTGTATCCAGTGATGTCACCAAATGAAATCCTAGTGCAGAAAACGCGAGTAATACGGTATTAAATTGGTCACAGGCTTCGTGGAAGTCACAGCCTGCGACTTGGTCCACGGCCTCCTGCGGTGCAGTGATGAACCAGAAAGGCTTCTTGTCTGGTGGGCCCTTCATACATGTGCCCGGTGGGGAGCACCGCCACACACACGTTAGCTTCACTAACGCGGGCTTTGAAAAGGGGCTGCTAACCTGTGTCAGTCCACCGTGGGCATCAGAATTCTGACTTAATCAATGCGGATAACCCATTTCCCCTATATGGGGAGATTCTTTACAAAAATGGCATTTTTTGATTTCTTGAGAATGACTAAACTCTGGAATAAGAACTATGGTTGACTCCGACCAATAATGCAAATGATCCATAAAGGTTATATAAGGACCCTGTGATGTGTCTCTGCTTCTGGGTCTTCCAGGTCTGTGCTGTCTGTTGGACCCTGCTTTAGTGACCTCGTCCCAAATGGGCAGGCAAGCCAGGAAGGTGTTACTGCCTCAGGACTCAGCTGCTCATAGTCGCTGTGCCTCTGGTCTTTTTTTTTTAATTAATTACTTTTTTAATTGAAGGATAATTTCTTTACAGAATTTTGTTTTCTGTCAAACCTCAACATGAATCAGTCATGGGTATACATATATCCCCTCGCTTTTGAACCTCCCTCCCATCTCCCCACACCCTGCTCCCCACCTTCCCACTGCCTCTGGTCTTTGTGACAGCTGTCTTCTTTCCTTTGGTGCTATATTCTGTCCTTGATGTGAGATGGAAACATTTAAAAGGCGTTTACATGGGCAGGTCCCTCCGTTGAAGGGTGTACCTCTAATTGGATTCACCATTTGCTCAGTGGGTCAGCAGACACTTGGGGTGTGTGCACATCACTTCTTATTCTCTGTCACGTAGACTCACTTTATGTGAGCTACCAGGTGCATAAGAAACATTCTAAAGGATACATAATGATACAGGAGTTACTAAAGAAAAACTTGGCTTGAATGATAGCAAAAACATTTTATATTTTATTATTCTTAATTAAGAAGATGATGAGATAAAATCAGATATATTTGATAGTAGAAAAATATACCAGATTTCGCTTGGGTTTGTTCTGGAAGAGAATTTTACAAACTTAAAAAAAAGTACTTAGTATGAAATAGAATTTACATCATTATGCATTTATTGCAAAGTTACACTATTCTTGTTAAGAAACCATGTGTTCTGATTGCTTCTATTCTATCCCATCTATTTATTTCATTAAAAAATGCTAGTTACAAGCCACTCATTTATTTCATTGCTCACCAGTGGGTAGTGACACCCAGTTTATAAATGACTTTTTTATAATTTTGAGAAACATTAGCACAAAAGATAATAAAAATTCAACCTAATGGAAATTAAGTAGTAGACTTAGATGTCTAAATTCTAAACACACAGTATGCATTTTGTTCTTATTTTAAGTATTGAATTTAATTGCTGATTATTATTTTCCAAGATATTGATAACATGTTACACTGACTTCAATATGATGTTTCAAACCAGTCTGTGAGTATACACAATATTAAGACTCTTTATGATTATTATCTTATTTCACGTTCAGAATAACACTAGGAGATAAATGATGTATCAGATGAGGAAACTTGAGGCTGAGAGTTAGGTAATTGCTGCAGGCCATGGTAGACCTAGTAAGCAGTAGAGCAGAGTTCTCCCCAAGTGCTGTGATTTTCCCTCCAGTCCACAGGTCCTTAGCTGGGACTCTGTGCAGGGGTGTGTGTGTGTGAAGTGGGAGGAGCCTATCAGAATCACCAGGAAGTACTTTCTAACCACACCTCCTCCCTCCCCTTCCACCCAAACCTCATACCACACTTGGCTGCTGCTTAGACTAAAGGGGAAGGAAAGGAGGTTGATCCAGCTTTCCTTCTCTAAACAGACCTCACCTTGACACCTCCCCAGCTTGACATTTTTATACCATAATAGTTTGTTATATAACTTCTCACTAATGATTCAGTACATATCATAGGCAGATTGAAAAGTATACCAATTAGTCATGGAAATATAAAAAATAAAATAAAAAGCACAATGTCTCACCTTTTCTAAAGACAAAAAACTTTTGGAGGTGTTATAGGTATTTGAAAGTAGTTACTTCTAATGAAGAAGCCATTCATTAGGAAAGTAAGTCATTATACTGACAATATGTGCACAGTCATGTCCAATTCTTTGTGACTCTGGATTATAGCCTGCCAGGTTCCTCTGTCCTTGGGATTTTCCAGACGAGAACACTGGAGTGGGTTGCCAGCATCTCCTATGTCTCCTGCATTGGAGGCGGATTCTTCGCCTGCTGAGCCATTGGGGAAATCCCTATATGGAGAGTATAATGGCCAAGAAAAGATATCCCCTTCTCTTTCCCTAGTGACCCAGTTGTTGGACTGGAGCTGTTGTTTATTGTAAGCAGGCTTAAGTCAACAAAATTGGGCCTGGGATAGGGTGTATTGAGTAGACAGGTGAATAAATGCACACAAAAATTCAACTCATTTGTAGAACATGTATGGACACAAGCTGAGATATGACACATATTCAATAAATATTTTGTTTGACGAAACTAGTTTGTAAGCCATAAACAAAAGCTAGAAGAGAGCAGCATAAAAATTGAAATACAGCTAAATATAAAGTAGATTAAATAGGCACCGCTTTTGGAGTTCAAAAATGATTTTGTTTAAAAAAGTTTAAGTTAACAATAGACATTGAAAACTGGAGTTAGTAAAGAAGGTGGGGTGGAGTAGAACCAGGAGAAGAAGAGAAAAATGTCAAAGAATATTATTGGATAGTTTTT
This sequence comes from Bos indicus x Bos taurus, assembly GCF_003369695.1. NCBI lineage: Eukaryota > Metazoa > Chordata > Mammalia > Artiodactyla > Bovidae > Bos > Bos indicus x Bos taurus. Next base: position 22,628,496 of record NC_040082.1, read on the forward strand.
AGAGTCATTTTTCAAATACAAAATATTTTCTGGTTGAACTTTCTGAATAGCAGTCACTTAAAGACTATCATATTGGTAGTCAATTGCTAATAAATGGATTTTTTAGTAGAAGGGGTTAATGCATCAGTATTCTATAAAAGTAGAGTGCATGATTAGGAGAATATATTTTATATTTTGATGACATAAATTATGTGGGCTGAATTAAACTTTTGGAGGTTCTTGACTGAACTATTATTTAAAAGTCTTCGCTGGAATTGCTTTATTTGGTTACGATCTCTCAGAAATAAAGAATAGTTTTGAAAATATCACTAATCTATCAAATATAGTCACTAGTCAGTCTATCTAATTAACTGTTCATTTCCATTATTTAAGGGAGAACTGGTGTATTTCTCTGCCTCAAACTCCTTCACTTAGTCGAGCAGGTGTCCTCCTATTCTGTATGCTAGGGACAGCGGTAGGTTGGTGTGGTGAACATCACTGCTCCTCTCCAACATTTCCAACTCTCCTCACCTTCTGGCACTTGGGAAGACTAGCCTTCCCCACCTGCTTGCATATAGGTGCAGCTGTGTGGCTTTCTTTGGCTAAGATGGAGCAGTGAAGAGTACCACTTAGAGGTGGCATCAAGGAGCCTGTTTAGGATTTCTCATGTTTCCTCTTCCTCTTTCATGTTTTCCTAGAAGGGCACATGCCTCATATGGTAAATGCTTTGGCCGGTCATCCATGGAGAACAGGCTTCCGGGAGCCGAAGTCTTAGAGAGAACAAGAAATAACATTTGTTGTATTATTCACTGAGGCTTGGGGATTGTTTGTTATCACAGCATAACCAAGACCTATCTGAGTTGGGAAATAAACAATGCTGGTAAAGAATCTTAAAACATATGTATATATAACTCTAAAAATTGTTTTAAATTGATAATAAGTAGATATATATAAAATAACCTGTATCTTAGTTGTTATTAGCCAAGGGCTTTTCTTTGATTATGAATTTGCCGACTGGAGTTCCATATTGTCTTCTGTGAGGTACCACATAGGATGCTTTATATATGATTTTCCTTGGAGCAAGAATGTAAAGTTACGGGTGATACAATCTGAGTACAGGTTCTTCTGGCTTTTTACGTTGGCTTCTTACAAATATTTTACAGTTGTCTCCCTTAATATACCTACTCTGACAGCACTTTTTATAAAGACATACATTTATTAAGTCTTCCCAAAACACTCCTTAGTTTACATACAAATACCTCTCATTCTTTTTTACATTCATATTTTATCATCTTATGTGGTATTTAACTAAATTGTGATTATAATAACAAGTGCAAACAGCAGGAAAATTTAGGAATAGACATAACAGATTCTTAACAAGCATGTAATTAATCTAGTTAGACTGGAAGAATGGAGAATACTGGTCTTCTATGATGGCTCAGATGGTAAAGAATCTGCCCACAATGCAGGAGACTCAGATTTGATCCCCGTGTCAGGAAGATCCCTTGGAGAAGGGATTGGCTACCCACTCCAACATTCTTGCCTGGAGAAAACCATGGACAGAGGAGTAATTTGTCTGGTTAGACCAGATGACTGGAGAATACTAGAGAATAGCCTACTGATCATGAGTTTTGACACAGCGAGTTATCAGTCCAGTCTTTTAGACAGGCAACTAGAGAGTCAGGGTAGTGGACACAATTCTCTTGCATCTTCTCAGGTTGCGTGGATGACCTTCCTCCTCCTTTCTGTTGGTGGCACCCGCTCACACCAAGTCATCTTCCCTGGCTTTTGGAGTGGTTACTAAGGCCCCTGGTAATGCACGTTGGAAGATGTCTCCTTGTGAATCGTGACAGGAAACGAGAGCTGGCAGGGATGGGCAGGTGAATCTAGTCTCCTTTCTTCCCTCCATGGAGGGGACAAAGTGAGCTTCTCCTTGCAGCCTCTTAGGAAAAAGTCCTTCGTGCTGAGTAAACAGGCCTGTCCAGCGAACCATGCATCTTTGGAGCTCAGAATGAAGTGGTGATCATCATGATGATGACTTGCATTACTCCACATTTTCGTATTGCTTCACTTCTCACTTTCTCCTCCTCTTCATCACTCTGGGCTTCTATGTCCCTAGTGCTATTGCTTTAATCCCTCCGCCAACTAGCAGAAACACACAAGGACAGTCAGTTAATCTGGTGAGTCAGTTGCACAGAGGTTTGTTTTAAAAAGCTTCTAGGGAACAGTGCTAGCATCAGGCAAGGAAGGACTAGGAGCCCAGAGGGGTGGTGGAATACCTATGGTGATTTACAGTTTGTAGGGCTTATCTAGGGAATGCAACATATATTGAGACAACTAAAATTAATATAAGTCCTGAAGGACAGAGATGGAAAAATAGACCACTATAGAAAACAAGGTTTCTAGTCTGATATGAAAGCATAGCAAAGAGGAGGCATAATTATGCTATTACTAAAAACAAGAACTAACATTTAGTGGTTCTTACTATGTTCCAGCAACTATGTTAACCACTTACTTATTTAAGTGTTATAAAAATCCTCTCAGCTAGCTACTGTTAATTTTACCTCTTTTTAGATGAAGAACCTGAGGCCTAGGAAACTTCAGAGGTTTTCAAATGGTCACCCACTAGGAAATGGTGGAGTAAAGATTCCAACCCATATAGTCTGACTCCTAACCACAGAGTAAGAGAGGACAGGAAAATATTTAAATGGAGCACAAGGCACATGACAGCGATGGGGTACAGCCCAGAGAACTGAGAATATTTCAGGCCCCAAACAGAAGGACCACTTCATCAAGTAAAATGCCTGCATGCTGGATGCTGGTCAGAGCCCCTCTGAATAATCACTCAGAACTCAGCCAGCCTTCAGGTAAAGCGAAGCAGAGCTGGTGTAAGCCTTTTAGCAAGAGCCTGCTTCTACATTTTATAATAATTTCTGCAGATAGCTAGATCTTCCTGACTTTATTATTTCACTTATTCAATCACTCAGCAAATATTTAATAAATATCCACTCTGGGCCACGCAGAATTATAGGTGCTATGGATACACAGAGGTAATTAAGGCAAGTCCAAATATTAAAGAACTCCCAAGCTGGTAGAGAGGATTGCCAAGCACTCGAAAGATCAGAATAGAACAACAGTAAACATGGGGTGTGAGGAATTCAGAGGAGTGTATCAAACCCATTGTCTGTAGCTAGAGGACTGGGGAGATTCCCAGAGACAATGAAGCAGAGCAGAGTCCCCCAAATTGGACGTAATTTTCCCAGGAAACAAGGGAAGTAAAGGACATTTAAGGCAGAAAGAACAGCACACAGGAAGAAATGGAATCCTGAATGAGTATGGTGCATTCCAGAAACAGCTGATAACATGGCGGATTTAGAGAGCAGGAAGAGGGGGCTATACTGTAGTTCACCATCAAGACCAGGTTGATACTTTTGCAAGTGAAAGGAAGTGTTTTTCATAATTAATCTGGGATAACAGGAGCAAGCAAGCACTGTCCCAGATAAACTAGGATATTTGGTCACCCCAAGTAAGCAGAGCACAGATTTGAGAAGGTTTAGAAATCACATAGACTTGGATCTGGATCACAGCTTGGATAGTCAGAGGCAGAGTAATTGTGTGTAGTCAGTTACTAGCTGATGATGCCTTAATTCTTCATCTGTAAAATGGAAATTAATAATTCCTTCCTTGTAGGTTTGGGTGAATGAGGCAACTCGTATAATGTAACTAGTACACCACCAGTCTATAGTGAGTGTGCAATAAGTGTTGTTTCCCCGTGTCTACCCTACTCCCACCATGGGTCAAAAAAAGGGAGATGAGGCTGGAGGATTAGATAAGTCTGAGATCAGTTCAGTTCAGTTGCTCAGTCTTGTCCAACTTTTTGCGACCCCATGGACTGCAGCATGCAAGGCTTCCCTGTCCATCACCAACTCCTGGAGCTTGCTCAAACTCATGTCCATCTAGTCAGTGATGCCATCCAAACATCATCCCCTTCTCCTTCCACCTTCAATCTTTCTCAGCATTAGGGTCTTTTCAATGAGTCAGTTCTTCGCATCAGGTGGCCAAAGTATTGGGGTTTCAGCTTCAGCATCAGCCCTTCCAATGAATATTCAGGATTGATTTCCTTGAGGATTGACTGTTTAGATCTTTTGTATCATGCTAAGGAGTTTAAATTTCAACCTGAAAAAAAAAATAAGCAGAGAAGCTGTCCAACCATGCTTGTGCTTTAGAAATAATGAGTCTGGCATTCGCATATAAAATGTGTATCAGCAGTGAGTCTTATCCAGGAGCTCCTGGTGACCTCTGGCACCAGAAAGCCTGGAGATTTTCATCTTTCTGAATGGGACTCATCCTCTTCTGATATTTGAAAATGGGGGTAGGGAAGTTATCAGTCTTTTGGAGTGGCAACAAGCCACAGAAGGTGATTTAAAATGGGAAATTTTGATAAATTTTGAAACCTAGGAATCAGATTTTCAACGAGTGGTCCCACATTAGCAGCATCTGGGAACTTGAATTTGCTAGAATTATAAATTATCAACCCTATGTAGACTACTGAATCAGAAACTCTGGGGTGAGAGCCCAACAATCTGTGTTTTAACTGGTATGCAAAAAGATTCTGATCTGTGTCAAAATTTGATAATCACTGTGCTAATTCAAAAGATTCTGCAGAGCTCAGAATCCAGGGGCAGATGAAGGTCAGTGAATCAGAGAATAGGAATGAGTATGTGACCAAACTAAGGGAGAAACAGAAGTAGTCATTAAAGTCAAAGTATAAAGGGAGGGACTTAGAGTGCCAGAGTGGTGAGCGGGGGGCCTAAGTGAGAAAACATGCAGTTAAGATGGTCTCTGGAAAAAAACAGGGAGAGTCATTGTAGCCTGTGTTAGTTTCCTGGGGCTGCCATAACAAAGCACCTAACTGGGTGGCTTAAAGAACAGAAATTTGTTCTCCTATTTTGGAGGCTAGATGTCATAAATCAAGATATCAGCAAAGCCAGGCTCCCTCTGAGGTTCTAGGTAGAATCCTTCCTTGCTTTTTCCAGCTGCTGGGGGATATCCATCCTTGGCATGCCTTGACTTGTAGATGCTGCACCCCAGTCTTTGCCTCTATCATCACATGGCCGCCTTCCTATGTGTCTCTCCCTCTGTGTCTCTTCTTCTAGGGATACAAGGCATATTGTATTACAGCCCACCTTAATGATCTCATCTTAACTAATTACATCAACAACATCCTTATTTCCAAATAAGGTCACATTCTGAAGTACTGGGGATTCAGACATCAAGATGATTGCGTTCCTAGGTACTGTGGATTAGGACTTCAACATATTTGGGGGGCAGAGTGAGAGACAGAAATTAACCCCTAACATATCACATTGGGCTCTTCTATATGACAGTGCATAGTTTGGGTTTTCTTAGACATAGATCCTGAAACAGATTTGTTTCTAAATAGTTTATTTAGTAGGTGATCCCGGAAAGCACTCGAGGGAAGTGGAAGGGTGGCACAAAACAGGAAAGATATTCAGTGAAGGGTGTGGGCAGCCAGAACTCAATCCACTAGAGAAGCTGGGGAATGCACAGAGCTCACTAATCTGAGACAGGGCTCAGGTGTTTGCTCTGCCTTGGAGG